>NC_066580.1:404558987-404888518 GCF_024323335.1 Lathyrus oleraceus
GGAGACAGTCGGCCTGAATACCGAAACAGAAATATTTCTGAATACACAGTAACACCAAGATAACCATGGCCTGAACGCCGCCCGTCAGTCTGCCTACTGAGCATCACAATATGAGAGTATTGATGTCGGTCTGAATACCGAGAGATCAGCTTGAACGCCAAGAGATCGACCTGCACGACACTTTGGTCTGAACACCACCTTGGTCTGGATACCACTTCGGTCTGAACACCACTTCGGTCTGAACACCACTTTGGTCTGGATACGACTTCGGTCTGGATACCACTTCGGTCTGAACACCACTTCGATCTGGATACCACTTCGGTCTGGATACCACTTCGGTATGAATACCGGAAAACTGGTCTGAATACCACTTCGGTCTGGATACCACTTCGGTCTGAACACCACTTCGGTCTGGATACCGGAAAATTGGCCTGATTGCCACAAGCTGCATCGATCTAATTGTCGGAAGCTTCTTCGATCTGGACATAGGAATTGGCCGGAATGCCACCTCGGTCTGAATACCCGCCTCGGTCTGGATACCGGAAAATTGGTCTGAATACCATAAGTACTTCAACCTGATCGTCGGAAACTTCTTCGATCTGGAAATCGGAAACTGGCCTGAATGCCACAAGTTCTTCGTCCTGATTGTTGAGAACTTCTTCGATCTGGAAATCGGAAACTCGGCCTGAGTGCCACCAACTGGCCTGAACGCCCCCTCGGTCTGGATACCGGAAGATTCTTCATGCCTATCAACATCGGCGAAGATAACAAAACAGTGATAAGTGAGTCGGCACGCATGCCAAAGACCCATGCTGGGAATAGCAAGTCACGAACTGGCTACTCTCTATTCAACCCTAGCCAACGAACACTTCGCACTTAGCTGGGGATTATTCTTCCTTGTTTTTCCTTTGAACCCCGAAAATTTCTTTGATTAACATTCCCATCTCTGCTCGACAGAAATTTTGATTCAAACCACGATGCTAAACTCCTCGGAGTAACGCCTTTCACCCTCGGGCACAACCACCTCTCAAACGATAACCACGGCTTGAGACTAGCTTATGTTTGCAATATGATGCATGATTGATTTTCTGCGTAATGCTCCATAATTATGGAAATGCTACGCAATTTATTAGGCAACATGCTATGCTCATTTTTTCATGATGAATGTATAAAAAGGCATCCCCCTCAAGGGACTCTTCTGGGGAGCTCGAGACACTCTGCTGAGGAACTCGCCAATACTCCGATCTCCACCCTACTGGGGAATAGCACTGCTGTTGGGAAAAAGGCAACCCTTGCTGGGGAAAAACCCCCTTTGCACCCGGTCCGCTTGGGGGGATTGCTGGGGATAAGAACCACCAACGCTCTGTGGGGATATACCGGTCTTTGACTTGCTGGGGATATACATCCTGACTCTGCTTGGGAAACCCTCACAGATACCTCCGCTGGGGAATTAGTCCTCACGACTCTGCTTGGAGAGATAAGGAAACTCTGGTACTGAACACTCGTCGACTCGTCGAACCATGATATTCATATCCAACTCCCATGTCAGCTTTCCAATTTTGAGAACTCCCAGACTCATATGGACTTTTCTGCTCCATCATCTTGTACTCCCAACTGCTCCGCACTCGACAGAGAACGACCTCCTGGGATTATACAGACTTTTCAATTTTCAGACTTTGAAGAGTCTTCTTGATTAACTCTCAAGGATCGTCGTACATCTCGTCGTCGCCTCTTTTTCACCGTTCTTCTATTCAATCGTCCCTGATTGGACTCCATGGGGATCGTTTTATCAACAACTTCCACATCACAACCTGCAAGTGAGTGAAAAATATCTAACAGCACCTGCAAAAGAGATCGTTAAATAAAACCGTGCCCCGGGCGTGTCAAGATTTCAACACTTGGGTCACTCAACTTTCCGAATAAGATTTCAAATTTTCAATCTTATAAGCATGCATTGGAAGGGACCCGTATGTCTTAAAATGCAAAGATTCGTTATCAAAAATAATCGGATGTTTTTGCAATCAAAGCGGTAATGAAAAACAAAAACAAAATTATTTGACTGAATATGCATTTTATTGATTGAAAAAGTGTGGCTCAAACTGAGCAATACAAAGGAAGCAATTCCTGAAAAGAGGTAATTGCGCACAAAAGGAAAAATCTATCCTAATGGCAATGTGAAACCCGTGATCTCATCGAGTTCCAACTCGGTTACACCCCATATGTCCTCAGACTCTCCGTGCTTTCTGCCTTCTGAACAAGACGATTCCGACTGACCCCTACCGGGTATTATCCATGTGCTCTAACCAAAGCAAACGATCATGCTAGACGCAGTTGTGCGTTTCAATCCCTCTTTTGCCTGGACCGCCCTTTCGGGTTTTCAATCCACCGGGATACCCTTTTTTGCCCAAGTCGCCTTTCCAGGTTTTCGACTTGCCGGTGCACATTTTTCATTTTATCCCTAATTTTTGCCCGAACCTTTCTTTCTGTTTTTTGGTTCGCCGAGATGCCCATTTTTGCCTGGACTATTTTATTCTTTTCGTCCAGCGGGTCTCTTCATACGAAGTATTTTTTAACTGCGTCCGCATTCACAGGGGATGGAAAATCCTCGCCATCCATGGTCATTAACAACAAGGCTCCGCCAGAGAAAACCTTCTTGACCACGAACGGACCTTCATAATTGGGTGTCCATTTGCCCCTACGATCGTTTTGAGGAGGAAGGATCCTTTTCAGCACCATATCACCTACGTGATATACCCGAGGTCGTACTTTTCGGTCAAAAGCACGTTTCATCCTTTGCTGGTATAACTGCCCATGACAGATAGCTGCCAGCCTCTTTTCCTCAATCAGGCTTAACTCTTCATACCGGGTCCTTACCCATTCAGCCTCTTGCAACTTCACGTCCATCAGGACTCTCAAAGAGGGAATGTGAACCTCAACCGGTAGCACGGCTTCCATGCCATATACCAACGAGAAAGGTGTTGCCCCAGTAAGCTCACGCACCGAAGATCGATACCCAGGATATAAGCTTCATTCTTGCCACATCGTCGGCGCATTCAAATGCTAGTCAGGCAGCACAAGGAATGTGGGGATCTCTTTGGCATAACCAAAGCAGCACCAACTCCGTTTCCATTCACGTTAATGGCTCCCATCAGACATCAAAATCCGTTCGGATTCGGGGCCCGGCCCCTCCTCCGGGATCGGCTACTCTCAATCTTTCGATTTGAGCACCTCGAGATGTCCTCATCAGGGAACTCAAACTTCATCGGTTGATAACCCTCAATGGGTTACCGGACGAGGTAATCAGACAATACACTCCCCTCGATCGCTTTCTGAGGGTATCACAAATCAGTCATCCTTCTTTTGCACTCTCACAACCCGTCCGGTCAATGCTAGATCCTCAAACCCATACTCGATCGGATTCATCTTGGAAATCCACAAAGTGGTATGAACCAGCATATACTGTCTCGGTCGGCGAGCAGCCTATGCCAAAGTACATCAAGTTTTCTCGAGCAGTGAATGTATTGTTTCACAGTCGGTAAACTTTTTGCTAAGGTAAATTGCATGCTCTTTTCGACCAGACTCGTCATGCTGCCCCCGTACACACCTCATAGACCCCTCGAGGGCCGTCAAGTACAGGATTAACGGTCTCTCTCCATCGGTATCAGAATCGGAGGTTCCTGCAACTTATTCTTTTATTTTTCCAAATGCCGCTTGGCAATCATTATTTCACCTGACCGTTTGATCTTTTTTTTTCAACAGCTTGAATATAGGTTCGCACGTGGCTGTTAGGTGAGACGTGAACCATGACATGTAGTTCAATCTACCTAATAGACCACGAACCTCTTTTTCTGTTCTCGGTTCAGGCACTTCTTGCTTTTTTTTTTTTTTTTTTTTTTTTTTTTTTAAAGCAGGATCAACCTTGATTCCTCTCTTACAATGAACCCCCAGCAGCTTACCGGCCCGCACTCTGATAGTGCACTTACTTGAATTCAACCTCAGTCTGAATTGTTTCAACTGGTCCACTCAGCTTGGCCAGATCTACCAGATGCCCCTCTTCTGTTTGGGGACTTTGCTATCATGTCATCAACATAGCATTCAATTTCATGATGAATCATATCATGAAACAAAGTCACCATAGCTCTCTGATAAGTAGCACTGGCGTTCTGCTTCTCTAGAGGACAGTCTTCTTTCCATGGTAGCTTGTGCACAACGACACCGGTTTCCGACCCTGGCATATTCTGACACGACCAGGTGAAGGTATCCATATGCTCTTTCAACAATGCTACCATTCTGCTCTTGACACTTTCCTCCAAAGCAGCCCCGATTTTCACTTCTTTCTTGACCTCGTCGGTACCCAGATTCACAACCTCAATTTGCTCTTCGTGAGGCTGAATCACCTTCTCCTCTTGTTTCAACAACCTGGCTAATCTTCCAGCAGATCACAATCTTCTTCGCCTTCTTCTTCGGCATGATAGATCGA
Source organism: Lathyrus oleraceus (assembly GCF_024323335.1). NCBI lineage: Eukaryota > Viridiplantae > Streptophyta > Magnoliopsida > Fabales > Fabaceae > Lathyrus > Lathyrus oleraceus. The sequence continues at coordinate 404,563,468 of NC_066580.1, forward strand.
ATTGTCGAAGTCATATGAGGTGTAACCAAATTGTTGTCAATGAGATCAGGAGGACTATCATTTCGAAGTCGGAACGAGACAAAACACAAGGAAAGAAAATGAAAACAAACATTGCCATTTTTATTTGTTTTTAAACTGTAAAAATAAATGAAAAACAGGGAGCACCGCTTTTAATGTGAAAAACATCCGTTTATTTATGATGCAAAATGTTGCAAAATGAAACACATGAGGTGGCCCTTACAATGAACCATTACGTGTCGGGCAACACGTATGGCTTTCATGCAAATAAAATTGACAACAAGAAATATTACTCTTCCGAATGAGTGACGGTGTTGATCTGTTAGGCCTTCCAGCTTCCTGGTACGCACGATTTTATCCACGACTCCAGCTCGCGGTCACTGTCAATTTCTTCACCCACTGTATAGGCGTGACCTGGATCTAGCATTCCAGCACTGACAAATGTGAATGGTGGACGGCGTCCTCTGTTTTGTCTAGACGATTCTTGATCTGGCTGATAGCCAACCCCGAACATATCCGTCTTCACCACAATGCCTATGATCTTTCCCCAGCCTGGGATCCCTCCATTTCTCACCACTTCCACTGCCTGCTTGTAAGAAGAAATGGACGGCTTTTTCTCTTTCTTAACGCCAATGGAATTTTCCACCTTGATGGTTTCAGCTGCCAGATTGGGTGCTTCAAATTTTTCACCACCCATTTCCACCTCCATCATTCCCTGAGCCGTTTCCCCAATCACTACATACCCCTTTGTGGCGATGGCTGCACCACAATGATCACAACCAGGGACATTTCCATTCTTCATCAGAGGTCTCTGAACCACAGACATTGGAGCTTTTAACTGATCCCCATTCACCAGCCCAATCGTCCTCCTATCCTCAGCAATTGCACTCATCCCCATCTGACCATGCGCGGGCATGTGATTAGCATTAACATTTAGAGATTGTGCAAAATTAATGGCCTTCGAATCCACCAGGTCCTGGACAATATGCTTAAAAGCTTTACAATTCTCCACATTGTGTCCAGGGGCATCAGAGTGGAATTCACATTTGGCATTCTCATCAGAACCGGCAGGCCTCTGATCAGGTTTTAACGGAGTCAACATCCTTGGCCGCACCAATCCAAGATCATTCAACCTCTTCAACAGAAGAGCATACGTCATGGGTGGCCTATCAAATTGACGATCAACCCCCTTTCCTCTCACTTGGTTCCCAGCTCTCTGTGCTCTCTGTTGAGGCGGCTGATGTCGCTGTGGTGCAGGTGAATTACCAACAGGAATGGTTACAGTGGCAGCATAAGGGTGGTAACGATCCTTACCGTGTTCTCTTTTTGCCTGCACACCACCTGATTCAACCTCCTTCTTGAGCTGACCATTGTCAGGGGGTTTCCTTACCACGGCGCCAGAGGGGTTGTTTACTTCGGATGACGGAACCTTTCCCTGACTTTCTCCTTGATCATCCAGCCTTCAATCCTTTCCAATCTCTCCGCCATGGCTTTCTGTCCCAAGGCAAGCCCTTGCACAACACTGAACAACTCCCTCATCATCTCTTTTAGTTTGAGAATGTCGGCGTTGGGTGGATCCATCAGTTCGGATTTGCTGAGTCTGGGAGGGTATCTGGGCGGAAAAGCTGTGCGCACCGGTTAGATACTGACACCTACAAAACAGCAAATAGGTTAATATGCATGAATGCAACGTCTATCCATACGAGGAAGCTTCTATCTTTCGATCCTGGTTTCATCGAGACAGATAAAATTTCGACAATAACATTCTGACATCAGGATGTCTCTCAACCAGAATCTCAATCGAGAATGTACCATGAGTATGGATAGACATGAGTTAGATGCCGATGAATGCAAAATGTGGATGATGCTGATGCGTGAATGCAATGCACTGTGCCATCCTCCAAGTCATCTGATCATCTGTTGCTCTGAGTCACAACTCTGATCTCTGAATTGATCACAACCATCTGAAGGAAAATGTAACCACAAATCCAACTCACGGGTTCCGAAATAAACGGAACTGACTGATACATCATCATCATCATCAGACAATCTCTGAGCAGATAACCATGATCCTCCGAATCGGCCCGGGGAATCCTGAAATAAACGGATCCCCACTGATAAATAACGCGGACAACACTCCGGCGTCTCTGAAAGAAATGTCCATAAATCCGACTTATAAATATGACTCTGATCAACGGAACCAAAAGTCACCATCAAAGTCACCATCTGAACAATGCATCTGTAAGAATCACCCTCCCCTCACAGGTAAATTCTAATCAGGTCATCCTAAGGCGGATAATAGTCTCGACAATCGGGCAAAGATACTCAATGGGTTTGCCCTTTCGGGTGTGCCATTGTAGCTCCCTTAAGATCTTCTAAACCAAAGATCCGGGAAATGATCGGTCACCAGAGTCAATAGTTCAGATGAAGTCACTCAACCAAAGTGGATACTCCACAAAGGAAAAGTTCCCTCAAAAGAACCTCGTCCGGCTTGTGGTACATCACATTGCCAAACACATGTTGACCTAACATGAAGGAGGCAACATGAGACCACACTAATCCTATGTGTATACTCGGGCCTGGGTTTTAGCCCCACTCAGAACACCCACCCCAAAATAGAGGAACCACCTGCACAGAGGACGGCAACATGATAGTATGATGCATGCAAATATTTATGCAAATATATACACAGTCAGAGTAATAAATGCAATAAATAAAGCAACACAAGCAACCTAAACTATCCTAGAACGCAAGGAGAGACTCGCTTAGGGAAGATGGACCAGCAATAGGTCAACCTCTTTACTCCCCAGCTGTCGCATCCGCGAAAAACAACCGGCGGGCTAAAACAAAAACAACACAGAGCCGCCACCGTGCGTTATTTATCCCAAAAGAGGGAAAGGAAACGCTCCAAGTAAACCTGGGAAAAGCATGGTCTCGCGACCAAAGAGAATGGGATCGGGAGTCGGTTATGTGAAGGGAAGGTATTAGCACCCCTACGCATCCGTCGTACTCGACGGGATCCACGCTCAAAAGATAGGTTAAGGTTGCTAAAACAAACATCACACACACATACTGAAGACAACACAGGTGGAGGAAGAGGGGAGAGGGCTCGCTAGGATATCGCATCCTATGCCTACGTATCTCGTCTGGAACGAGAATCAGAGCTACCGTAGTTCGGCTCATGCACGCCGAAACAAAACACACACACAAAAAGGCAAACATGGAACCCGAACGCCAATCGCTGGACTTACATCAGCTTCCGAACCAAACAAACCCACACTGGAAACCAGATGCCACTTGATGGACTTATACCGGACTCCAAGCACACAACAATAGGATACGGAATGCCAATGGCTGGGCTTACATCCGTCTCCTAACACACACAAGAAGAAACAAGCAACAGGTTACTAAGGAGTCGGGAACTCGAGCTTAACAAACTGTCACGCAAACACAAAAAAAAAAAAAGGGTGCCCGGAGAGATCTCGTGCGACCTCCTGCCTACGTACCTCATCTGGTATGAGGATCAGGGCAACGTAGTTCCCCTTAACAGGGAAAGAAATTCTAACCAGATACAAAGGGAGACACACTACTAGGGAGCTGGACTCGAGCCTAGATGTTATCATGCATATCATCCCTAAGTTATGGTTTCTATCCTAACTTGCACAGGCAGCAAGCTAATCCTAAACAGGCAAAGCAATCAAAGCAAACAATCACAAATAGCACACACTATATCCAGACAAAGTGGGGCTCAAACAAAGGGTTAGGCTGCAAAAGCAAACCAACTGTATTAGGTGATGTTAGCTCTTAACCCTGACATTGAGAGTCAGGGTGAAGCCAGATGAAATGGAAGTGAGGGGTGTGCCTCACAGCTCTTATCCCTGGCCAGGGAGAGCTTCAGACAAAGGAAGTGTGGGTCCAGAAAGTGGGAACCCTTCTACACTTATGACACTGACTCAACTGTACAACTGTACATGGATCTTGGGTTAGGATCCACAAGGCATCAACATGTAATGTGAGCCAAGGGACGACTCAACAGATTAGCAGGAGGTGGACTGCACACCTCTTGTGTCTGCCAATTGCCTTAACAAAGGTCTTTTCCTGCTTCGGGACAAAAATAAACAAGCACAAGCATTGCCTTTTAAGGAGGACTTCAGACAGGTGCCTGGCCAAGTAACAGGCCAGGTCTTCCAGACTACATGGAGTTAGTGATTCTACCTCAATTGGTTTACACAACCAAGCAACAACACAAGCAAGTTCACAATGCACTATAGCAACTAAGGTACCTGAAATCAATCCAATATGATCAGTACTCAGCTCAAACAGTCAAACAAACAATTACAAGTTAAACAGTTAACTGTACACAAGCAATGCATCAAGAAAAGCATAAGCCAATGCTCAATACAAATGAATTAGAAACCACCTACAAAACAAAATTAATGTTAATCAACATCATTCATATGAGCAACTTAAGCCAAGTGCATTAATTCCTCCATTCCATTTGCCTTTTGTCCTGAAACACACTTCAAACATGAGAAGCAAAACCCTAGGACAAAGCCTAGGGTCCAATAGGGATCAAAAGTTCAAAAAAGAACATGAAATTTATCCAAAATCAAGTTCAAACAATTAAGAATCAAATCCAATTGGTCTCAGGTTCATATCATTCATCATTATTATTTCATGAAGCAAATAGTGTACAACATGCCATTTAGAAGCTCATTGGACCAAACAGAATGACTCAATCCAAATCCAAACCAAAACAATTCAACAAATCCCCAAAAATTTCATAGCTAAACAGAACTCATAACATGTCAATCACACCAAATTTCAAGCCATTTGAGCAATTGGAAGCAAGTCAATTAAATTCCACAAGTCAACACAAATTCAAACAAGTCCAAACAAGGCACCAAAACATGCAACAACTTCAAGCAAGCATAAAACAGTGTAGGGACATGATAAATGAATGAGACCAAAGCCACGATACACTTCAATGTGTCTATAATCACTCCACAAAATTTCAAGTCCATCCAATACATATCCAGAATTTCACAAAACATTTAAGAACATGACTCACAAAAAGTCCACATTTGTCCAAACAGAAAGGAAATTCTCAATCAAATTGGATATGTACTAAAAAATTCCACAACAATTCACATGTCAACCTAACATCCCTAAGCATAAACATGCAAAATTTAAACTCATTTCAAGTTCATATGGAATGGTAACAAAATTCATGAAGTTACACCAGAAATGGTGTGACACAAATTGTCACACCTCTAATGATCATGTCATATCTCTCAATCCAGGAACTCAAAAATCACAAATCATATACCAAAATGACCAGGAATGAGTCTAGAACACACATGTAAAATTTCAAGAATTTCTAATTAGGCATCACCATTTCATGATCAAAAGAGTAAGCAAGGTGCAACAAAGGACATGTGAAAACAAACCCTAAGCCATTCCAAAAATTACACGTGCACAATTTCCACAAAAATCATCAAAAAAAAGTAGAGACTACAAGGATCATGGTGAAAAAAATTAAATCAATTTGGATTAATGGTTCATGAGATATGAATTTTTGAATGTCATGAAAAAATAAAAAAATGTGAAATAAGGCATGTGAAATCATGTGAAGCATGTAAAAATAAATGGCAAGGCAAAAATGTGAAATGTCTTCAGCAAGGATCGAAGGGTGGTCCTATTCAAAATCCAGCGCGCTAACATCTACTTCATGAACAGTAAGCGAAAATTTGGATCTAAATCAAGTTTCTGGAAAATTTTAAAGTGTTCTTCATGTTCTTCATACAGTCATATGCTCAAGAACAAATCTCCACCAAATCAAACAAACCTTATATCAATGGAAAGGTCTCACAGCGTACATCATGAATCTATAATTATTTTAGCCTAATTCCTCATAGATTAAAAGAATCGATAGCAAACATGTTCATGTATGAAACTTCAAATCCACATATCTCTCTCATTTCTCAACCAAAATCAGTGAAACGAATTGCAGAATTACCTACTCTAAGAGATCTATCCAAATCATCCATCAATTTCATGAATCGTTGAATTCGAAAACTGACCTTAATTTGAGGACAGTTGTGAATTCGTGCGTATCAAGCTTTGAAATGCCAAAACAGATGTGCTTTGATGCTTGTAGAAGTGGATGAAGCAAGGTTCATGTGTTGATTGTGCACGATTTGCTCAGAAATTCAATTTGCCATTGTTGGAGCTTCTTGCTACAGTCCTTGATTTTGCTTGAATGTGAAGAATTCTTGCTTGCAAAAGCTTCTACAATGCTTGGAGGTGATGAATCAATGAAGAATTTAGCTATGTTTGTGAAGAATTTGCAGAAAAATGAAGATGAAAAGTTGAGAGAATTTTGGAATTTTGGATCTAGATCTGAAATTCTGTTATGGTTAATCAAAAAACAGTTAGGATTATGTTTATATATGCTATGTTAATGATGTTAGTAAACATGATTAGTGCTAATGAAATGGATTAGTGAAAATGCACTTTCATGCTAAATGCCAATTTGGTCATTTCACCTCACTTATGCCAAACCAATGTAACAGTGGAATTTCTTTGTTGCAGCAAGTTTCAAATGCTATATGTGAGCTAGTGCAAAAGGAATGGAGTGAAAATAATGAATATTTCTCAAAATCACTTTTTCCCTCCACTTTTTAAAATTAGTTCACTTGAAAAATGGACTTTTTATGTGATGATTTTTGATGAAATTTAATGATGCATCATGATAAAGCATGTCAAATGGAGTTTGCTCAAAAAAGAATCACTCAAATTGGCCAAATGGTTCAAGAGTTATGCCACTTTGAAAATCAACCTTTTTGGACAATGATCAATCCATAACCTGCCAACCACAAATGAGAAATTCATGTTCTTGGACTTTTTGGAAAGGTGAGAGCAAGATCTACAACTTTCATGTTGGACAAAATTTCATTTGAAGCATTTTTGGACATGTAATTTTGAGGAGAAAAACTTTCCATTTTTGGCAATTTTCAATTACAAGTCACTTTCTATTTTTGAAAAGTTTCCATCTGACTTTATTTTCTTCATTCTTGATGTTTGAAATGTCAAATGAAACTTGTTTATACATGAATGAAGTGTCTCTAGCTCTCTCCCACCTCCAAATCCATCAATTCAGGCAGAGTTGACCACAATTGACTTTTTCTGACTGATAGATGAATTTCAGCTTGACTGATCAAATTGAGCCTCAAACTCCTGATGAAATGGCTCAATGATGAAACCCTAGCTTCCATAAGCTCAATATAACCATATGATGATCCCCATATCCACTGAAAACCCCATCTCCTTGCCAAGCCCTGATTGGCCCAATACAACTGATTAGGGTTGACCAGTGGTCAAAACCCTAATCTCAAGGAATATGATCAAGCATAAGGAATCTCTTGGTGATGATAAAACCATGATGATGATGATGTATCATTTCAACCAAGATGAAGCTCAAACTCCTTGACAACCAAGAAACCCTAATTTGAATCACACATCCTCAGATGATTAATGATCAGTCCATGAAACCTTAGCTTGCATCTTAACCTCTTTATCTTCTGACCAAGACTTAGGAGGATGACTTGCTCAATGTAGCCACATGATATGCAAATATGCAATGCCTAATGACCTACAAATGACATGCAATATGTTAAGCTAGTCCCAAGAGAGGAGGGCAAATTTTGAGGTGTTACAATTAGTTTATTTTTATTTTTATTATTACTTTGACTAATTTATCTCTTAACCTTTGGCTTTTAGGATGGCACAAACGTTGTTACCCAAATAGCAGGCGAATCTTCTTCTATACCAGATGTTCTCAACAGTGTCGACGAACCCACTTATCGACCATCATTAGAGAAAAGCTCAATGAGCGAAATCAACCAACCCATTGTTGGAGGTCTTGAGACTTAACCATAAAAAACCACCACCCAACACTCTCACACAAGTTGTTCTAATCGCGAAGATGACTTAGGTCAAGAAACCCAATTTGAGGTGAACAGAGATGCCATGGTGATGGACAAAGAAGTCCAAGTTGTCAATGTTTCTGAAGGTGATTACATGATGTCGAAGGTGAAGATAATGACCATAAAGGAGGAAATGAAGACCAAGATGAGGAGGTAGAAGAAGAAGAAGAAGAATAACTCGAAGAGCCGTCGGTATTTGACGATGCTCCTGATGCTGATGATGAGGAGGAGCTTGAGGACCAAGATGACAATGGTGAGGGGGGCCAGGGTGAAATAAACGAAGGACAACCTCAGGGCCAAACTCCTGCAACCCCCACAACTAAAGTTATTCCTGAGGGTATCAGAGCTTTGACAAGAGCAATTAGGGGTCTCTCTTTAGAGGAATTAGTAGCTCTGAAATAAAGCCAACCCCTTGAGTATCTGAAGGTTATGCTGAGTCAAAGAGAAAGCTCATCTGAAAGAAGTCTTAACACTTCTACAGCCTCTGAGGATCAAACTTTGAGCAGACCCGTGAATGAGGCACTCTAAAAAATCAAAGAGAAAATCTTTAAGGGTGACTTATTCCTACTCTTGTTGGCTGATCCTTCTGTCCTCTTATCTTTGAAGGCTTTCCTCAGCCAAGTTAATATGTTGGATGTTTTTCCGGAAGTTGCCAATATCATCTTGGAGTTGGGTACCATGATAGAACAGGCTATCGAGGACAATAAACTGCTTCCCCAAATTACCTAAGAAATTAAGTAGAAAATAGATCTTGAAGCTACTGCTTGGGATACAGCTAGTGAATCGACCAATAAGGTGCTGGAACTAGAGGAGACGAAGAAGAAAAACCAGGCAGAGATCGAAAACCATGATCGTGACATTGCCTCTTGAGGAACGCAAATAAGGGCACTTGAGGCCAATATCACTGAAGGAAAAAAACACAAAGATGAACTCTTAAAGTTCGATGATGCTTCCATGGCTAAGGAGCTAGATTTTGGCTTGGAGTTTGTCAAAAAAGCGCACAAACTAGAGGCCGAGCTCACAACTCTTTGGTCAAACCGATCTCTGTGTGAGAAACATCTGGAGCTTCATAAGACAAAATACCTCCATATGGAGAATCATCTCCCATTTTAACTTTGGTCTCCTTATCATCATTTATTTCTTAATGACTTTTGGTTTTACTTGTATTGATTATTAGCCTTTTGGGCCCTTGTAACGAATTCCAAACATATTGGCAATATTTTACATTACCATGTTGGCTTCAACTTATTTTAATTCAATTATTCGTTTATTATTCTTATCTCTTGGAGCGCTGGCTTATATTTTTTCAAATATTTTCCATTCACTCGTAAGATTCTTTTGTCTTTACTAAGTTCTTCGATCTCATAAGCACCGTTAGAGATAACTTGCAAAATTTGAAAAGGGCCTTCCCATTTGGGAGACCATTTCCCTAGGGCCATATCCTTTCGATCCATTGGAAGGATAACTTTCCAAACCAAATCTTCAGGAGAAAATGTCTTAACTTTAACCTTCTTATTATAAGAGTTCTCCACTCTCTTCTTCTGCCTTTTCAATAATTCCAAGGCATGTAGTCTCTCTTCATCTAGATCGACTAACTCATCTTGCATCATGTTCCAATATCATTCTGATGGAATTTCATGATGCCTCTGAATCCTTGTTGATTGTAGGTAAATTTCTACTAGTAAAACTGCATCATGACCAAAGGTCAGTCGAAATGGGGTCGAATTAGTGGCTTCCTTGGGAGAGGTCTGACATGCCCACAAAATCTGATCTAAAGTTTTGTGCCAACTTCTAGGTTTCTGCCCTACATGTTTCTTGATCAAACTAATTACCACCTTATTTGCTGCTTCGACCTTACCATTAGCATGAGCGTAATATGGCGTAGACGTTAACAATTTGAAACCCATTTCCTTAGCAAATTCTTGCATCTTTCGACCAGTAAATACTGATCCTTGATCCGTTGTAACACTCTCTGGGATCCAAAATCTGTAAATGATGTGTTTCTGGATAAATTCAATCACATCTTCTTGGCTTACATTTGGAAAAGGTATAACTTCAATCCATTTTATAAAATAATCAATGCCAACCAAGATATACCTATGATTCTTAGATGATGGTGGTCGAATTTTCCCAATCAAATCTAAAGCCCAACCTCTAAAAGGACAAGGTTTGACTATAGAGTGTAGTTTGCTCGCAGGGACATGTTGTATGCCTGTATGTACCTGACACTCTTGGCATCCTTTGGAGAATTCGACGCAGTCTCTTAACATGGTGGGCCAATACATCCCTTGGAAAAATAATAACCATTTCATCTTATGGCCAACTTGGTGCGCCCCACATGCCCCACTATGGACAGTCGAAAGGGATAAATATGCCTCTGATTCACTAAAACATTTAAGCAAAACTCCCTCAGGAGTCTTTTTGAATAATTTCATCCCCAAAAGAACATAACTTAAAGCTCGATACCTGATTTTTCGATTAATAGACGCCGTTGGATTCTATAAATACTCCACTATTGGTTTCCTCCAATCTCCGTATGTCAGGCTATCTATTACCAATCTTTTGAAGCTTTCTTTATCAGGTATCCCAACTTTGTCCTTTCCAAGTCTGATGGGGCTAATCTGGTCGACACAACTCTTCCTTTGACTTCGATAAATTTTTTCAATTTCTCTTTCGAAATTTTATACCCATACGCAATTTGAGCCAAGTCATTAGCCACTTGATTTTCCAATCGAGGTATCTGTCGAATATTAGCCATCTCGAATCTTTTCAACAATCAACTAGCTATTATGAAGTACATGACGAGATTCTCTTTGACACATTTGTACTCCTTTATAATCTGTTTTACCACTAACTCCGAGTCACCCATTATTTTGACTCGAGTTGCCCCTAATTCCAACAATATCTCAAGTCCGGCTATGAGAGCTTCATATTCAGCCTCGTTGTTCAAGCAGAGGCCCTCCACTTTATACTTGAATTTTGTTGGAATTTTATTAGGAGAAATAATTAGAACTCCTATGACGGTTCCATCTTTATGACTAGACCCATCGAAGTACAACTTACAGGGTCGACTATAAAGTCTGCCACCACTTATCCCTTAACAGCTTTTAATGGCATATAAGTTAAGGAATATTCAGTTAAAGCTAGAGTCCATTTCCAATTCGACTGTGCAAAATTGGCTTAGACAACATATGTTTAATAATATCGAAGTGAGATGAAACATAAACATCAACAGGTTTTATATAATGCTTCAACTTCGTACAAGAAAAATACAAGCATAAACACAAATTTTCAACTATGTTATACCTAGTTTCTGCATCATTTAAGACCCTATTGAGGTAGTAAATGGCTCTTTCGACGCCATTATCATCCTCTTGAGCCAACATGCTCCCCAAAGTCTTGTCAGATGAAGATATGTACACTCTCATACTCCTATTCCTACAAGGTGGTGTCAAAATTGGTGGATGACTCAGGTATTCTTTGATTTTGCCGAAAGCGTTTTGCTGAGCCTGCCCCCATTTGAATACTTCCTTGTTAAGTTGAAGCAAAGGCGATAAGGCTTGCATTTTTCCATTAAGGTTCGAGATGAATCTCCTCAGGAAATTGATCTTGCCTAGTAGTGATTGCAATTCCTTTTTCATTGGTGTCGGGTTCTCCTCCATTATGGCCTTGGTCTTATTCTAGTTTATTTCGACTCCTTTTTCGTGGACCACAAAGCCTAAGAAATACCTTGCCTGCAAACAAAAAGCACATTTGAGAGGGTTCATTTTTAGACCATGTTTTCTCATCCTTTCAAAAGATAGTCAAAGATGGCCTATATGATTCTTCCCTGAAATAGACTTAACAACAATATCATCGATGTAAATTTGCATAAAAGTCTCTATGAAATCATGGAAAATCGAATTCATTGCTCTTTGGTATGTTTCCCTAACATTCTTTAAGCCAAAAGGCATCACCACCCTTTCATAGGTGCCTAAGGCTCCAGGACATCGAAATGCAGTTTTTGGGACATCCTCTTCAGCAATGAATATCTGATTATATCCAGAATACCCATCGAGCATGCTAAGATACTCATGGACCGCGGCAGAATCGACTAGCTCCTACGAGGTTTTAATCCCTCATTTTTATGTTGGTACGTAGGCACAAGTCTAAAGGTCTTGTCAAACACAAAAATATAATCAATGAATTCTTTTCTCATCCCCACACTCTATTTTTCTCAAACATCTTTTTGACCAAAAACACATACACACATAAAAAAAAGGGCTCCCTAGGAGTACCTAGGACACTTTGGGTGCTAACACCTCCCCTCTGTGTAACCAACCCCCTTACCTATAATCTCTTGCATTTTGTTAGTTTTGATTTGAAAACTTCTTATCTTTGGGTTTTGTTCGTACTTTTCCCTTTTCCTTTGGAAATAATAAAATTATGGTGGTGACTCTGGTTTTATTGACGATAAGCTTATCCATAGCTTAATGGTCGTGAATTTACCGCTACAAAAATTAAGTGGCAACTCTGTTGGGGAGTAGTCCTCAGTGGGTTTAGCCTACTTTTTTATGTGTATATATTTGTATATTTGATGTTTGTATATTTGTTTGTGTGATATAATATGTATGGTGTGCTTGGTGATCTCTGAGTGGTGAGATAAGTTCTAACCCGAACTTGAGTGCAATTAAGATAGGAAGATGGTATAGTCATGTTCAACTTGTGTGGAGTAGTCCTTAATAAGTTGGCTTGGGACCCATCTACTCAGTGGAGACCCTTTTGGAGTTACTAATGTCACACGAGTTATTTGTGGTTAGGCATTACTTCCTCTGATTTGGGGTCCGAGAACCTGAGGACCATAGAACATTTAACCCAACTTGGCCTATTTAGGACGTAGTGCGGAGGCTGTTCAGGTGTAAACCTGATAACAGTTATTACATGATACTACACTCAGACAAGTCTCTCTTGAGAATATTATGGGTTGATGAGTCAGTCATCCTAACCTGTAATATCTGATAGATGGGATTAAGACTCTGGGAAATTTTTTAGAGCATGATCTATAGGTTTTTATCCTTAGTACACTTCTTTAGGATGGTTCTTAACCTGACTCCATGCTCGTGACTCACAACAAACCCTTTGATTCTCGGTTGATCCGATCAAGTCTTATCAATATCAATGGAACTTGGGTGTTGATAAGGTGAAAACCATAGTCCACCAAAATGGATGATTGATCTTGATGACGACTTGATCCATCCCTTGACCTTTGTTTGTGTTTGCCTTGTGTGTGATCCCTTGTTTGTAATTGTTGCATTCATACATACATGCACATCATAACATTCATCACAGAAAAGTAAATTTCAAGGAACTAAGGTCTTGTTTTCAAATATTTTCAGACCATGGATTATGGAAGAAGGAACACTAAGAAGTATGGTTTCAAATGTCCTGATTTGAAAGAGCTAAGGAAATTGTCATCCTTTGTATTAGATCCCTTGGATTTCAAGCAACGTCATGGGAAGCTTTTGTCTGTGTTATCTACTGATGTGGTTGAAGGAGTTTTGAGTGTTTTGGTTCAGTTTTATGACCCTCTCTACCGGTGCTTCACTTTTCCTGATTATCAGCTTGTACCTACGTTAGAGGAGTATGCCCATCTCTTGGGAATATCTGTATCTGACAAAGTACCTTTTTATGGATTGGAGGAGATTCCCAGATCTCATCTCATAGCTGGAGCTCTTCATCTGAAGAAATATGAGATTGACGCTCATTTGGTAAAGAAAAGAGGTATTCTTGGGTTGACTTTTGAGTTCCTCATTGGAAAGGCTATTGTATTTGCTCAATCCGGTAGTATGGATGCTTTTGAAGCCATCTTTGTATTGCTCATCTATGGTCTAGCTTTGTTCCCTAACATTGACAGTTTTGTTGATGTTAACGCCATTAGAATTTTCTTGATTGGGAACCCTGTTCCTACTCTGTTGGGTGACATGTATTTCTCTTTGCATTTGAGAAATTCTAAAGGTAGAGGGACTATTGTATGTTGTGTTCCTCTTCTGTACAAGTGATTTATTTCACACTTGCCTTAGACGCCTGCTTTTCTGGAGAACAAGCAATGTCTATGGTGGTCTCAGAGGCTTATGTCTCTCACCAACGATGATATTGGTTGGTATGATTCTGCATTGAGTAGTGTGGATATTATTGACAGTTGTGGTGAATTCTCTAATGCGCCTCTCATTGGTACATAAGGAGGAATCAACTATAATCCTGCTTTGGCTCGGCATCAACTTGGGTTCCCCTTGAGAGACAAACCTAATAACACTCAATTAAAAGGTCTTTTCTATCAAGAGGGTAGAGATCCCCAATATTTGAAGTAGAGGATGATACATGCTTGGCATAAGGTGCATAGGAAAGGAAGATCCGAGCTTGGTCCGTGCAACCGTGTAGCTTTGGAAGCTTACATTATTTGGGTGAAGAAGAGAGATTTGGAGATGAAGATGTCATACGCCTGTGAAAGACATATGTCATTGGTTGTGGTTGAGCCATCAACTCCCCATAACCAAGGTATAGAGGATTCGTAAGATGCACTCACCAATATGAAGCAAGAGAAAGATATGTGGAAAGGGCGGTTCCATGCTTTGAGCCGAAAGCATGAAGACTTGCAACTTAAGTCAAAAGACAAAGATACGCTTATCGAGATTCTTGAAGATCGAGCAGTGAAGAGATAGAGAGAGCAATATGGTCTACCTTCCTCTAGTATGCCCTAACCTTCTGGTGCTTGGAAGAAGATTGTTGATCAGCTTGTCCTTGAGAAGGCTTAGATGAAGACATCCTTTGAGTTTGAGATTCGACGCATCCGAAGGAATTACGCACCCGTAGCCAGATCATCTGATATCGTTGCTAAGGGATCCTTAGGATGATTAGTTTCCTTTTCTCTTGTATTTGTACTTTGGTTTCTGAAACTATACTCAGTGTAATCCTTCCAAATTTTATGAATAAAAAGAGATTTTATGGTTAACCAAATTGTTATTATTATTATATATTTGCAAATAGCACTTTTTCATGTTCCTTGAAATTGAAAAATATAAAAAACATTGCATTTCATGCATCATTTGCATAGCAGGTTTTCTTCCGACAGATGTCTTATTGGTTATTCTTCTGTGCTTCAGCCAAGCCGACTCATCGATACAACACTCGCGCTAATCAACTGAGGATAATGGAGCATCTAAAGCAAGAGAACAGAGAGCTGAGGATGAAATTACCAAGTTAGCAGTGCTAATGGTATTTGTCATTGCTGCACAGAACCAATCTTCACCAACTCCTGTAACTTATCTCCAGAGGACTTTCATTTCTGAGGTTGCTACCTCAACGGTTCATGTTTCTTCCAATCAATTTGGTCCTTCTATGCTTGTTGGATTCCCTTGGGGGATGCCATCCAACTTTATGCATGAAGGATATACACCCATTTTTGTCTATTTGTCGGCATCTGTCCCAGTCATGGCAGTACCACCACCTGTTGTTCACACTCTACCTCGTGTTGAGGACACCATCTACCACTCTGAGCCATCTGAGGGTCCAGACGTGTATGAGAAAATGGACGAAATGAAAGATCAGTTCCTCGAGCTGCGCAAAGAGTTGAAGACTTTAAGAGGAAAGGATTTGTTTGGGAAGAGTGTTGCTGAGCTTTGCCTGGTCCCCAATGTCAAGATCCCAATGATGTTCAACGTCCCCGACTTTGAAAAATATAAAGGGAACACTTGTCCGCTAAGCCACCTTGTGATATACGCCAGAAAGATGCCTACTCAAATTGATAATGATCAGTTGTTGATTCACTATTTCTAAGACAATTTAACTGGTGCTGCTTTGAGATGGTATATGGGTTTAGACAGTGCAAGTGTCCATACGTTCAACGACTTAGGCGAGGCCTTCGTCAAGCAGTACAAGTACAACGTGGATATGGAACTCGATATAGACTATCTGAGGTCTATGTCTCAGAAGGATAAACAGACATTTGAAGGGTATGCTAAGAGATGGAGAGAGTTGGCTGCCCAGATTAGTCCACCATTGGAAGAGAAAGAGATGACAAAGATCTTCTTGAAGATGTTGAGTTCGTTTTATTACGAACGTATGATTACGAGTGCCCCCAATGAATTTACCGAAATGGTAAATATGGGGATGAAGCTAGAAGAAGGAGTTCGTGAAGGACGTCTGTCTAAAGTAGAAGTGTCGTCTAGCAAAAAGTATGGCGGAGTTTCTCCAAGAGGAAGAAGGGGGAAACTAATTCAGTGTCTGTAGGGAGGCAGAGGATGCCTCATGTCAGAAAAAGTTCTCAACCTCGACAACATCAACATCAAGTTTCATAAGTGATTCCTATATTTTCAAACAATTCCAATAATCAATCAGTTCTGATTCAGCAACAACAATATCAACATCAACCACAACAAAGAACTAATTACAACAACAACAATAATAATCAACAAAGCTTTGAGAGGAAGAAGGTCTCCTTTGACCCTATTCCTATGTCGTATGCAGATATGTATCTGTCCTTGGTTCTCAAGAACCTCATTCAACCCAGAAATCCTTCACAAATTCCTGAGCCACTTCCATGGTGGTTCAAACCTGAACTTCGCTGTGCTTTTCACCAGGGAGCCCCTGGCCACGACATAGAGAACTTCTATCCTTTGAAGTATGAAGTGAAAAATCTTGTGAAGAGTGAGATGGTGTCCTTTGAGGACAGAGCGCCTAATGTGAAAGCCAATCCTTTGCCTGCTCATGGTAATGCTTCGGTCAATATGGGAGACGGTTGTCCTGGTGAGTTCAAGGTTTATGATGTTCGCCATATCAGATAATCTTTGGTGGCAATTCATAAAGACATCTGTTTGGTTAGTGAATGTGAGCATGACCATGATGGTTACGTGATTTGCAGTTGTAGCGGTAAATTCATGACCATCAAGCTATGGATAAGCTAGCCGTCAATAAAACCAGAGTCGCCACCGCACTTTTATTGTTTCCAATGGAAAACAGAAAAGTACGAACAAAACCCAAAAGATAAGAAGTTTTCAAATCAAAAATAATAAAATGCTAGAGATTACAAGTAAGGAGGTTGGTTACACAGAGGGAAGGTGTTAGCACTCAAAGTGTCCTAGGTACTCCTAGGGAGCCCTTTTTGTGTGCATATGTATTTTGTACAAAATATGTTTGCAATAAATAGAGTGGAGGGATGAGAAGAGAATTCCTTAATTATATTTTTGTGTTTGACAAGACCTTCGGACTTGTGCCTACGTACCAACATAAAATGAGGGATCAAAACCTCGTACTTTGTGGTATCAATTTCAAAGTGGATGCATTGTTTTTAACAAAAAATTAAATTTTAACAAAGGCACAAAAGGCCTAAAATGATTTGAATGAGTGTTATTTCTTTTTGGCTTTTGAAATTTTAAGTCAAGTATAGTTAAATTTATTTATAAGTTTGATTAAGAAAAGGTTTGAAAATGCAATGGCATAGGGCCAAAGTTTCTAATTTGCAATAAAGTCTAAGTTTTGAAAACACAAACACAAGCAAAGAAGATTTTAAAAAAAGGGGGAGAGATTTGAAATTAAAGAAATGGGGAGGAGATGAAGAGACTAATCCTAAGCATAAATTTAAAAGTTAAGAGTTGAAAAGATCTGACCAATGGGCTGCAATCCAATAGACAAGAATGTCATATAGAAACCCAAATTTACCTTGGACTTTAGAATCAAGCAATATCAATACACAAATAGCAAGATGAAGAGCAAGGCATCAAATAAAGATAGCCACATCCAAGCTTAGCAACTCCATGATCTTTCTTCAAAATTTCCCATGTATCAGATGACTTCAAAGATGTCATTAGGCACAGATTCAAAATAACAACTTCAATATGATCATGTTGCAGATGAACTCAAATGGATCTTCATTATTGTATCAAATGGAAGTTCAATTCACAAGCACTTGGTTTCATGAAAGTTGGAATCGGTCAAGTCCTTTGCATATGGAGTGTTGCCTAAATTCTAAGTCCAATAGTCTCAGATCAAATCAACAGTCCACACAAGATATTTTTTAGGTTTTTTTTATTATGTACATTAAGGTCAAAAGACCATACAAACAAACAACTACATACAAACACAATATATCACAAATTATGGCCCAAGTGGGCAAAGTGAAAATAGCATTAAGTAAACAAATTTAATGGTACGAATAATGGCAAATGAATTAAAAGCTTAAAATTAAAGTGCATAAAAGTAAATGGCTTGAAATTAAATGTTAAATGTTAGTTGGTGAGAAGTTAGTATTGGTTTTGCCTTGTTTTTGTTTAAGTCATTCTTTGGAGAACACTCAACCCACTTATCACCAGCATGGATCCTTGAACCAAGACATCTTCCAAAGGAAGGAAAAAATGCCAACTTTCCACACAATACCATGAAAGAGGGGAGACTTACAATCTCACTTACTAGAATGCTACGCCTTTTATGTCACAAATTTTGCGCTATGCTAAGCAATCGTAATTGGACTTAGGTAGAAGTCACAACTATTTGAGGTCGGACAATAGAATTTTGGTGTTAATGCATGTTAGAGACATAGTATAATGGACTATGCTCATGAAACATACCATACACAAAAAGAATATGCAAAGAGGTGGACCTAATCTCATCCATACTCATGTTGATTTTGCAATAAACTAACCTTAGGATATAGAGATGTCATAGGTCCATGATATGAATGAATAAATAAGGGGAATGAGATGAAGAAGGAGGGGGAATGGATCAATCACAAATTGGTCAAAGGATGACTTACCAAATTAAGATCATTCATTCATTTTGGGAGATAGAATGTACATTCCATCAACCCCCAAAATGCAATGATCTTAACCTAACAAAGTCAAATCAAGCTTGACCAAGACCCAACAACACAAGTCAAACTCAATAAGTCAACTAAAATGGCTCTACACAATTTATTTGGCATTTAATCAATTAAAATATGCATTAAATTAAATAATGGTTGGTCAAATTCCTAAAACCTCATCAAAACACCAAAGAACTGGCCATGAGATTTATCATAGGTCAAACAACGTCAAAGGACCTTGGAGAAAAAATTTCATAATTTTTGGAAATTTAAAAGTATTTTTAAACAATTAAAAATATTCAAAAAATCAATTAAATCATGAAAAATATTAATAATGATCCAAAAAATAATTTTAATTCAGAAAATGAAAGAGGATTTTATTTAAATTTTTTTGGTGAAACTCTCATATTTTTTGGATCAATATTAAAATTAATATGAATTAATGAAAATAACACAAATAAAATGAAAATTGGAAAATCAGAAAAAACGTGGACCACTTAATCTCCCTCATTAATTGAGGTGGCAGATCAAGTGGATCCAAACGCGCGTTCCACCATGGAGTTGAGTTAGCGCGCCACACAAGTGGTATTCAAAACCAACGCTTAAGATTAAAACAAATTGAAAAGATCTTATGGCTCTGGACCATGCCAACACACCACCGGAGCAAAACTCTGGTCACCTTCTCAGGCGACCCTTGCCAGTCTGTTCCACTCATCACCATCACTAAAATAAAAAAGAAGGACATGATTTTAAAGTAAAAATGGCACTGATCACGAATCTGACCTCAATTTGTCCTAACTCCAAGTATATTGAGAGATACATGGAGTTGAAATTTGAGGTACATGATCTGAGTTGCTTCGATTTGACCTCAAACCAACTCAATCTTCTTGCCTACATTGGTAGGACGTCAGACAACCAAGGAACCAAGAGAATTATGGAGAATTGAGTGAGAATCGAAGAGATGAAAAATTCTGGAAAATACCTTCAATGTAGTGCAGAATTCGATTGCTCTTACTTTGATTCTTGCTTGATCTCACTCAGGAAGCTTGCAGAAGTATACTAGAATTAATCAAAGGCTTTGGATCCATGGAGTTTTGAATCTCAAAACAATGAGATTCAAACTCAACTTTTAAAGAAAATTCTCATGTTTCTCCTTTCAAATGGAAGGGTTTAAGGTATTAGAGCAAAGCTGGCGTGAATGGATCTTTAATTCTGAGCATAGGGATCTCTATTTATAGTTGCAACTCATGTTATTTTCACCTTCAAGTTAAGCTTCCAAATTTGGCAATGGATGATGCATGCTTGCATGGGCGTATACAGGCCCATGAAGTCAATCTCTTAAGTCCATAATCAAGTGCGAATGAGTCTGAAAGCAACTTAGAATGCAAGGCAAATGTGTATGGTTGTTTGAAGTTTTGATTTTGCCAAATGATGATGCAATGTTCAAGCCATACGCAGACCATTCAAATCTTGTCCAAAATGGATGAAATTGGACTTTTTGTAAATTTTAGATCAAGAGGAACAACTCTTATGTTGAACACTTTTCTATTTGAAGCTTGTATCATGATGAATTTTGAGGTGGAAGTTTGGAAATTTTAACATATAAAAAAAAATTCTAAGTGTCAAGCCATATGTTCACTTATTCCACCTTGGCTAACGTTTTGTGTGAGCTTCAAATGAGAAATATCCCTTTATAAAAGTTGTATATATTTCAAATTCCTTCAAAATGGTCACAAATTTGACCTCATTTGGATTTGAGATGAAGGAGTTATGCATTTTTGAAGTTGAGGAAAATCACTTGTTCAACGGTATTGGTCCAAAATGGCCTATAATGTATCCTTATATCACATGCTCATAAAAGTTGAATTATCTCTTCCTCCAAACATAAAAGTTGAAGAAGACACCTTGAGTTTGATTGTGCAACTTGGAAATATTTCATCTCATGAAAAATGAGCAAGTTATGGCCTTGGGAAGTTGACCTCCAAATTAGGGTTTAGACAAAATGACCTATAATCTTTCACTATAACAAATGAATTTCCAAACAAAACTAGCTCTATACCCAATGATGAAAGTTGTTTGGAATGTCATTTGGAGTAACTTTTCTCTTGGAACACTTTTCATATGACAAAAATTGTAGGAGATAGGGTCTAGGGGACCCCAGATTTGATCAGATGAATTCCTCTTGTCAACCACCATCAACCAACTTGCTAGCTTGAAATTATCTTGACTTTTGGGACTCATGGGAGATCATATATGAATAAGATGATGAAATTTGAAGTATACCTTAAAATACTTGAACAATTGTTGAAGAAGCTTGGTGAAGAAGTTACACAAGATACCCAGATGAACTAGGGTTTCCAAGGCAAACCAACTCCAAACTCTTGATGATTTGATTATCAAAATAACATATGAAGCTCATGGGGACTCAAATATGATGTCTAAATCCATTGTAGACCATTACTTTATTGTGTTCTTGGCAATGAGGGTCTTAAACCTTAGATGTGAGCTTGATAGATCAAAGGTGATCATGTGCCCTTCCTACAAAAGAGTTAGACAAATGCAAAGCCATATTTTTGGTATTTTGGTTAGTAAAGATGATAAAATACAAAGTATGATACAACCACATGGTGATTTGTGATCTCTCCCAATGCAAAACCCAATGAATGAGGGGTGAGGAGGATGCCAAGGTATGATCCCAATGCTAATGCATATGAAGAGATATCATGAGGGATCTTAGGGTCAAAATTGGGGTCTTACAGCAGTATGAACCCTCGTGGATATGTTATTGTTAAGAGGGATATTCAAAGGTTGATGGACGAAAGACTTATTCAGATTTTCCAGTCAAGAGATATAGATGATGTAAATGTGATTGTGCCAGTATTCAAAACCCCTGAGCGGGTAATTATCTAGTTTGATAGCATCAAGAATAACAATGTCAATAGATTGGTATCATCGTTGGTTATACGTTTAGAGATCCCTGTCCCGTATGCATCCGATAAAGTTGTGCCTTATCAATACAATGCCACAATGATCGAAAATGGTCGAGAGGTTCCTCTACCAGTTGCAGACTCCATGGTGAATATTGCTGATATTGCAAAGGTGTGTAAGAACAAAGTTGGTTCTACAATATATCTCTAAGACTTTGATAATAACAAAGGATGAAACCAAAAATGGTACTCTAATGAGAGTTTTTCTTAGTGTGCAGGACTCTGAACATTTACACAGGATTCTGACCATACATCAGATACAAAATTACATCAGATATAAAGTATTAGATGATCATACGCCACTCAGAAAGGAATACGTCCAGAAGGTTCTGATTCTGATCAACGCAGATACCAGCGTAACAGTAAGAAGTCAGAAGCTCCGACAAAAGACTACTGGATTCAGACTCTGATACTTAAGAAATCTAAAGCACTGAGAAGCTCTGATGAAGTCAGACATAGTCATCCTCTGAAGACAAACTCTGATATATCAAGACTCTGATGCAGACTCACCAGTCCAGAATGCGTAACCGAAAAGAATCTCACTATGGAAAGAAAGTATTTAAAGAAAGAAATAATGAGGCGGACAAAATGGTTTTAGAAAGAAACAATAGAAGTAATGACATTAATTGTTCTTCAATGACCAAGATTCTGTCATCACTCCAACGGTCCTTCACAACGACTATATAAAGGACAGATTACTTCTCTAGAGAATACACCTGAGACACACATAAATCTCATTCCTTCCTCTCTTTCACGAGCTGTTGCTCTTACGTGAAAAGCTTTTTCTCTCATATTTTCTGTAATACATGCTTGCTGTTAGAAGCACTTTACATTACAATTTACTTTTGCTTAAACTATTTCCTCAAGTGACTCTGCGCAGTCTGAATACTTGAGAGGGCTAAGAGATTATTCTCTTAGACGATTGGTTGTGTAATCTTTCAAGATTAGTAGATTAAGTCCTTTTTGAAGGCGAAATCACCTTGACCGGGTGGACTGGAGTAGCTTTGAATTTCAAGCGAACCAGTATAAAATTTTGTGTGTTTTTAATTTCTGAAAAAGTTTTTATTTCCAAAATAATTCAAACCCTCTTTCTTGTTTTTCTCAACCTTTAGTTAGTATCAGAGCTACGGCTCTGTTATTGATTTTCTAATCAAACACTTAACAGTGTAGAGAGATCCTGTGTGAGAAAAACTATGGCCAATACCAATGAAAGAGATAGTTACAATGCTAAACCTCCAATCTTTGATGGAGAAAATTTTGATTATTGGAAAGACAGAATTGAAAGTTTCTTTCTGGGCTACGACGCTGATCTCTGGGATATTGTCACAATTGGCTACACACCACCTGTGACATACACTGGAGTTGCTATTCCCAGAAGCAGAATGTCAGATGATCACAGGCGTGAATTCAAGAACCATCACAAAGCCAGAACGATACTACTCAATGCTATTTCCTACAATGAATATGAAAAGATCACCAACAGGGGAACAACTAAAGAAATACTTGACTCCCTGAGGATGACTCACGAAGGAAATTCTCAAGTCAAATAAACAAAGGCTCTGGCTCTAATCCAGAAATATGAAGCCTTCAAAATGAAGGACGATAAAGCTGTAAAGGTAATGTTTTCTAGATTTCAAACTTTAATTGCAGGACTCAAAGTGCTAGATAAAGGATATACAACTGCGAATCATGTCAAAAAGATTGTTAGAAGCTTGCTAAAGAAATGGACACTTGTGGTCACAACTTTAAAGTTATCAAAAGATCTGAACAATATCAGCCTTGAGGAACTCGTCAGTTCACTCAGAAGCCACGAGATAGAACTAGAGGAAGATGAACCTCAAAAGAAGATCAAATCTGTAGCACTAAAGTCCAGATCCAAAAGACGCAAACCAGATAGAAACAAAGCCTTCCAGGCTGAAGAAGAAGACATTGATGACTCGGAAAAAGAAGACTCTGACGATGAAGAAGAATTATCCCTTTTAACTAGAAGAGTAAAACAACTCTGGAGAAAAAGGAATAATAACTTCAGAAGACCAAGACCCAAGGGAGATCGATCAGAATCAACTTCCAGAGGTAAATCTAACAAAGATATAACATGCTATGAATGGAAGGAAACAGATCATTACAGAAACGAATGTCCCAAGTTGAAGAAAGAAAGCTCTAGAAGAGAAAATTTCAAGAAAAGTTCCTTCAGAACCAAAAAGGGACTGATGGCCACCTGGGACGACAATAGATCTGATTCCTCAGAATCAGACTCTAAAGAACAGGCCAACATTGCACTCATGGCTACCACCTCCAAAAATACATCAGATGGAGAATCTGAATCTGAAGAGGTATTTTCTGATCTTTCTCGCTCTGACCTGAATGATGCCTTTCTGAAACTCTAAACTCATACCAGAAACTTAAACAAAAATTTAAAGCTGTAAAAGAGGTTCTTGAAGAAACCATCGAAGAATGTGGTAAACTTGAGATAACAGTTTCAGATCTAAATGATGAAAATCGAATTTTGATATTAGAAAGAGATTCCACAAATAAACAATGTTTAAAACTTGAAGAAGCGTTATCTCAAGCTCCGCAAACTTCGAACACAGTAATTTATGAATATGAAAAATCTTTTCAAAAGTTTCTGAAGAATGGGATTGAGAGAAGCAGAATGGCATCCATGATTTATGGAGTTAGTCAGAATAATAGAAGAGGAATTGGGTATGACCCTAGTGAAGATAAATCTTCCACTAATGACAAACCTAAATCTCCGTTTTCTTATCACTACACACATACACAAGCACAACGTTTTGATAATGCTAGAAAACCCAAAGTTCCAAGAAACTTTGGGAAAACTAATCATAAAGGACCCAAAAGATTTTGGGTACCAAAGGATAAGATTATTTATGTTGTAGATATCTTATGCAGCAGAGTTAAGACACCAGTCATGGTACCTGGACTCTGGATGATTGTGACACATGACGAGAAGAAAGTATATGTTCTAAAGCCTGGAACTTAAAGATGTTGGCTTCGTAGGTTTCGGAGGAGATTAGAAAGGAAGGATCAGAGGCTCCAGAACTATTGGTAATGGAACTCTTCCATCTATATTTGATGTTCTCTATGTAGAAAGATTAATGCATAACCTGTTATCAATAAGTCAATTAAGTGATAACGACTATGAAGTAATCTTCAATCAAAAAACATGTAAAGCAATTAATCAGAATAATGGAACAGTCCTATTCACTGGCAAGAGGAAAAACAATATTTACAAAATAAATCTTTCAGACTTAAAAGAATAAAATGTAAAATGTCTGATGTCTGTTCATGAAGAGCAATGGGTATGGCATAGACGCTTGGGCCACATTAGCATCAGAAAACTATCTCAGCTAAATAAACTCGAGTTAGTCAGAGGTCTACCCAAGCTGAAGTTTTCTTCAGATGCTCTGTGTGAAGCATGTTAGAAAGGAAAATTTTCCAAAACATCTTTTAAAAAGAAAAATATTGTTTCCACCTCTAAGCCTCTGGAACTTCTTCACATTGATCTGTTTGGTCCTGTTAAAACAGCATCCGTCAGTGGAAAGAAATATGGACTAGTTATTGTCGATGATTTTAGTCGTTGGACATGGGAAAAAATCCTAAAGCACAAGAGTGAGTCTCACTCTGTATTCACTAGCTTCTGTTCCAAAGTGCAAAACAAATTTGACTCTAAAATCATCAAAGTCAGAAGTGATCATGGTGGAGAATTTGAAAATAATTTTTTTGAGGAACTATTCGATTCTAATGGAATATCCCATGATTTCTCCTATCCTAGAACTCCACAACAAAATGGAGTTGTAGAAAGGAAGAATAGGACACTCCAAGAGATGGCCAGAACCATGATCAATGAATCAAATGTGGCTAAGCACTTTTGGGCCGAAGCTGTAAATACAACATGTTATATTCATAATAGAATCTCCATAAGACCTATCCTGGAGAAGACTCCCTATGAACTGTGTAAGGGAAGAAAACCCAACATTTCTTATTTTCATCCTTTTGGATGCTCTTGCTTTATTCCGAATACTAAAGAACATCTGAACAAGTTTGATTCAAAAGCACAAAAAGGTATTATGTTAGGATACTCAGAACGCTCTAAAGGCTACAGAGTATACAATACAGAAACCAAAATTATGGAAGAATCAATTCATGTTAGATTTGATGATAAGCTTGACCCTGAAAAGTCAAAGCTAGTTGAGAAACTTGCAGATTTGGAGATTACTCTTGCGGGTTCTGACGAAAAGACCAAAGCACCAGAAGCATCTGATAAACAAAGTCCAAATGCAACTAAAACCTCAGCTATCTAGAAGAAATCAAGAATTCGCCCCAACATCTCTGAAGATTTGATTCTGGGAAACAAGGATGAACCTCTCCGAACTAGGTCAACATTCAAGGTACCTGAAGAAATTCCTCTAGGACTAGTATCTCTGATTGAGCCTACTTCTTGTGATGAGGCACTTTAAGATGATGACTGGGTTCTATCTATGCAAGAAGAGCTAGATCAATTCTCAAAGAATGACGTCTGGGATCTTGTTCCAAAGCCTAAAGGCACTCACATTATTGGAACCAGATGGGTGTTCAGAAACAAACTAAATGAAAAAGGCGAAGTTGTCAGAAATAAAGCTCGACTGGTGGCACAAGGGTACAATCAACAAGAAGCCATTGACTACAACGAAACCTTTTCCCCAATCGCCAGGTTAGAATCTATTCGCTTACTTGTTTCATTTGCTGTAAATCATTCAATCAAACTATATCAAATGGATGTCAAGAGTGTATTTCTTAATGCCTATATATTAGAAGAAGTGTATGTCAATCAACCTCCAGGTTTTGAAAACTCCAATTGTCCAGAACATGTTTTTAAACTTAAGAAATCTTTATACGGTTTAAAACAAGCTCCTAGAGCTTGGTATGAAAGACTAAGCAATTTTCTTCTGGAACATGACTTTATTAGAGGAAAGGTTGACTCTACACTCTTCTTTAAAAACATTAGTAATGACCTCATGATATGCTAGATATATGTTGATGACATTATTTTTGGTTCAGCTAATCCTTCTGTATGTTAAGAATTCTCTGAGTTGATGCAGGCAGAATTTGAAATGAGCTTAATGCAAGAACTAAAGTTCTTTCTAGGAATTCAAATCAATCAAGCCTCAGAAGCCACCTATGTTCATCAAAGTAAATACATTAAAGACATTCTGAAGAAATTCGAAATGGCAGAATGCAAACCTGCTAAAACACCTATGCATCCGACTTGCATTATGGAAAAAGAAGAAGTTAACCAGAAGGTTTGTCAGAAGCTTTATCGTGGTATGATAGGCTCTCTTCTCTATCTGACTGCTACACGTCCTAATATTCTGTTTAGTGTTTGTCTCTGTGCCAGATTCCAATCAGATCCTAGAGAATCTCATTTAACAACTATTAAAAAAGTACTCAGGTATCTGAAAGGAACCCCTAACATGGGCCTAATGTATGAGAAAACATCAGAGTATAGACTTTCTGGTTACTGTGATGCAGATTACGCAGGGGACAGAATGGAACGTAAAAGTACATCTGGGAACTGTCAGCTCTTGGGAAAGAATTTGATATCTTGGACCAGCAAAAGGCAATCAACCATAGCTCTGTCCACTGCAGAAGCAGAATATATTTCAGCATCACTATGCACTACTCAGATGCTCTGGATGAAGAATCAACTAGAAGATCTTCAAATCTTTTAGAGTAACATTCCTATCTTCTGTGACAATACTGCTTCCATCTGTTTAAGTAAGAATCCTATTTTGCATTCCAGAGCTAAGCACATAGAAATAAAGCATCATTTCATTAGAGACTATGTTCAGAAAGGGGTAGTAACATTAAAATTTATTGATACAGACCATCAATGGGATGATATTTTTACCAAACCCCTTGTTGAAGATATATTCTCTTTTATCTTAAAAAATCTAAACATTCAAAATTGTCCAGAATGAAATGTGCCTCTGAGATAGCAAAATAAGACTCTGAAGTAAACAGCTGGATTCTGTATCTGACTCTGATGCTACTACCAGTTAGAAGTCATCTGAGTTAGAAATCTCCAGGAACCAACCTTTTGGTATTCCTGAAGATCAGATAAAGTAACACGTGGTACATCTTGCGTCTGACCTTGGAACTTCTAGACAACTGTCTAGCAGTAATCAAGAAACAACTCTTGATATCTCCTCAAGCAGTGCGCTGATTTTGGGCTTAGACGTCATTTATGAGCTATAATCATTCTCCTCTCTAACGTGCTTACTTGGGTAACGTGCTATCTGTTAAACTCTCATTTCTGTGTCGTTTTGCATGTGCCCTAATTGTGTATATATACTTTTCACAATCTACAATTGCACACTTTCACACTCACGAACTCACAAAACCCTTTCTCTCATTTCTCTCCTCCTTCAAAGGTTTTTCTGCAGTTTTTACCAAAGTTCTTCAGCATTCATCATCATCTTCAACCATTCTTCATGGATTCTCAGCAACAGTCAGTGTACAACTTCTCCCAATAGATGAACTCAACAGAGCAAGTACCAAGTTCCAGTCAACAAACCCCTGTAACCACCAGCGTCGTGTCCACTCCTATCTACAAGGAACCTCACATTCTTGATCATGAGCCTTACATTCATCTTGCAACTCCTTTTGACAAGATGGAAGTTCTTTGTGAAACCTTGGTGGATTTTGATAACATGAAGCGCAATGACATCGACCTCACTGAAGAACTGAAAAAGCAAGGGTGGGAAAATTACTTTCAACGCCTCTATGGCCCGGTGTACACGAATCTGGTGAAGGAGTTCTGGCGTTTCGCAGACTCTGATGATCACTACACTGTCTCCTACGTTCTGGGAGTCAAGATAGTCATCACAGAGAAATTGATTGCCTCTCTCCTAAACATGGAGAAGACAGGAGGAAGACGCATCTACAACATCAACCATAGGGCAAAGTACTTGTCCCAAGAGATAAACCCTACCATCTTCCAACAGAATGCTGAAGGCAAGCATTCCAAGAACAAGGAATTGCATTAGAACCTCCGGGTCTGGCTGAAGATTATCTTAGGCACC
Source organism: Lathyrus oleraceus (assembly GCF_024323335.1). Classification (NCBI taxonomy): domain Eukaryota; kingdom Viridiplantae; phylum Streptophyta; class Magnoliopsida; order Fabales; family Fabaceae; genus Lathyrus; species Lathyrus oleraceus. The sequence goes on from NC_066580.1 coordinate 404,592,374, forward strand.
ATCCATCATCATCCAGCTTCAAATTCTTCTGACTACATCAACAAAGATCAGAAGTGCATCCTGTACTGCATTCACAAGGGTCTAAAGCTCTGCCTACTTGCACTTCTATTCAAGTATCTCAGAGATTCCGTCAAAGACACCAAAAATAATATGAAGACAAGGAACTACATCCCTCTGGGGAGACTGATATTTGATGTGCTGATCGATAGTGGCCTCGTGGACCATCTGATTCAGCTTAGACTCATGGAAGACGTCATGATTGATACTGGCAGACCCCTGAATGCTCGCAATCTGAAGAGCATGGGAATCATTTATCAAGTGAGAGCCAAGCCAACACTTAACACCTCCTGGGAAGCACTTAAAGATCAGAGGGAGATTCCCAACGGACTCTACTTATTCTCCAAGATCGACCCTCCAGAGGTAATTGCTTACTATCTAGAGGATCTGTACAAGCAAGGAGTGGATATCATAGAATTCCAAGTGGACTGGCTACCTGAGTTTCCACCAAACTTCCATAAGAGGATGCGAGAGCCCTCTGAGAAGACCAAGCAGGCGAAGAAAGCTAAGCTGGGAGAAACATTTGGATCAAGACCTCTAGTGCCTCTGGTTGGCTCTCTAGGTAAGTCTGTATCTCTCCCTCCCTCTGTAAAAATTAAACCCATTGCTTCTTCACTTTCTCAAACAAACCTTATATACACAACTACTGATACTCCTCCCTCAACCACCAGATCCTCTAACCAACCATCTCAAAAATTCAACCTCGCCACCACAACTCTACATGTTTCAGAAGCAGAAATGCTAAATGAAACCACTTCACCATCTTCATCACCATCTCCTCAATCCCCACCTTACTACAACCTTTCATCTGACACTGAACCTTCTGACCCTCACTCCCCCACTCTGGCTCAGCTCCAAGGCCGTGCTCTGGCCTCTCAAAAGCCATCACATCCTAACCCTGAACCTGAAGTCACTTCCCTACCTCCGGAAAATCGAAACACAACCACTTTTGAACCTCAACCATCAGCACCAACCCACTCTAAACCACAACCTTCAGAACCAATCCACCCTAAATCACAACCATCTGGACCAACACACTATGACATACCATAACCCATCACTTCCGCTGACCCAACAACTCCCACACTTAACCTAAGTGCCCCCACCTCACCCTCCCAAGCCTATGCCAATGAACCAGAAACTACCCTTCTGACCCTTGAAGAAGCAATTAAGGTTTTTGCAGAGTCTTCAGTTGAAAAGGTCAAGTCTCTGACCATCAACTCTAGTATCAGTGATGATCCCACCGCTGTAAAGACTCACTGGAACAGAGTGATAAGTTGGATGACCTCTGAAGCTTTCAAGCTGAAAGGCCTCTCTGAACAAGTCCGCAACGACTTCATCAGAGACGCTGAGATCAGACTCCAAAAGCGTCTAGCCAGAGAAGCTGAGGAACGTACAAGATAGGAAGCTGAAGAGAAAGCGCGTCAAGAAGAACTTCAGAGAATTAGAAAAGCTGAAGCAAAAGCTCTTGTTGATGTTGTTGCTGCTGAAGCTGAGGCAAAAGCCAAAGCCGACGCTGAAGAAGTAACGCGCCTTGCTGAAGAGTTTGCTGCTAAAGCCAGAACTGATGAACTGACTCAGGAGGAGTCCTCCAACTCTGGATTCGTCCCTCTGGTCCTGAAGCTCTCGAAGAGCTGCAGAAAGAACAACAGGTAGTTCGAGCCATACTGGATCAACAGGACTCTGTCAACGTAAACATTCTGAACATGTTGTCCCAACTGCTCCAGAGGATGCCTCCTCCTCCAAACCCTTAGGCACCTAGGCTATCTTTGCTTGTTGCTTTCTATATTTTGCTTGTTTCTTTTCTATGTTTTGATGTATGGTTCTTGCCTTCTTGATTTCTGCTTTCTGGCTTATGTAAATGCTTATCTATCAATATCGATTTTTTTTGCTATGTCCTTTTTGATTCTGACAAAAAGGGGGAGAACTAAAACAGCTCTGATGAAAACATAACTAATTCCTTTCAAGCACTACAAATATTTTCTCTAAAATCAATGACTTAAGATATGTAGGAAAGTAGCTAAAAGCACCAAACCATGGAAGGTCTGGTAAGAACTTCTGAACTATCCAAAGATCTAACTCAGGGGGAGCCCACTGTAATATCTGATCTAAAAGTTTTCCTTAAATGTTTCATCTTTAATCTGAACTGTTTTGTCATCATCAAAAAGGGGGAGATTGTAAGAACAAAGTTGGTTCTACAATATATCTCTAAGATTTTGATGATAACAAAGGATGAAACCAAAAATGGTACTCTAACGAGATTTTTTCTTAGTGTGCAGGACTCTGAACATTTACACAGGATCCTGACCATACATCAGATACAAAATTACATTAGATAAAAAGTATTAGATGATCAGATGCCACTCATAAAGGAATACGTCCAGAAGGTTCTGATTCTGATCAACGCAGATACCAGCGCGACAGTAAGAAGTCAGAAGCTCCGACAAAAGACTACTGGATTCAGACTTTGATACTTAAGAAGTCTAGAGCACTGAGAAGCTCTGATGAAGTCAGACATAGTCATCCTCTAAAGACAAACTCTGATATATCAAGACTCTGATGCAGACTCACCAGTCCAGAATGCGTAATCGAAAAGAATCTCACTATGGAAAGAAAGTATTTAAAGAAAGAAATAATGAGGCGGACAAAATGGTTTTAGAAAGAAACAATAAAAGTAATGACATTAATTATTCTTCAATGACCAAGATTCTGTCATCACTCTAACAGTCCTTCACAACGACTATATAAAGGACAGATTACTTCTCTAGAGAATACACCTGAGACACACATAAATCTCATTCATTCCTCTCTTTCACGAGCTTCTTCTCTTACGTGAAGAGCTTTTGCTCTCATATTTTCTGTAATACTTGCTTGTTGTTAGAAGCACTTTACATTACAATTTACTTTTGCTTAAACTATTTCCTCAAGTGACTCTGTGCAGTCTGAATACTTGAGAGGGCTAAGAGATTATTCTCTTAGATGATTGGTTGTGTAATCTTTCAAGATTAGTGGATTAAGTCCTTTTTGAAGGCGAAATCACCTTGGCCGGGTGGACTGGAGTAGCTTTGAATTTCAAGCGAACCAGTATAAAATTTTGTGTGTTTTTAATTTCTGAAAAAGTTTTTATTTCCAAAACATATCAAACCCCCTTTCTTGTTTTTCTCAACCTTCAAGGTGACCCGTAGTGGTCGTGTGTTTGGTATGGTTTTTCCGATAGAAGTAGAAGATGTTTCCACAAGTAAGAAGGAAGAGATTCCAGTAGCAAAACCAATTAGTACTTCAGTGTGTCAGTCTGGTGAATCCAGCAAACTGAAGGCTAACGATGATGATGAAGTTTTGAAATTGATCAAAAGAAGCAAGTTCAATGTTGTGGAGCAGTTGCTCCAAACTCCGTAAAAGATCTCCGTGCTGTCACTCTTGATGAAATCTGAGGCACATAGGGAGGTGTTGTAGAAAGTTCTCGAGCAGGCTTATGTTGAGCATGATGTGATTGTGGATCAGTTTGACCATATTATTGCCAATATTACTTCTTGCAATAATTTGAGTTTTTGTGATGAAGAGCTTCCTGAGGAAGGCCGAAATCACAATTTGCGTTGCATATTTCGATGAATTGCAAGGAGGATGCTATGTCCAATTTGTTGGTTGACACTAAGTCATCTTTGAATATGCTTCCGAAGTCAACTCTATCAAGAATCTCTTACCAAGGCGCCCCAATGAGATACAGTGGCGTAATTGTCAAAGCGTTTGACGGTTCTCGAAAAACTATCATTGGTGAAGTGGACCTTATAGTGAAGATAGGTCTGAGTGATTTCCAGATTACTTTCCAGGTAATGGATATCCACCCAGCCTATAATTGTCTATTGGGAAGGCCATGGATTCATGAAGCAGGAGTTGTGACGTCTACTCTACACCAGAAGCTGAAATTTATGAAGAACGGCAAACTTGTCGTTGTTGGTGGAGAGAAGGAATTATTGGTGAGCCATTTGTCATCTTTTACATATGTTGACGCTGAGGAGGAGGTTGGAACGCCGTTTCAAGCCTTGTCTATTGCTGAGGAGAAGAAAACTGGGGCACCCATGTCTTTTTTAAAAGATGCACAAAAGGCTACTAAGGCTGGCAACATTGATCAATGGGGTCGTATAAAAGAGATTACTGAGAACAAGAATAGGGATGGATTGGGATTTCAACCAGGGATGTTCAATGTCAAAGTTAAAGTTATGCAACCAAGTTTCCACATTGGAGGGTTTATTCATGGGAATTATCAACACTTAGCTGCTGTGATCGAAGACGATGATGATGAAGACGAAGCTTGCGCCAACTTTATGACACATGGCCAGATTTGAAACAATTGGGTTGCTGTTGATGTTCCTACTGTTATTCATCGCTCTAAGTAATTTGTTTTTCATTTTTTAAGAAAAATCCTTCTTCTATGCCTAAGAGAGAAGTGAACATTGTTGGGTATTTCTATTATTATCATCAATAAAAGACAATTTTGTTCATCCACATCTATGATGTTTTATTTTTACTTTTTGCTTTTCTGAAAATGGTAATCACAAAAAACGTAAATAAATAATAATCTTTCATCTGCATAATATTTGGTCATAATTCACTTCTCTAAAATCAAAATATCAAATCATTATGCAGGTTGGTTCTCAAACCCATTGAATATAATGATCCTACTCCCTCTCCAAACTTTAATTTCCCTGTGTTTGAAGCTGAGGAAGAGATTGATGATGGAGAAGTATCTAATGAATAATCTCGTTTACTTGAGCACGAGGAAAAAGCCATTCAGCCGTTTGATGAGCAGATTGAATTAGTCAAATTGGGTTCTGAGGATAATGTGAAAGAAGTCAAGATTGGGTCCCAACTGTGTCCAGAAGCTAAGAAGGGGTTGATTAATCTTCTTTGGGGATACTCAGATTTGTTTGCTTGGTCTTATCAAGACATGCCTGGGTTGGATTCTGAGATTGTGGAGCATAGATTGCCGTTTAAGCTAGAATGTCTGCCAGTCAAGCAGAAATTGAGAAGGACTCATCTTGATATGGTAGTACAGATCAGAGAGGAAGTGCAGAAGAAGATTGGTGGTGGTTTCCTTGTTACCTCCGAGTATCTGCAGTGTGTGGCCAATATTGTGCTTGTTCCTAAGAAGGATGGAAAAGTCCGCATGTGTGTCGATTATAGAGATTTGAACAAAGCTAGTCTGAAAGATGATTTTCCTCTGCCAAACATTGATATGTTGGTAGACAGTACAACTAAATTCAAAGTCTTTTCGTTTATGGACGGATTTTCCGATTATAATCAGATCGAGAAGGCACCTGAAGATATGGAGAAGACCACATTCATTACACCCTGGGGAACATTCTGTTATAGAGTAATGCCTTTCGGTTTAAAGAATGCTAGTGAAACATACCAGAGAGCTATGACCACTCTTTTTCATGATATGATGCATAAAGAGATTGAAGTCTATGTTGATGATATGATTGACAAATCAAGTGATAAAGAAAAACATGTTGAGCATTTATTGAAGTTATTCAAGCGTTTGAGGAAGTACAAACTCCGCTTGAATCCCAATAAGTGTACTTTTGGTGTTCGCTCGGGTAAGTTGTTGGGATTTATTATCAGCGAGAAGGGTATGGAAGTTGATCCTGCCAAGGTCAAAGAAATATAAGAGATGCATGTGCCTAAAGCTGAGAAGAAAGTCAGAGGTTTTCTCGGCCGCTTGAATTATATTTCAAGATTTATATCGCATATGACTGCCAAATGTGCACCTATATTCAAGCTTCTTCAGAAAGATCATTCTTATGATAGGACCGAGGATTTCCAGAAAGCTTTTGATAATATCAAAGAGTATCTGCTTTAGCCTCTGATTCTGTCTCCGCCTGTTGAAGGAAGACCCTTGATCATGTATTTGATTGTGCTTGATGAGAGTATGGGCTGTGTTATTGGTCAGCAAGATGAATCTGAAAAGAAAGAGTATGCAATTCACTACCTCAGTAAGAAGTTCACCGGTTGTGAGACTCGGTATTCTATGCTTGAAAAGACTTGTTGTGCATTGGCTTGGGTTGCTAAGCGTATGTGCCAGTATATGTTGAATCATACTACTTGGTTGATATCCAAAATGGATCCAATCAAATACATTTTCGAGAAGCCTGCTTTAACTGGGAGAATTGCCCGTTGACAGATGTTGTTATCCGACTATGATATTGAATATCGATCTCAAAAAGCAATTAAAGGTAGTGTCTTGGCTGACCATTTGGGTCACCAACCTATTGAAGATTATCAGTCAGTGCAATATGATTTTCATGACAAAGAGATTTTGTACTTAAAAATGAAAGATTGTGATGAACCGTTGCTTGAAGAAGGACCAGAACCTGGTTCCCGTTGGGGTATGGTATTTGATGGAGCTGTTAAATCATATGGTAATGGCATTGGGACAATGATTATTACTCCTCAAGGCACCCATTTTCCATTTATAGCTAGATTAACCTTTAAGTGTACAAACAACATGGCTGAGTATGAAGCTTGCATTATGGGGCTTGAAGAGGCCATTGATATCAGAATCAAGTATCTTGACGTCTATGAAGATTCAACTTTGGTTGTGAATTAGATCAAAGGTGAATGGGAGACGAATCAACCCGGTTTGATACCATATGGAGACCATGCAAGGAGGATTTCAACTTTATTTACAAAGGTTAAGTTCCATCATATCCCTCGAGATGAAAACCAGATGGAAGATGCTCTTGCAACTTTGGCTTCAATGATAGTGGTGAAATTTTGGAATGAAGTTCCCAATTTTACTGTGATGCGTCTTGATAGACCAGCTCATGTGTTTGTTGTTGAAGAAGCTAAAGATGAGAAACCATGGTATTTTGATATTAAATATTTCCTCCAAAGTCAGAGTTACCTGCCTGGGGCATCTTTGAAAGATAAGAAGACTTTGAGGAGATTAGATGGCAACTTTTACCTGAATGGTGATGTGATTTACAAGAGAAACTTTGATATGGTTCTGCTCAGATGCATTGATAGACACGAAGCAAACATGTTGATGACAGAAGTCCATGAAGGTTCCTTTGGTACTCATTCCAAAGGGCATGCTATGACAAAGAAGATGTTAAGAGCAGGTTACTATTGGCTGACAATAGAATCTAACTGTTGCAAGTTTGTGAAGAAATGCCACAAGTGTCAAATTTATGCAGATAAGATTCATGTTCCTCCGACACTGTTGAATGTCATTTCCTCTCCATGGCCCTTCTCCATGTGGGGAATTGATATGATTGAGCCCAAAGTTTCGAACGAACATTGTTTTATTTTGGTGGCTATTGAATACTTCACAAAGTGGGTTGAAGCGGCATCGTATGCAAATGTGACCAAGAAAGTTATTGTAAGGTTTATCAAGAATCAGATTATATACCATTATGGTGTGCAAAGTAAGATCATCACTGATAATGGATCGAACTTGAAAAATAATATGGTGGAAGCTCTTTGCAAATACTTCAAGATTGCACATCATAATGCTTCTCCCTACAAACCCAAGATGAATGGGGTTGTTAAAGATGTGAATAAGAACATCAAGAAGATCATTCAGAAAATGGTTGTGACATATAAAGACTGGCATGTGATGCTCCCATTTTCTTTGCATGGGTATCGTACATCAGTCCGCACTTCAACAGGGGCAACCCCTTTCTCTCTCGTTTATGGCATGGAAGTTGTGCTCCCAGTAGAGGTTGAGATCCCATCATTGCGTGTCTTGATGGAAGCCAAGTTGATAGAAGCTGAATGGTGCCATACCAGATATGATCAGCTGAATTTAATTGAAGAGAATAGATTGACTACCATGTGTCATGGTTAGTTGTATTAGCAGAGAATGAAGAAGGAATTTGATAAGAAGGCAAAGCCTCTTGTGTTTAGAGAAGGTGACCTCGTGCTCAAGAAGATTGTATCTTTCAAACCCGATGCCAGGGGCAAATGGACTCCTAATTATGAAGGCCCATATGTTATTAAGAGAGCCTTTTCAGGCGGTGCTTTGATTCTTATAACTATGGATGGTGAAGAGTTCACTCGTCCTATGAATGCAGATGCAGTCAAGAAATACTTCTTCTAAAAAAAGAAAAAGAACAACTCGCTAAGTTGAAAACCCGAAAGGGCGGCTTAGGCAAAAATGAGCGTCTCGGTGGATTGAAAACCCGCAAGGGCGATCCAGGAAAAAGTTAGAGACATAAAAAGAAAAATTATCCTGGTAGATTGAGTACCCCGCCTTGGGGAAATCTAGGGAAAAATTAGGGATTATGGCAAGTAACTGTGTTCGGTTGGTCCTGATCATGGAGGCAGTTTTGAGCAAGTCATATGGTTCTGATTCATTATTCTCAACCAAAGCCAAGAGCACAGCGGATATTAAAGTTGGTAGGAGGAGTAGTGATAACTGTATTCAATGTAGCCATTTTCCATGCAAATTACCATTTTCAAATTTTGTAAAGATCTATGGAGTCTTGTCATTTACAGACTACCATTCTATTAAATAAAGTTGAGCTTTTTATCAATTGTTTCTACTCTTATTTATTTCAGCTAAATAAGATTGAATTTTTATGATGATAATTTTGAAATGAATTAATAAATAAAAATCATTTTTCTTAAATTAAAACAATCACTTTAAGAACAATCGATTTCAGCAAGGAATATCAACAACAGACTGAGAACAAGTAAGTCTTAAAATGCGAAGCCTTGTTGGTATTCCCCAAACAGTTGGTTTAGTGATGTTTCCGCAATAATTCATCAGGTATTCCCAACTGAGTTATAAGGCCATATCCCCAACAATTAGCTTAGATCCCCGTGCAGAGTTTATCTCCTTTCGGTGGAATTCATTGTCAGATATTGAAGATCCCTTATTCCCGACAGTTTTTGGATTTTGAGCAGTGTTTGATTTGGTCCCCTGCAAGGTTGTCTCTTATTCGATATGGTGTTGACCTAAAATTTCCCGCAACATTGACAATTTGAATCCTCAGCAGATCCTTTCTCTCTCCCCAGCCAGGGTTGAGTTATTCAGAACTTGATGATTTGTGTTCACCCCTAGTATTTTTCTCCAGATGGTGCTTCCATCCTGTTGAGATTAGCCGAGTGTTGCAGCGACGATTCAAATCTGTGATATTTGTATCCTTTGTGTTGTTTTGTCAGCATAATCATCAATCGTATACATACATATTCATACATCAGATATTTCATTATGCATTTTTTATTGCATTTGACTCCTTTATTCTGATCCTCTGCTTCAGTGATATTATTTCCCCAGGCGGGTTTGGTGCGTCTGTCCTCTTCATTGTAGAGTGTCATCCCCTTAAGGAGAAAGAATTTAACCTTTCACATTCCCCACTGATTCGTTTCCTCGTGGATGATCATTATTTCAGTTTCCTCCCCAGTTAATTATTTGGATTGAGTCACTCCCCTTGGGTTATATCCTCATTGGTTGAGTCTTTGTTTGACCGTTTCTTTCTAGTTACTACCTAGATAGATATTCTTGGTCCCTTTGAGAGTATGTTACCCAATAACTAGTAATATTCTTCTCTATTTTTGAGTACTTGACTTTTACCCAATACCCGGTGAAAGTAATCTACTTCCTTTGTTGTCCCAAGGGAATTCGTTTTCACGTTTCCCTAGGTAGTGTATCCTTGATATGTTCATCCCAACTGATGACAACTATTCTTCCTTTGTGGTTTTCTACCCAATAAAAAGGTAGTTGTAATCCCCACTTTTATTCCCCAGAGAGTTAATCCTTGATATGTTCATCCTAAAGGATGACGAATTTCCTTCTCTTTATGGTCTTCTGCCCAATAATCGGTAGATATAAATCTTGCTTTTTTTCTTTTGAGTTTATCCTTGATATGTTCATCCTAACTGATGACGAATATTCTTCCTTTGTGGTTTTCTACCCAGTAAAAAGGTAGTTTTAATCCCCACTTTTATTCCCCAGAGAGTTAATCCTTGATATGTTCATCCTAACCGATGACAGATTTCCTTCTCTTTGTGGTCTTCTGCCCAATAACCGGTAGATATAAATCCTACTTTTTTTTAGTTTATCCTTGATATGTTCATCCTAACCGGTGACAAATATTCTCTCTTTGGTCTTCTGCCCAGTAATCGATAGTTGTAAATCCTATTTTCCCCTCCGAGTTTATCCTTGATATGTTCATCCTAACCGGTGAAGGATATTATCTCTTTGGTATTCTATCCAGTATCTGATATATATAATTCCTATTTTCTCCCCGGCAGTTTATCCTTGATATGTTCATCCTAACCGATGACGGATATTCTTCCTTTGAGTTTATCCTTGATATGTTCACTTTAACTAGTGACGGATATTCTCTCTTTGGTCTTCTGCCCAGCAACTGGTAGTTGTAAATCCTATTTGATCATTTTTTCCCAGCAGGTTATTTTTACCTAGTAACCGGTAACGAATACACTGTTTTTTCCTCAGCGAGTCATCCTTGATATGTTTACCCTAATCGGTAATGTATGACCCTCTGTCAGAGTATATTATCTTCCTACCCACTAACCGGTAATAGATAATATATTTCTAGTACTCCTGTGTTGAAGATCATTCTTCCCCAGTTGAGTTTGATTCAGGTATTTCATCTTTGTTTTGATTTACCTATTTCCCCTGCAGATTTCCCTTACCCCTCAACCGGGTCCTTCCATTGATTTATTTTCATGGAAATTTCCCTCGTGTCTCCAGCCATTTTTTAAGTCGTAGCCTGACTTTCGCACAACTTTTATTCCCAGAGTCACTGCCTCCCCAGTGAGTGTTCCTTATGGGATGCATTATGCTCCTATGGACTTTCAGTCTCTCCAGATTCTTTTCCTTTGTGGCAATATTTTCCCCACAAAGATTATTTTTAACATTTCATATCATATGCATCATAAGGTCTCTGAGGGACCAAAATTTGTTTCTATTGTTGTTATTTAAGTTCATTCTACTGAGTTGATGCGAAGATTTTAACCTTCACATCCTTAGTTAGAATGTCCTTAAATAGGGGCAATTTTAAGATCCTAATTTTGACCCTAAGATCCCTCATGATATCTCATCGTATGGATTAGTTTTTGGGATCACACCTTGCATCCTCCTCACCCCTTATTCATTGGGTTTGCATTGGGAAAGATCACCAAGCACATTAGATTGTATCATAATTTGTTTTTCATTATTTACTAACCAAAATACCAAAAATATGTCAATGTATAGTTTGTTGCTTTTGTAGGTAGTGTGTGTGTTCACCCATGCTCCATCAAGCTCATATCTAGGGTTTAAGACCCTCAAGGAAAGGAAACTAATCAATAGATGGTTCACAATGACTCTATACATCATATATGGATCCCCATGATCTTCACATATAATTTTGATCAATAATTCATTAAGAGTTTGAAGCTTATTTGCCTTGGAAGCCCTAATTCATCTGGGTATCTTATGTGACTTCCTCAGCAAGTTTCTTCATCATTTGATCAAATATTTCAAGGTATACTTAATGCTACATCATCTTATGCATATATGATCCTCCATCAGTCCCAAAGATCAAGAGAATGTCAAGTTTGCAAGTTGGTTCATGGTGGTTGACCAGAGAAAGTCAACTAGTCAAAACTGGGGTTCCCTAGACCCTATCTCCTACAATTTTTATCATATGAAAATGATTCTAAGATAAACGTTACTTCTTATGACATTCCAAACAACTTTCATGTTGAAGTCAAGACCTAATTTTGCTTGGAAAGTCATTTTTTATGATGAAATATTATAGGTCATTTTGTCTGAACCCTAGTTTGGAGGTCAACTTCCAAGGGCCATAACTTACTCATTTTGTATGAGATGAAATCTATTCAAGTTTCATGATCAAATTTAAGATCTCCTCTCAAACTTTTATTCTTGGAAGAAGTTCAAATTCAACTTGCAAATGCATGTGCCAAGAGAAAAGATTATAGGTCATTTTAGGCCACTATATTGAACAAGTGATTTTCCCAACTTCTAAAATGCATAACTCTTTCATTAAAAATCCAATTGAGGTCAAACTTATGACCAAATTGAATAGGTTTGAAATATACATAACTTTGATGAAGGAATATTTTCCATTTGAATCTCATAGCAAAAGTTATTCAAGATGGAATAAGTGAACATTTGACTTGGTACTTAGAAAATTTTCAAATATGTTTGATTTTCCAAACTTCCACCTCAAAATTCTCCATGATACATGCTTCAAATGAAAAAGTGTTCAACACGAAAGTTATTCCCCTTGATCTCAACTTTCCAAAAAGTCCAAGATCATCCATCTCATTGGGCCAAGAAATGGAGGACTTGTGCATGGGTTCTTTTCAAAGGTTCATTTGGATGGATTTCACATTCACTTTTCAATCTCCTTTGCATGACCACATGACATGATTTCAGCATTGTACATTGGTGATTTTGGACCTAATAGCATCATTTCATGGGCCTATCACACGCCCATGCAAGGGAATTTCTATTTTTGGCCAATTTTGGAAGTGTGTGAAAATCAAATGCATAACCTATAAATAAGACCCTCTTGGCTCAGAATTAAGGACCTCATGCTCAAGCTTTGAACCTGCAATCCAAACCCTCACCATTAAAGGATAATCTTGAAGGTTTTCATTTGAAAGTCGAGCTTCAAATCTCATTTTGTTTTGAGATTGAAACTCCAAGAGTCAAAGCTTTTCCTTGATCGAATTCAACTCCTACAAGCTTCTGAAGACAAGTCAAGACCAATTGGAAGCAAGATCAAACAAGTTTAAAGCTCACTCGAAGGTGATTTTCCATTATTTTCATCTCTTCGATTCTCTCTCAATTCTTCACTATTCTTTATGATTTTTGGTTAGCTAAGTCCTACCAATGTAGGCAACAAGATTGAGTTGCTTTGAGGTCAAATCGAAGCAACTCGGTTCATGATCCTCAAAATTCAAATCCCTGTATCTTTTTATATACTTGGAATTGGAGAAAATTGAGGCCAGGTTCGTGATCTTGAGCATTTTCTCTTTGAAGTAGTGTCCTTGTTTGTCATTTTCCTTTGAAATGAAGTTGGACCAGTCTGGTGGTGTGTTGTCACACTTCCTGGCCATATGATCAAGCATGGATGTTCTAATATGGACCGTTGTATTTGATTACCACGCGTACATTGCATTGACCAAGGTCCACGATGGAACACGCGTGTGTGGCCATCAGATCTGCCACCTCAATTAATGAGGAAGATCTGATGACCCTTGTTTTTTTGAATTTCTTTTTTATTTCTGATTTTCCATTTAATCCATTTATTTTGTTTAATTCATTATAATTCCATTTTCTATCCAAAAACTATGGGACCTTCACCAAAAAAATTTAAATATTTTTTTCTTCCATATTATGAATTAAAATTATTTTTTGGATTAATTTTGATATTTTTCATGAATTGAATGTTTTTAAGCATATTTTTAATTGTTTAAAAATACTTCTAACTTTTCAAAAATCATGAAATTTTTTGTCTAAGGTCCTTTGACCTTGTTTGACCTAGGATAGATCTATTGGCCATTTATTTGGTGTTTTGAAGAGATTTTAGGTTTTGACCAAATTAAATTGTATTTTAATGCATTTTTAAAATAATTTTTAATTGATTAATTGTGTAAAAATTATGTTGAGCCATTTTTATGGTATTGTGATGTTTGACTATTTGTTTAGGCCTTGGTCAAGGTTGATTTGACTTTTGTTGGATTAAAACCATTGGATTTAGGGGATTGATGAAATGTCAATTTCATCTCCCAAAATGAATGAATGGTTTTAATTTGATAAAATTCCTCTCACGACCAATTTGTGTTTCTTTCATTCCCCTCCCTCTTCATCTTCATTCATATTCTTACTCATTCCCTCATTTGACCAATAAAATCTCTAATGTCTTAAGGCTAATTGGTTCATCAATGACCTTGTGTCAGATGAACCAATACAAGTATGACTGAGATAGATCCATCCCTCTTGATCTTTTCTTTTAGTGTGTGGTATATTTTAGGAGTTTGGTTCATTATACCAAATCTCTAACATGTATTAACACCTAAATTTTTATTTCCCAACCTCAGATAGTTGTAACTTCTACACAAGTCCAATTAGAATTGCTAAACATAGAGCTAAATTTGACCCTAAAGGCATAGAATTCTAGTAAGTGAGATTGTAAGTCTCACATTCTTCATGGTATTGTGTGGAAACTTGACCTTTTTTCCTTTCATGAGAGCTAATGGTATACTTGTTGAATTATCCAAGTTGGAGCCCTTCTCATGGAAGATGTCTTGGTTTAAGGATCCATGCTTGTGAATGGATAGTTGAGTATTCTCCAAAGAATGACTTAATCAATTAAAAAAATACCACTAACGACTAATCCTTGACTAACATTTGACTAACTCTTGTTAATATTGCTTTACTTTCAAGTCATTTACTTTATGCAATTTAACTTTCAGTCATTTGTCATTCATTGCCATTTACATTTCATTTAACTTGTTTATGTTTATGTCATTTTCACTTTGCTCATTTGAGCCATATCTTGTGATTGTATATATTGTTTGTGCATTTTGATTTTGTTTGTGGTCTTATGACCTTAAAATACCTAATAACAACAAAAAAATCCTAAAAAAACATATGGTGGACTGTTGATCTTGATCTGAACTATTGGACTTAGGATTAAGCAACATTCCCTGTGCAAAAAGGACTTGGCCAATGCCAACATTTTGAGACCAAGTCACTGTGAGTCGAGCCTTCATCTGATGCAAGTCTTGGGATTTACTTGAATTCATCTGCTACTTTGTCTTGATGCTAATGGTTATTCTGATCTTGTGTCTAATGTTTTGTTCTAAGTTGATCAAGGGATATTTCATCGGATACATGAGAAGACAAAGAAGAATGCTAGCAATGAGATTTGCTTGCTTGGATGTGGCTATCTTTATTTGATGCCTTGATCTTCTTGATGTTTGGATATTGCTATTTTCTTGTTGATTATTGCTTGACTCAAAGTCCAAAAGGAAAGTGAGTTTTATATATGACATTCTTGTCTGTTGAATTGCATCCCATTGGTCAAATCTTTTCAACTCTTAACTTTTAATTTTATGCTTAGGATAGACTCTTCATCTCCTCCCACTTCTTAAATTTTCAAAATCTCTCCCCCTTTTCAAAAACTTTCTTTGCTTGTGATTTCAAACTTAGACTTTGTTCTAATATTTAGAAACTTTGGCCTTATGCCATTGAATTTTCAAACTCTTTCTTAAATCAAATTTGTAAATAAACTTAAACATATTGACTTAAAATTTCAAAAGACAAAAAGAAATAACAACTTCATTCAAAATTTTGCCCTTTTGTGCCCTTTTTCATTTAAACTTTTGATTAAAAGCAATTCACCAACTTTGAAATTGTTACCACGAACTACGAGGTTTTGATCCCTCATTTTTATGTTGGCACGTAGACACAAGTCTGAAGGTCTTGTCAAGCACAAAAATATAATCAATATATTCTTTTCTCATCCCCACACTCTATTTTTCTCAAACATCTATTATACCAAAAACACATACACACTTAAAAAATGGCTCCCTAGGAGTACCTATGACACTTTGAGTGCTAACACCTTTCCTCTCTGTAACCAACCCCCTTACCTGTAATCTCTGGCATTTTATTAGTTTTTATTTGAAAACTTCTTATCTTTGGGTTCTATTCGTACTTTTCCCTTTTCCTTTGGAAACAATAAAAGCGCGGTGGCGACTCTGGTTTTATTGACGATTAGCTTATCTATAGCTGAATGCTCATGAATTTACCGCTACAAAAATCTATTTAGATAATCATCAATTGGATCAGTGAATTTTTGTTTAATACTGGCCAGTTCCTTCAGACTTATCTTCGTTTGCCATATGTAAAACTTCTCATGGAACATTCTTTATAACCGATTCCAAGTGTGGATCGAATTTTGTGGCAAGGTTGTAAACCATGTGAAGGCATTCTTCGTGAGAGAACTTACGAAGTACTTCATCCTGAGGTTTTCGTTGTTCGAAATGTCTCTCGCCTCTATTATATACCTAGACACATGTTCGACAGTGGATTCAGTGGTATCCCTAGAAAACTTAATAAATTTGGGAATTTTCGTTCTAGGGGGTGTATATGTCTGTAGGATATATTCCGACAAAGGTGATGTATAATTTGGCCTTCGAAGGCCAAAATTCACCTCATTTCGTGCCATAATCCTTTTGACCATAACTGCCAGATTTTTATCTGCTGCCATATCATCATGTCGAATTTGTTGTATGACATTATCAACATTTTGGTTTCTATTTACCATTACTATCCCTGGCTCACTCTCCCTGGGGATTTGTGGTTCAGCCCTAGGGGGTTCGACTCTTACTCCCTGATTTACCATATCTGGTGGCAATTGGTTTTGTGGGATTTGGTTAACAGTAGGGTCTTCTTCGAAGGTTACCCCTTGGTTTTCCCTTATCCCATCCCTTGGAGGGTGTCGATGGGTAATCGGTCACCATTTCCATTGAATTCCCACCATTAATCCGATGTATTTTCATCACTTTGGTTAGATTTGTGTTTGTTTATAGTTGTTTCAGAGTCATTTATCATGCTTTGTTAGTTTGGTATCACATTTCATTTTATTACATGTTTATGTCAAAAAGGTCTCTTTTACGCTTCATTTTGGTAGTGTTATTGTTACAGGCCGTTGCACAGGTTTAAAAGCACTAATAGTCGAGTTGGGGATACTCAGAAAGGCAAAAATATGAAAATACAGCAATTCAACACGGGCACCCATGTGCCACAACACTGCCCGTGTTATTGGTCAGGCAAAAAAACAGAGAGTTAACACGGGCACCCGTGTGTAGGAACACGGCCCGTGTTGATGCCCCTGTAACTTAATCTGAAAATAATCATGTTGGAAAGCACACACGGGAACCCGTGTGTACACACACGGCCCGTGTTGATGGGCGCGGCTTAGAAACTTCAACTTTTGCCATGTGAATCTATTTTGCTCATTAAGGGTAGTTTGGACTTTTTGCTTTGGAAAAATCCATCTGAAACTATTAGAAGGCTTGGGAGAGAAAGGAGAAGACACTTTTTGACGTACGAAGAGAAACATTGCACCGGAGAAGATAGCTACTACGGAGGATTCGAAGACGGCGAGATTCAAGGGCATCACCCATTGAAGATCAAAATCTCCTAATTCTTTGTAATGTTTAATTTCTATACTATGATTTCTTTGAATACTATGAGAGGCTAAACCCCCAATGCTAGGGGGTGGTTCTGATTTGATCTAATGTTATGAATTCTAACTATGGATTTCCTTATTACTATGTTACGAATTTCAATTCAATTGTGTGATGTGCTTATGCTGTTGTTGTAGCGGTGTATTCGTCACTTTATGATTTATTGACTAAATCAAAAGCAAAGCATACAAAGATAGAGTCGCCACCGCACTTCTATTTATCCAAAGGAATGGCTAGAAAGCGAACAAAAGCCTAAGAAGTTTTACACATAGAAAACTAATGAAAGGTCAGAGATCTGGGTAAGGGGGTAATTATGCAAAGGGAGGGTGTTAGGCACCCAATGCATCCTAGGTACTCCTAGGGAACCTCTTTTCACAACTTGTTGTATCAATTATTTGTTTATGAAATATTTTTTGTGCAAACATTGATGGAAGGGATGAGAAAAGAATATACAATTTTTTATTATTTTTGTGTTTGGATGGAAAGATTCATTGCCTACGTACCTTTACAGGATCAAAACCTCGTAGTTCGGCTAAAAGATTTCCAAAATATGAATGGATTGATTTTAAACAAAAGCCCTAAGATCTTTCATTATCCACGGGAGAAAAATCAACCTATACAACCACAAGTCCACCATGTGAGAAAAGCTTCAACTTGCTAGTGAGGGACCATGCCCTATAATAAGCAAGGAAGTCTTACAATTCAATCACTAAGGACAAAAGGTGAGATTTACATCAACCACTAAGATAATTGAGATCTATGGCTAATGTATGAAAACTTATCAAGAATGGACAAAGCTACAAAACAATTGAATGAGTGGAATTAACCAATTAGAGTATTCACAAAAGATGGTCAAAGTATGATTAGAATTCAATTCAAAAGAAGTATTGTGAAAATGAAGTTTGAAAATCAAAGGCTTAAGGCCTAGGTTTCTAATTTGAAAAGAAGTGAAAATGTTTGCACAAAGTTTTCTGGTTTTGGGTTAACATGCCAATGGAGGTTTAAAGAACAAAAAGGGTGGGGATGAGGAGTAAAACTTTTTAGGAGTTCACCTCTTGAAATCATATGTAGATGATTCAAGTGATTCCTTTGGAATAGGCAATAAGCAAAGCAGATAAGCAATGTATCAGAAACAAGTCAACATAAATGGAACCCAGATGCCAATCAATGGACTTACACTAGCCTCACAAAACAAAGATGGATACCAGATGCCAATCTATGGACTTACACTAGTCTCCCAAAACAAAGATAGATACCGGATGCCAATCAATGGACTTACACCAATCTCACAAAACAAAGATGGATACCAGATGCCAATCAATGGACTTATACTAGTCTCACAAAACAAAGATGGATACCAGATGCCAATCAATGGACTTATACTAGTCTCACAAAACAAAGAAAACATGGATACCAAATGCCAATCAATGGACTTACACTAGTCTCACAAAGCAAAGAAAACAAATGCAATAAGCAAGAGGAAACAAGTTGCCAATAAATGGTCTTACACTCGACTCCAAGGAAATGGAATGCCACTCAATGGTCTTAGTTCTAACTCCTACCAGATCATAGGAAACAACTGCCAATAAATGGTCTTACAATTGACTCCTCAATGGACAAAATAAAATGTCACAAAGTATGAACAATGATCATGAAATGATATACAATTAATGCTCAAAGATGAAAGCAAATGCATAGAGGCACACACAAACAATTATGCACAGATGGACAAATAAGCAAACAAGCATTCAATTAGCACACACTATACACAATCAATAGGCTCAAGCAAGGTTGGGCTTTAGTCAAGGGGTCATATTAACCTCGCCAAACAAGCCAACTGGAAATGGGTGTTTTGAGCTCTTAACCCTAACATTGAGAGTTAGGGTGAAGCAGATGAAATGGAGATGAGGGTTATGCCTCATAGCTCTTATCCCTGGCCTGGGAGAGCTTTAATCAATAGAAAGTGTGGGAGTTCAGAATGAAGGAACTCTTCTCCACAAATGACTGACTCTATGGACAAGATTTTTGGTTTTTTTATTCAAAGTGCATCAACACATGGTGTGAGCAAAATGAATGACACAACTGAATAGCAGGGGATGGATTACATATCCCTTTTATCTGCCAATTTCCTCTTAAGAGGACTTAACCTGCTTGGCACAAAGATAATCAAACAAGAACATGGCCTCTTAAGGAGGGCTTCAGACAGGTGCCTGCCAATAACAGCAGGTCTTCCAGACTACATGAAGAATAAGGATTATACCTAAGTGGTATGCCAACCACAAGCAAAGCAAATCAAAGTTCAAATGAACTTAAAGCAACTTAGGTACCTGTGTAAACAACTAAACAAATCAGTACAGTATTCAGACAAACAGACAACAGTCAACAACAAACAGACAATCCCAATGTACAACACATAAGCCATAAGGCAAACTCAAGTGAGTTATCATCAACCTACAAAACAACCAAATGTTAGCAATCAATATCAAATATCAACATTCAAATGATGAAGCAACATCAACCATGGAGATTAAGTGCTTGGTCTTGAAATTCAAAGCTCACATGTAAGTACAAACCACTAGGTCAAAGCCTAGGGTCAAAGGTGAAGAAAAAATTCAAAACAGGAGCTAATATTCAACACAATACAACTTCAAACACATATTAACATGTCCTAAAAAGGACCAAAACAAAATCATCAAGCAAAGGCATTTCATGTGCAAGAGAAGTCAAAGACAATTTCAAAGCTCATATTTGGACATTGAGAATGAAAATTCCAAATCAAAACAGAAATGATTCAAATAATTCTGGAAAAATTCATGAGCATTTGACATATCCAATATGATCATCATACAAAAAATCAGAAGCATCAAAGATCAATTGGCATGGAAATTAAATTGCACAAGTTGAACAACCAAAGGTGTGACACAAATTGTCACACCATGCAAACATGTACATAAAACAGAAATGGTAAATGAGAAAAATACCAAACCAAGCCTCAAAGGTCCAGCAATATGTCAAGAAGTATCATACAAAATTTCAAGCAATTTGGATCAATATCAAGCATTTCACAATAGAAAGAGCAAGGCAAGGTCACACAAGCACATATGATCAAAGAGTCTAACACCATTCAAAATCCAGCCATGCACAACTTTAAAATTTAACATCATAAAATTTTAGACATCTCAAGGATCAAGTAGCAAAAAACCAGGGATTTTTTGGATCATTTTTCAATTTTATATGGATTTTTGAAGTTGGATGAAAAAAATGAATATCAAAATGATCACATAGCATGTAATTTGGAGGGAAATGCATATATGAGAAAACATTTGAAAAAATGTTGTGCGCCAGAATCGAACACGGTATGAATTTGAATGAGCGCGCGCCAACACCAAAACGGTGTCGTTTCACCTGCAAAACCCTAGCGCACCAGATGGACGCTAAGACGGACGCTAGGCCGTCGCTAGGATGAAGATCTTCATCTTCTTCACGAAGATGAAGATGAACAGCATGAACTTCATACGAGTTTTTTCAGAATTTTCCAGAATCATGAAATGAATACATCAAACAAATCCTTATGCAATGTAGATCATAGATCGAGCATTAATTCAGTCTAAATCATCACCAATAACAAGAATCGATCAAAAGAAGTTTGGTGCACAAAACTTAAATCAAACATAACTCACTTAATAATGCACTATTTTTCATGAAATTTTCACCAGAATCATCAGCAACATGAGATCTACAAGAATATGTGCATGAATTGCAAAATTAAGAGATTCGAAACTTGACCTCTTGAAGAGAAGATCCTTGAATTCGCACGACCCAAAGCCTTGAATGATCCAAATCCACTCTATAACACTTGTAATGATGTTTGATGAAGAGATTGAAGCTTGGCAGGTGCTGGATCTAGCTCAAAACAGAATTTCCATCTTCACCTTCATGAGCTTGCTACACTTGATTCTTGCACGAAATTCACAATCCAAAGCTTGATCTGCATTCAACCAAAGCCAGAGAACAAGAATATGGAAAGAAATTGCAATGTTATGAAGAGAAAATTTGAATTATGCTTGAGAGAAAATTTTGGAGGGAGAGAGAATTTGGATCTTGAAATGGTGAATAATGATTAACCTCCCCCAAATTCTGTTAGGTTTAAGTATTTATATGCTTCCTTAATCACCTTGCTAATCCATACTTAATTTGGTTAATTAAAATAAGGTGTTTTGCAAAATTTCAAAAATGCATGGTGCATGGACTAATCCCACGTGAACAGTACCATTTCCTTGATCAATTACACTTAAAATCCTTTTTTAAACACAATGGCAATGGTAGAAAGTTCCCATGATGCACCATTTTTGAATTTTGCAATTTCCCTCCAAAAAAGGCATGGAATAGCAAATGATCATGTGATAACAATTCATGCAATGTGATTAATGTTTTGAAAATCTCATGTCATGAGAAGCAAAATGCAAAAAGAACCACCAAATTTGGAGTTATGGATCAAAAGATATGGCCATTTGAAGTTCCATGTACACTTGGCAATGATTGGACCATATCTCCTCAACCATTCATCATATGCTCATGATCTTGGACTTTTTGGAAATGGGAGAGAGAGATATTCAACTTTCATGTTGGACAAAATTTCATTTGAAGCTCCTTTGATGTTGGATAGTTGAGTTGAAGTTGGATTAAAAACTTGCCATTTTTGGAAAGTTGAAATTATAGGTCACTTTCCATTTTTGGAAACTTTTGTCTTGACCTCAAATTCTTCAACCTTGATCTTTGAAATGATGAATAAGCATGATTTGGACATGAATGGGATGAAGAAACTCAATTCCCACATTCAAAACCCACAGTTGACTTTTCAGTTGACTGCATTGGCCCTTAGATGACCTGAAAATGTTCTGACGAATTTGGGGCCTCAACCACTTGAGAATTTGCTCCAAAATGAACCTATAGCTCAAATAATCTCCATATGATGATCACATGATCCACATCTCAATGAAAATACCCTCTGCTCTTTATACCATGAATTCACCTGAATTGCCTTGAACTGTTGACTGCTTAAGCTGCAAGTAACAAAGGTTAATGACATATTTTTGTACATTTTTGGTTAGTGATTAAAGGAAAAGCAATGATATAGAAATTCAAGCAATGCTTGGTGATCAAGAACCACTTTCAAGAAAGATCCCACCCACAGGGAAGGAAGCAAGGTGTCCAATGATCCTTGAGGCAATGCAATGTTATGATGTGATGCCATGAGGGATCTTAGGGACAAAATTGGGGTCTTACAGTTGTATCGGACAAATACAATTAGATCTATGACTATCAATAACAGGATTGTGATTGTTAGGGTTTTCACACAATTGGGTTTATAATTGCTTCACCTAGGACTAGGAACTTTTGTAAATCACCGTAAACCTTGATATTGTTTATGATTAAAACCAATGATTAATTGAATGGACATTTGAGTAAGAATTGGTAGTTTAATAGTTTCTTCCTTAAGGACTTAAGGAAGAACACTCTGAGGTTAGGTGATTGAATGTTTCATGTGTATTAAGGAAATCTTGATTGAATTCATAACTGGTTAAATCAACCACTCCCCCTAGCATATTTTATCTTAATCAATTATATCTTACTGTCTGTTGTGTTTATTGTTAAAGTTCCAAAACAACCAAACCATTATCTTTTTGTTCTGATAGAATCAAAGTAAAATAAGTATTTCCTACGCAATCCCTGAGATCGATACTTGGAAATAAAACTCCTTATTACTACATCGGTAAAAATAGTACACTTGCTATTTTTTCGATCAAGTTTTTGGCGCCGTTGCCGGGGATTGCCAAAATACCTATTTTAATTTTTATTCTATTGAAATTTTGTTGCTCGTCAACCAAAATTTTATCTGTGACAATCTGATTATTCAATTTTAATATTTATCTAACTTGTGTATGCGAGGTAAGGCCTAAAGCAGATTTTTCTTTTGACGCAGATCCAGAAAGAACTCTTCGCTCTAGACTGAGACAAGCTAAGCGAGAAAAACTGGAATTAGCAGAGAAAGCAGAGGAGGAAATTGTTTCAGTGCACTCAGAGAATTCAGATTCAGACGCAGAAACAGTTCCTGAAATCATGGCTGCAAACCCACCACCACCACCACCACCAGAGAGACTTCTCGGTGACTATGGTGGAAACAACACTGCGGGTGGTCGTATGACAATTGTCAACCAACTGGTTAATGTAGAATAGTTTCAGCTACATCCCAACACAATTAATCAACTCGAAAGGCGGTCCTTTTCTGGAAGAGTGAATGAAGATGCCAACAAGCATCTCCAAAGGTTTTTGACTATGAGCACAACGCTGAAAATGCCTGGACATAACGAAGAAGCAATAAGGCTTCGTATGTTCCCATTCACTTTAGCAGATGAAGTCGAAGAGTGGTTCTATTCCTTACCTGCTGGCAGTATCACTACATGGGAGCAGATGGAAACAACATTCTTGCAGGAGTATTTTCCCGCATCTGTGTCACTGAGAAAAAGATACGAGATCCTAAACTTCAAGCAGAAGGAGGGTGAGTCACTAGGAGATGCCTATAAAAGATTCAAGAGAATCCTAGTGGCTTGTCCTACTCACAACATGGATGAAACTGAGCAAATGCAAATGTTTGTTAATGGTCTTCGAATTCAAACGAGACAAATCCTTGATTCAGCAGCTGGTGGCTCAGCTGACTTTGCAACAGCCACCGGTATGAAGAAGATAATTTAAGCAATTGCCTCAAATGAGCATCTGGAGTTGTATGATAGGGTGTCAATCAAATCTGCAGTAATTGATTTGAAGCTTGAAACAAACAAACAGGTAAAAATTGAAGAAGAAGTTGCTGCAGATGTGGAGAAAAGGTTGAAGGCACTAAACATAGGTGCTCAAAAAGTGGCTCAAGTGCAATAGGCACCAAACGATGTGTGTGGCATTTGTAATGGACCACACAATACTGTTCATTATTTTGCAACACCACATCAGATAGAAGATATCAAGTTTTTAAAGCAAAACAATCCCTACTCTAACACATACAACCCGGGGTGGAAGAATCATCCCAACTTTGCATGGAAGGATCAGAAAGGGAATGTGCAACAACAGGTACAAGGTCAATATCAAAACCAATATCAGCAACAGCAACAACAAGTCCCAAAGAAGGAAGATTGGGAGATTGCAATTGAGAAGATGGCAGCTCAAAATGGGCAATTTGAAGAAGAGACTAGAAACAATCAGAAACACACCACCGTATCCCTAAAGAATCTCGAAGTTCAGCTGGGGCAGATAGCCCAGCAACTGGCAAGTTCTCGAACACCAGGTTCCCTACCAAGTGAAACAGTTCAAAATCCGAGAGGTCAGGAGAATGTTAATACTGTCACGACGACAGAGAAAAAGGCGGCTAAAAAAAATATTACATCACCAAGCGAGCCGACTAAAGAAGAAACTACCAAAGGAACTAAACCGGTGATTAAGTTGCCCTATCCGCAGAGAATGACAAAGAAGGAACCTAGTGAGTCAGACTTGGAGAAATTCATGACAATGTTTAAAAGGATTGAGGGTCATATGGCTTTGTTTGAAGCACTTGAAAGGATGCCCATGTACAAGAAATTCGTGGAAGAGGTAATGGTTGAAAAGAAACCAACCACTGAAGAACAGATATCCTGTAAGGCACAATATAATGCAAACTCCCTGGAGCAGAACATTCCTAACAAACAAAGGGATCCAGGAACCATCACAGTACCATGCACAATCAAAGAAAAAACCTTCAAAAAGGTACTAATAGATTCGGGAGCTAGTGTGAATCTGATGCCATTATCGGTCTATCACAGACTGGGTATTTAAAATATCAGTGATATAAAGACCAATCTGAAGTTTGCGAATCACTCAAGAAAAGATGCATATGGTATAGCTGAAGATGTGCTGGTAACAATAGCGGACTTGACTTTCCCAGTCGATTTTGTAATCCTAGACATACCTGAAGACAATGAGGCACCCATCATTCTGGGTCGACCTTTCATGAAGACGAGTCAATGCAAGCTCGACATGGATGAGTGCACGTTAACCTTGAAAGTTCACAACAAGGAAATAACATTGAATGTTATTGAAGACCAGGAGATGGAGGAAGATACAGAATCTCAGTATCAAGTAGGCTTAATCAGGACATTGAATACTATCAAAGTCTCACCACTGCTAGTAGCCACCCTAAAACGAAAGATTCCTAACACCGAAAGGAAAGTTAAAAAGGAATCGTGGCACAAAGGAGTCCACACTGACAAAAGAGACAACGTCCGAGTTGTAGACAAGAGGTGCAACAAGGTTTTGAACCTGAAATACCCCCCATAATAAGGGAAATGAACCGTCGAGCCATGTGACGTTAAACGAAGCGCTTCGTGGGAGGCAACCCACATTTTTTATTTCTAATTTATTTCGTTTTTCTTTTTCTTTGTGTGTGCTAAAGTTTTGTTGTAGGGGAAGAGGAGAATTAGAAGGGCAAAGTCACAAACACCTCAAAATGGAAGGAAACCACACAAGTGCAATAAAACAACAGTAGCCGCTGTGAGTCCCCTTTGTATCTGGATTTAAACATTGAGGTCAATGTTTAGTTCAGGTGTGGGGGGGAGAGGGTTTCCTTTCATGTGTTATCATGTTTTATTTTGTTTTCATTTTGTTCATGTTTTCCTTCATCGTTTTTGCTTCTGTTGTCGTAGTATTGTGCTTTTACTGTTTACCTGTCTGTACAAAGTGATGAGAAATTATGGACGAATCTGGGATCAATGGTAGTGGATGAAAGACACCCCTTAGACTTATTCTGATAAGGCACCCCGGAAGTTGATGCAACCATGAGAAAGTAAAGTCGGACACAATTTGGTGACACTGGACCAAGAGAGCGGTATGGTAGAACCGAATCAGAAAAGAAACCACATGACACGAGGAGGCTTCAGAACTTGTAAGGCTAACCAACATGGTGAGATTACAAAAAGCCAGACACTAAACATCAACATGAGAGTTCAGCCAGGTATGACTCTACCACTCTGATTTTGCGTATGTCCTTTTGACACTTCACAGCATGACAACACACACTGAGGCAAGTTGTTTGTTTAGCCAGGGCCTTTCTAGCCATCCCTATCTGTATGTTTTCCCTTCATGAACCCCGTTGAGCCTTAGCCATTTTATTCATAATAAACCCCATGTTAACCACTAATCATTCATTTCTTCCATCACTCGTCATTCATTTCTTCCATCACTCGGCATGATTGTTGTAAGTTACAAGATGTGCATAAAGCTAAGTTTGGGGTGGTAATCTTGAAAGATAGGGCAAGTGCATAATAAGAGATCATACAAAAAGAAGAGATTTGTGTATGTTCAAAAAAAAAAAAGATAACAAAAGAGAAAAAACGCATTTGCAAGACTGTAGACTCTAACACCTGTAAAATGCTCACAGAGAATTGAGTAAAAAGAGTCAAAAGTGAATAAACCCCCAGAGCTATGAGTTAAGCACGAAAAGAAAAAGAGAAAAGCAAACAACATGAATGCCGAGTTCTAAACCTTTTGTTATCCATTTTTGTGTTTATCCCACCGTACCCAAGCCCTGTTACAACCTAAAAGACCTCGTAAAGTGTGTGAAATCTGCTGTTGTCGTGAAATTAGAATGTATTCAAATTTAAGAGTTTGGTATTGCATATTGTGTTGAGAGTGTACACACCCTAACCATGAGAGATGTTGTGAGTGTGTGAAAAAGCTTGCAGGTAACGAGGCTTCTGATGTGGAAATATGGCGAATTGTCTGAGTCGGAGATACCGGAAACTTGATTGGAAAGGAAGAACACAAATTGTGAAGGACAAAGTTGCATTGTGGGAAAAGAATTCGTGGGTGACCTTTGTTTGGACTCAATACATCACTTGAGGACAAGCAATGAGACAAGTTTGGGGTTGTGATCGGTCACCATTTCCATTGAATTCCCACCATTAATCCGACGTATTTTCATCACTTTGGTTAGATTTGTGTTTGTTTATAGTTGTTTCAGAGTCATTTATCATGTTTTGTTAATTTGGTATCGCATTTCATTTTATTACATGTTTATGTCAAAAAGGTCTCTTTTACGCTTCGTTTTGGTAGTGTTATTGTTACAGGCCGTTGCACAGGTTTAAAAGCACTAATAGTGGAGTTGGGGATACTCAGAAAGGCAAAAATATGAAAATACAGCAGTTCAACACGGGCACCCGTGTGCCACAACACTGCCCGTGTTGTTGGTCAGGCAAAAAAACAGAGAGTTAACACGGGCACCCGTGTGTAGGAACATGACCCGTGTTGATGCCCCTGTAACTTAATCTGAAAATAATCATGTTGGAAAGCATACACGGGCACCCGTGTGTACACACACGGCCTGTGTTGATGGGCGCGACTTAGAAACTTCAACTTTTGCCATGTGAATCTATTCTGCTCATTAAGGGTAGTTTGGACTTTTTGCTTTGGAAAAATCCATCTGAAACTATTAGAAGGCTTGGGAGAGAAAGGAGAAGACACTTTTTGATGTACGAAGAGAAACATTGCACCGGAGAAGATAGCTACTACGGAGGATTCGAAGACGGCGAGATTCAAGGGCATCACCCATTGAAGATCAAAATCTCCTAATTCTTTGTAATGTTTAATTTCTATACTATGATTTCTTTGAATACTATGAGAGGCTAAACCCCCAATGCTAGGGGGTGTTCCTGATTTGATCTGATGTGATGAATTCTAACTATGGATTTCCTTATTACTATGTTACGAATTTCAATTCAATTGTATGATGTGCTTATGCTGTTGTATCGGACAAATACAATTAGATCTATGACTATCAATAACAGGATTGTGATTGTTAGGGTTTTCACACAATTGGGTTTATAATTGCTTCACCTAGGACTAGGAACTTTTGTAAATCACCGTAAACCTTGATATTGTTTATGATTAAAACCAATGATTAATTGAATGGACATTTGAGTAAGAATTGGTAGTTTAATAGTTTCTTCCTTAAGGACTTAAGGAAGAAAACTCTGAGGTTAGGTGATTGAATGTTTCATGTGTATTAAGGAAATCTTGACTGAATTCATAACTTGTTAAATCAACCACTCCCCCTAGCATATTTTATCTTAATCAATTATATCTTACTGTCTGTTGTGTTTATTGTTAAAGTTCCAAAACAACCAAACCATTATCTTTTTGTTCTGATAGAATCAAAGTAAAATAAGTATTTCCTACGCAATCCCTGAGATCGATACTTGGAAATAAAACTCCTTACTACTACATCGATAAAAATAGTACACTTGCTATTTTTCCTATCAATGGGGATGCGGCACACTCAAGAAGTGAGCCATTTGCGCCATCTGCGTTGTTATATGCTCATTCGATTGTGATGTATTTTGAACCAATGGATTTAATATAGTGGTTAATGTTTGGGTAAGAATTTGAATCATATCATGGTTGCTTTCGTCCATCTGCTGCCTCCACACCGCTGCAGAATTATTGGTAAGGTTAGGCATTTATGTTTGGTATCCCAAGCCTAAAGATTGGTTATTTTGACCCACATTAACCCCAGATCCTGACCCTTGTAATGGTGAAGTTATGTTAACCACTGGTTCTGAGAATGTCGAAGCAGCGTTATGTAAGCTTTCCATTACTGAAGTTGGCATTCCATAAGGTTGTTCTCTACCACCAAAAGGCATAGAGAAACCGGGGGTACTAAAGGCATGTTTGGAACATTCCCAATTGGTGGGGGAGTGTTAGGAGGTCCCCTTGGCCCAATGTAAGTCAAAATGGGTTCAGTGTGGGCAATCGAATATGTAGGCATCGAACTTGCCATATATGGTACCAATTCAGACACGGGCATTGTGGTCGTGTTTGCCCTTGTCGAAGAAGAAGGGGGTGGTACATTATTGTTTGGATTTTGAGGATTTTGGTTATTTGGCGCATTTGAATTCGCCATTCTCCTTGGTCTATCTTCGTTGGTTGTGGCTACTTTACCACTTCTTAATAATATACAACGAATTTTTCTAAAGGGAAAAAATGATTAAACAACCAGAATTAGAATAAATGAAGAAAAATTCACTTTTTCAAATGTTAGCATTATCCCACTAGGCATGGCAACTTGTTTACCTTGAAATTTGGTAAACAACCGCTGATCTTCCAAATTACTATATTTGGTTACTTACAGGATCGATCAGATTGATCCTAGGACATGTGTTAACTATTTTTGAAGGTGAATTCTAATGAACATAAACACTTCGACGGTGTTCATACCAACAGTAATTCGTTAAAGGATTTAATGAAAATATAAAATGAAAGAGGGCAAAAAGAATGCTGTAAATCAAAACTAAATGGAAGTAAAGATAAACTTCTGGATAAAAGTACAATTCTGGAAATAAAGATTTGATTAAATTACTTCAAGTAAAAAACAATGGTGTAACATCAAATGTACATTTCTCAATTTACTCTTTCTCTTCACGGATGCTTTGCTAAAATTGACAGGTTTTATACACATTTGAACACACACATGATCCTAACACTAATACCTCTTATTTATACTAATCGAAGTAACCGCTTCTAACGGTCTTTCCACCAAATCGAGATAAGTGGCGCTTTGCATGCATGTAACTATCCACTATGCTCCACGTGTATTTTTAACAGTTTAGATAAGAATAAAAGTTCCATCCTTTATTTGAATTTGAATCTCTCGTCGAACCACAACTGGTGACGTCTCTGTCGAAAAACACCTAAAACTACTAAAAATATTTCTAAGTCTACGCAGCATCTTTACCCCTGTACAAAGGCATCTTCGACTAGAACTTCAAACGCATAGTTTTGTCGAAATATCTTCACAGGAAACTTTATTCTCTTAATTTATATGGGCGTCAAGATTGGGAGCTAACACAACCATCTAGCAGGTTATGCTTTATTAGCTAAGTTAACCACTAATGAGGATGCCACAATCCATTTTACTGTCCAACAAGGTCTCTTTTACTTTAAGGTCTCTTACTCATTCATTTGGAAATAAAGTTACGTTCTAAATTACTAAAAGAGGTCCATGGTTTAGCCGTTGGGGGTTATTTAGGAGTTAAGGCTATGTTGCCATGCTTAACAACCACTTATTATTTGCCTCACATGGCTAGGGATGTCAAAACTTTCATTTAATTGTGCTTGATATACTAACAATATAAAATATCCACTCAAAAACTTAGGGGCCTTCTTAATCCTCTGCCCATTTTGGCATGAGTTTGGGAGGACATAAGCATGGATTTCATCACACATCTTCCTCTTATCCATGACAAGACTATTATATGGGTTATTATGGACCATTTTTCCAAATATGCCCACTTTATTGCATTATCTATGACACTTATTGTTACTTCATCGATTGTTGTTTTTCGATATAAAATTTACAAGCTATACAATTATTAGTGATTGAGACAAGGTCTTTGTTAGTCGGTTATGGCTAGAGTTATTTCAACTACAAGGTACTCCCTCCGTTCCATAATGAGTGATCCATTTAGAATAAAATAGTGTCCCAAAATGAATGATCCATTTCAATTTTCAAGGTGTTTTGTTTTTCAATTTTACCCTCTAATTAATATTATTTTCATCATTCTCAATACATGATAAAGGTACTTTAGTACAAATATCATTCTCTCTCTTTCATTTATTCACTTTTCTTAATCTGTGTGAAAAGGTCAATTTGATCACTCATTATGGGACGGAAAGAGTATCACATTGGAATCATTTCTTTGTTGTGTTACAGGTGACTCTCCAAAGTAGTGGTTGTTTTATCTCCCGTTAGCGGAGTAATTGTACAATACTACTGACCATATTGCCATCAAAATGACTCTTTTTGAGGTAGTGTATGGTCGTGGCCCGCCTTCCATTCGCTCCTACATACTGGTACCTCCACTTTTGGTACCCTCGATGACACACTAGCTTGCCGTAAACAAATGTTGTGTCTCATTAAAGATAACTTAGATGTGACGAATGTTCGTTTGCGCAATCAAGTCGATCTTCATCGTCAAAACCGTTCCTTTGAGGTCGGCCCTTGGGTTTGGCTTCACTTGCAACCTTACAAACAAATTTATGTTCTTGGTTGACACTCTTTCAAATTGGCACGTGGTTGCTTTGGTCCTTTTCAAGTAAGAAGAGAGATATGCACAATAGCCTATGAACTAGAGTTACATGATTCTGCTAAAATTCACTTGGTTTTCCATGTCTCTAAGTTGAAGTTATTTTACGGTGTCTTCCTTCGAAGGTGCCTCATCGGGATCCCTCTGATACATGGTACCTTAGTTACCTCGCGACCTACTTAAGTTATCGGTAAAAGCGCGCTACATGATACTTTTGGGATTTAGAAATAATTATTGTTTCAGTGGAATGGATTACCAACTTTGGAATCCACTTGAGAGGATGAAAATTAGTTGTTCAAAGATGCATATCCTGAGGTTTAAGACAAGTTTGTTAGTGAAGATTGAGGTAATGATACATGCCTAGTAGTCCCTTTGTTCTAAATTGAAGAGGCAACTACTAGTGATGGGCTTAGAAAGGTGGACAAGTCCAAAATAAGGAGAAGTCAACGCATCACTAAAGCCCAAACGATAGAGGAATGATTTCAATTAATAGTTCTTTTACAAAATTTTGCTATATGTTAATTGAAATAATGCGAATATTCTAGAGGTAGATGTGATGTCATGAATCTGACATCTGATTCCCTTTCTCTAATACCTTGTCATTTCAAAAACCAATGGTTCTCTTATTTAATGTTTTTTACACACAAAAATCTTTCATTTCTCACATTCATAGAGGTGGAAACTCTTGCACTGACTTTTTAGCAAATATAAGAATCTCTTGCTCTTCCCTCACCATTTTTGAGTTCATTCGTATCGGCATTAGAAAGGACATTGTACAAAATAGGCTAGGAATGTCTTTTTTAAAATTTTCTTCCTTTTGATGGGCAGTTTCTTTGCCGTTTTGTAATACTTCTTTTTGTTTAATATACGAGGTGTTATTAAAAAAATATCTTTTAAATTACTCTTGCTAATGTATTTAATAGAAAATGAATTATCAATTGAATTTGAATTCTTACTTCTTCCTTATTTTCTAAAGTTTATTGTGACTCAAATGGAATATTATTCTAGTAATCGTACCATGTTTCGATTATATTCTATAACAATTTTAAATAAAATATCTATTAAAAATATTAAATTGTAAATTATCCAATACATTAGGTTCTTTATTAAGAGTATGCTTACACAATATTTAGAACTAGAGATTGTGGAAGGAGAAAAGCATAAAAGGAGAAACACTTAGGGCTCGTTTGATTGAGTTTTGATTTTCTATTTTTAAAAATGATTTTATAAATCAGTTTTAAAAAATTGTTTTTAAAAAAATTAATGGAATAAAATCTGTTTGGTAGCTCTGTTTTTTAAAATTGTTTTAAAAATTTAAAAGTTAAAAACTTGTTTGGAGAAATTGTTTTTGGTTTCTAAAATCTAAAAATTGAAAAATTTATAGTTTTTAAAAACTATTTTATAAATCAATTTTAAAAGAGTTTTGAAGAAAAACAATAAAATAAAATATGTTTGGTAATTCTACTTTTAAAAATCGTTTTAAAAAGTGTACCACTTTTCCTTGTTTCTTCCTCATCATAATTTCCAAAACTAAAAACCAAAAACCAAAACCTCTAAAACCTGTTTTAGTTTTTTAGTTTTTAAAACTCTCAATAGAGAATAGTTTTCAAAAACAATTTTATAAAATTAGACTACCAAACAAATTTTCTTATTTTCAAATTTTAAAAACTAAAAAACAGTTTTACAAAATCAAATCAAACAGGCCCTTATTTTGTGGGTTCCACGTGATAAGTTCATATGTTTGTGTGTTTCTCTCGTTTGGTTTCTATATGAACATAAAAGGAGAGAAACTTATTTTGTGGGTCCCACGTGAAAAATGGTATACAACTCATATTTTGGAAAAAGACATAAAAATTATAACTTCTTTTTTGTAATATTACATTTAATATAAAATATGGTACATGTATTTATAAATGTGCTAAAAATATTATTAAAAGTAATTTATTTTTCTATATACATGTTATTTCATTTTATATATATATATATATATATATATATATATATATATATATATATATATATATATATATATATATATATATATATATATATATATATATATATATATATGCTATATTATAATAATTTATTTGTTATATTAAAAAAACAATTTATTATACTTAATTATTATATACATAACATTTTGTATGGATATTAACGTCATTTACAAAATAAAACTCTTTCTTATCTTTCACTTTCTATTCACTTTTATTCCCAAACAACTAAATATAACATCTCATTTTCATTCACTTACTTCTTAGTTTCTTTCCTCTCAATTTCTTTCCTTTAACTTTTCTTTCCTATCCAAACAAAGCATTAGAGTAATTGTTACTAGCATTTTCTTTTAATAAATTATAGCCGCTGTGTGACTTAGTAGTTACCGTTTTCAATCATAAGGGATTGATTGCGTTATTTATCAAATCATCGTTTGGTGAATAACACACGCAAAGAATTCTAGAAAGACAAAACTATTACTCCCTAAAACATTATAAGAAGTAAAACAGATAAATTGTTTTATTTAAAATATAAGTACGGTAGCAAATCACAAAAGTAGAACATTAATGAAAATGGTTGTCACTTACTTCTGTCATTGTAACACGATAAATAAACATGTGATATTTCACATGAAATGTGGTTAGATTTATAATAAAGCCTTAATACATTTAATACATATTAGCCGTCTAGCCAATGCGATAAACTTTATTGATTTATTATTTATAAATATTATAATTTAAATTAAATACATATATGAAACAAATGAAAATAAAACTATATACAAAAGAGTAGAAGAGTAAAAGAAATAAATCACAGAAGATTTATTTTTAAAAAGCAGCAACAACAAAAATCACATGCAGTTGTCAAATTAGAAACTTACCAACTAATTCCTAGCAAATATGAAAATTTGAAAAGCTTTCAAACTCAAAAATGTAACTCCCATAAATATCACACTAACTCAAAATATGATAAAATAAATATACTTATATATAAATAGAGTAGTGAGCAGTTTAGAGAGAGTGGAGAGGTTATCGGAAGATAAACATGCTACTTTAATTAGGAGTGTGAAGAGCCACTTTTCTTTTATTTAATGAGCATTTTGTTTTATTTTATTTTAATTAAAATTGATTTAATGGGGTTGTGAAGACGCGCATTTTATTTTATTTTATTTAGTGGAGATTGTAAAGATTATAAGTGTAAAATATTTTTACATAAACATTCAATAGAATTATAACGATCTGTCATGTTATACCAGTATTTTAAAATTAAACTTGTGATTTGACTAGATACACGTCTTTGATTGGTTGACAGTGTAAAAATATTTTACACTGTCAATGTATAGTATTTTTTCTCATAAAAAAATATAAATAAATAATAGAAGAAAAAAATTAAATAATATAGTAAATTAATAAAATAAAAAAATTAAATAATATTAAAATACCTTAATCTATGTAAAAGTTCTTCATCTATGACATGTTGATTCCTAAAAATTAAATAATATCCTAATACAAAACCTTACTGATAAATTTGAGAAATTCAAAAATTCAAAAATACTTGTTGAAATCCTTCATGACATGTTGATTTAAAAAGAATATAATTTAACAACATAAAAGTTTAAAAATATAATAAGTTATAAAATAAATTAATTCAACAACATAATTTAAAAATAGTTAATTTCATATACAAAACCTCCATCTATGCAATATTGATTCTCCTGATTAAGATAGAATTGGTAATGACAATTGTATCATGAAAAGGAGGATAATTTAACATTTCATATATAAAGTGATGGAGAGATACATAGGTTTAAAAAGAAAGTGGATGAGTTATAACTTTCCACTATTTGTTATAGAGGTTTTTTTAACTTATTTTAATTAATTAATTGAATTAATGTTAATTAATTAATTAATATAAAAAAATAGTGGTAGAGATGGTTAGTAGAAAAATAAAAATAAATTTAAAAAATCATGAAAAATCGTGAAAGTTATTTTAATTTATTAGTTCTATTGTTTTAATATCATGAATGTTAATATGGAAGAAAATGATTAAATATAACAAAATAGAAAGAAAGTTACAAAAATACCATCAATTTTGACGTAAAAAATTATTAAAAAAATATATAAATTTTTTATTTTTTAACTTAATTTAATATTTCACTTTAATTTTTAAATATTATATTTTAATTTCTTAAAAATATTTAAGTTAATCGATTTGATTCTTTCTTTCAAAATTTGTCACAAAAGTTCTACGAATGTGACAACTTAATTAGATATATTTATTTAAATTAACTTTATTTTTGTTATTTAGAATATTCTTGAGATTTGAAAATATTCCTAGCAGCCACCCTCTCCTCTCTCTCTCTTCTCCAAAACCCTAGCCACAACCTTCATCCCTCCTCATCCTCAAATTGCTTTCATTCGATTGTTTAATAACATTGTGTCATCCAATATTGGATTTGTTAGACTGGGTTTTTGTTTTATTAAATGTTTTCAGCAATGCTTTGATTAAGGTTTAATGGAGGGAAATGGGCCCTTTTGACCATCAATACTCCGATTAACAAATATCTAAACTTTGATAATTTCAAAAGCAATCTAGGTTTGAGGTTGATATAAAGGAACTTCCTGAATTATTTCAAATTAATGTTAACATATAGTAATATTTATATAATTGTATTGTTGCTATGAAGAGTTATATTTTATTTAGATATGAAAACAAAACTCATGCAATTTAAATCAGATTTCTAATATATATGTTGAATTAAATTTGTATATTGAGCCTGGTTATAAAGTCATATGAGTAGAATTTAATGATTTTTAACTAAATTAGATAGAAAAGACTTAACAGACTAATAAAAGTGTATTTAAGAGATTAAAATATAATATTTTTTAATTAAAAAATTGAAACAAAATATTAAATTAAGTTAAAATACTCGATGAATAATTATACCTATAATAAATTATATATAAATGTTTTATAAAAATATACAAATTAATTGAATATCAAATTTCCTATAAAATTTATAAACTAGTTGTATAAATATACCTAATTGGAGGATGTGAGTTTGCATTTATAATATTTTATTTATCACTTATTAATTACTTCATTCGTATTAAAATAAATGTTATATTTGATACTTTCACATGTATTAAAAAAATATGATAAATAAAATAAAAATAATAATTATTATTATACTAAAATATTTTCATTGACTACTTATCCATTCAAACTCTTATTAATCTATGGTGAGAGAAAAAGTCATTTAAAAATATTACTCAAAGGATATATTTAGAAGATAAAAATTAAAATTGTATTGAAAATTAAAAATAACATTTATTTTGAGATAGAGTGAATAATAAACAATAAAATTTTGATTATTAAATAATTAAACCAAAAATAATAATTAAATAAAATACATTTAATGTGAAATTTACATATAACACATCAAAACTTTCATCAAAAATCAATTTGAATGACGAGCTACAATTTCATTAATTCATTTGTTAGTTCAAAAAGTTTATAGACTATTTTTTTTTTATCTATGTTCACAATTTCAACACAAATTTGTTTATTCACTGACATTAAGTGGCTGGAAAACTTTTTGAAAATTCACTAAAAAAACTTTTATTTTTTATTAAATTTTTTTTATCGACAGACAAAATCAATACCCAAAATTCTAATTCTTTTATCTGTAAGGTATATCTCTAATTTACTTTGGCCGACAGACGCTGCAGGTATCCATTATTGTACACCAACTTGCAACTGGTTATGCCTAACAATGCATGCATTTATTATAACTTGACAAATTTCAATCAAACAAACGAGAAAAGAAAACCCTCCTCCACACCACATTCAAACAATATATTCTAGAATGCACCACAAACATACTAGTACTCCAAAATGAATCTTACATCAGGTCTTATCATATCAAAAAACATATCCACGTACAAACAGTACATAAATTAATCCACGTTTATAACAATATTGGTATTTAAAGCAAACATTAATGATAATGATTACGGGTGATAGTTGATCCATTTTATTATTATCTATCTAATTTATTCACTAAAAATTATTCATCTACGGTATAAAAAAAAGTTAATTAATAGACTGCAATTTAAATCAGATTTAAATCAGATTTTTAATATATATTGAATTAAATTTGTATATTGAGCCTGGTTATAAAGTCATATGAGTAGAATTTATGATTTTTAACTAAATTAGATAGAAAAGACTAAACAGACTAATAAAAGTGTATTTAAGAGATTAAAATATAATATTTTTTAATTAAATATAAAGTCATATTATTTCTTTTAATAAATATTTTATTAAAACTACTTAGTCTGCATAATAAGATTTTATATTTCTTTTTAACATGCACAAAATGAATTTGAAAAATTACTAAAAAATATTTGTTACGATTTCTACAAAATTATCACGAGAATAACATTGGATCCTAGAAAAATAAGTAAAATAAACTAAAATATTTGTCTCCAGAAAAAAGACGTAGCACATAAAACAACATAATAGCACTGACATACATATATGTCAAAGCAGAAAACTCGTTACTAATTTCCTATATCATTCAATTGGAAGAAACCTTCTCAATCTACGTCCATATTATGTACTGTTTGCAAGAAGGATAGGAAAAAAGATCACAAATTGGAAACAAGAAGGATAGGAAAAAAGATCACAAATTGGTCCCTCATGAGAAAGTTAAAAATATTGATGCACAATGTGATAAAGATGAACAATGAAAATAAGAGAGAGAATAGAGAATAATAACAAACTTCAACTACTCAAAACGGTTACACGCGAAAATACACACACACTGCAAAAAAAAAATAAACGTACAATTTGTTCACACCACTCACTTGCTTAAATACAAGTGGGACTTTAGAAGAAATACTAAAATACTATCAAACTTTGTCTACAAGTTTCTGAAAATATGAATTAATTCTAACATCACCCCTTAATTCATATTCAATTTAACCAAAACTAACAACACTAATTTCATCCCTCAAGCGGATAAATTGATCAGTCTTTATCGTCTTCGTCAGAACATCTGTCAGCTGCTTCTGGGTGCTACAATGCACAACTTCTAACATTCTATTCTGAACCTGATTTCTCAGAAAGTGATATTTAGTCTCAATATGTTTGCTTCTCCCATGTATCATTGGGTTCTTTGCAAGATTGATTGCAGACTTGTTATTAATCTTCAGATCCTGCAATATACTTTGTTTCAATGGTTGACAAAGCAACAATTGGTTGCTTCTTGGAACACCAATAAATAGAACTTCCCAGAAACTTAAAGAAGTATCCATAAGTACTTCTTCTGTTAACTTTGTCTCCACACCAATCAGAATTTGAGTAACTCGAAAGTTCTGAGCTAGCTTTAGCACCAAAAGGGAACAAATCTCCATACTTCAGAGGTCCCTTTATATACCTCAGAATTTAGACAGCAGCTTGGTAATGAGACCACTTCGGTTTACTCATAAACCTACTCATCATTCCAACTGCATAGCAAATATCATGCCTGGTATTACACAAATACCTTAGAGAGCCTACCAATTGCTTGAACGTTGTTGCACCTACATCATCACCATCAGAATCATAATCCAATTTCTGATTTATATCAACAGGTATGACAACAACTTTACAATTCAGCAGCTCAAGTTCTTCTTTCATGGTCTTTAGCCAGACTTTCTGATTGAGAGTTTCTTCCATACGTATGGGTTCAGAGCCTACTAACATGGCACACTGAATAACTTCTCATTCATAATCTATTTCAGTGTGTTGCAGCATGTCAAACTCTGCAAACCTTCTCAAAATGTTTCTAATTCTTTGTGGCATATGAACTTGTTCAAAACATTTTGATTCTGGAACAATATCAAGTGCCGACTTCAGAAGCATGACCACCTTTAGAATCTGGAATATTCCAAGAATCTGCACTACCACCAGAATGTGAATCTAGATCACCAGAACCTGAATCACCATCAGAATCTGGATTAGAATCAGATTCTCCCTCATAATCAATCTCACCTTCTAATTCTGACTCACTTTCAGAATCATTTTCATGCTCTGACTCATCTTCAAAATCAGAATCAATATCTTCAAAAGTTCTTCCTTTAGAAGCTCTACCTCCAGAAGCTTCATTTCCAGAGATTAGATTACCTCCAGATTCTGGATCATTATCAAAATCTGGATCAGAATCAGATTCACCTTCAGAGTCAGACTCGCCTTTAGGGTCTTCTTCATCTTTAGACTCACCTTCAAAATTATTTTCTAATTTTGACTCGCCTTCAGAGGCAAAATCCTCTTCATAGGTAACTTCTCCTTCAGCTTCAGAGTCATCTTCTGACTCAACTTCAGATTCAGAGTCATCTCCTGACTCTGACACAACTTCAGAACCCTCATATTCTAACTATTCTTCAGAACCTTCAGATTCTAACTCATCTTCAGAACCTTCATACTCTGACGTATCTTCTGATTCTGACTCATATTCAGAATCATACTCGACTTCAAATTCAGAGTCTCCTTCAGAATCAGAAATTGTCAATCGCACAGGTTCATCATCATCAGATTCATAAGCCATCAATAACACAAGTTCATCATCAGAATCTCCTCTAACTATGTTTGCTTCTTCTAACTTCCTTTCCTTGTTTGACCATTAGTCCTTAACAAAGTGGCATAACCTATTACAACAGTAACATTAAACCATTCTTTTGTCAAGCTTCTCTCTTCCCTTATGATATTTCTTCTCATCAAAATTGGAGGATTTTAACTCTTGTGACCTACCATGTCTTTTCTTGGCTTCTGACCAAGAGTGCTTCTGGTATTTCTTGACAAGAGCCTGCTCTACCTCTCTCTCAGAGATTCTTTCAGTCAGACGCAACTCTTGCGCCTCTAGACTTCTTTGCAGCTCTTATATTCTCATGGTGCTCAGATCCTTAGAATTTTCAATTGCTACAACAATGTAATCAAACTGAGGAGTAAGAGATCTAAGTACCTTCTCAATGATACTTTCTTCACAGAGAGTTTCTCCACACGACATCATCTCATTTGTGATCAGAATCACTCTAGAGATGTAGTCAGGTACCTTCTCATTGTTCTTCATGCTGAGATTCTAATACTACTTACATAGAGACTAAAGATTCACCTTCTTCATTGATGCATCACCGTCGTAGCACCGCACCAATGTGTCCCAAGAAGCTTTCTCCTTCAGAATCAGAAATCGTCAATCGCACAGGTTCATCATCATCAGATTCATAAGCCATCAATAACACATGCTCATCATCAGAATCTCCTCTGGCTATGTTTGCTTCTTCTGACTTCCTTTCCTTATTTGACCATTAGTCCTTAGCAAAGTGGTCAAACCTATTACAACAGTAACATTGAACCATTCTCTTGTTAAGCTTCTCCTTTCCCTTATGATATTTCTTCTCATCAGAATTGGAGGCTTATGCCTCTTGATACCTACCATGTCTTTTCTTGGCTTCTGACCAAGAGTGCTTCTGGTATTTCTTGACAAGAGCCTGCTCTACCTCTCTCTCAGAGATTCTTTCAGTCAGACGCAACTCTTGCGCCTCTAGACTTCTTTGCAACTCTTATATTCTCATGGTGCTCAGATCCTTAGAATTTTCAATTGCTACAACAATGTAATCAAACTGAGGAGTAAGAGATCTAAGTACCTTCTCAATGATACTTTCTTCACAGAGAGTTTCTCCACACGACATTATCTCATTTGTGATCAGAATCACTCTAGAGATGTAGTCAGGTACCTTCTCATTGTCCTTCATGCTGAGATTTTAATACTACTTACATAGAGACTAAAGATTCACCTTCTTCATTGATGCATCACCGTCGTAGCACCGCACCAATGTGTCCCAAGAAGCTTTCTCCTTCAGAATCAAAAATCGTCAATTGCACAGGTTCATCATCATCGGATTCATCAGCCATCAATAACACATGTTCATCATCAGAATCTCCTTTGGCTATGTTTTCTTCTTCTGACTTCCTTTCCTTATTTGACCATTAGTCCTTAGCAAAGTGGTCAAACCTATTACAACAGTAACATTGAATCATTCTCTTGTCAAGCTTCTCCCTTCCCTTCTGATATTTCTTCTCATCAGAATTGGTGGCTTATGCCTCTTGATACCTACCATGTCTTTTCTTGGCTTCTGACCAAGAGTGCTTCTGGTATTTCTTGACAAGAGCTTGCTCTACCTCTCTCTCAGAGATTCTTTCAGTCAGACGCAACTCTTTCGCCTCTAGACTTCTTTGCAGCTCTTATATTCTCATGGTGCTCAGATCCTTAGAATTTTCAATTGCTACAACAATGTAATCAAACTGAGGAGTAAGAGATCTAAGTACCTTCTCAATGATACTTTCTTCACAGAGAGTTTCTCCACACGACATTATCTCATTTGTGATCAGAATCACTCTAGAGATGTAGTCAGGTACCTTCTCATTGTTCTTCATGCTGAGATTCTAATACTACTTACATAGAGACTAAAGATTCACCTTCTTCATTGATGCATCACCGTCGTAACACTGCACCAATGTGTCCTAAGAAGCTTTCTCCTTCAGAATCAGAAATCGTCAATCGCACAGGTTCATCATCATCAGATTCATAAGCCATCAATAACACATGTTCATCATCAGAATCTCCTCTGACTATGTTTGCTTCTGCTGACTTCCTTTCCTTATTTGACCATTAGTCCTTAGCAAAGTGGTCAAACCTATTACAACAGTAACATTGAACCATTTTCTTGTGAAGCTTCTCCCTTCCCTTCTGATATTTCTTCTCATCAGAATTGGAGGCTTCTGCCTCTTGATACCCACCATGTCTTTTCTTGGCTTCTGACCAAGAGTGCTTCTGGTATTTCTTGACAAGAGCCCGCTCTACCTCTCTCTCATAGATTCTTTCAGTCAGACGCAACTCTTGCGCCTCTAGACTTCTTTGCAGCTCTTATATTCTCATAGTGCTCAGATCCTTAGAATTTTCAATTGCTACAACAATGTAATCAAACTGAGGAGTAAGAGATCTAAGTACCTTCTCAATGATACTTTTTTCATAGAGAGTTTCTCCACACGACATCATCTCATTTTTGATCAGAATCACTCTAGAGATGTAGTCAGGTACCTTCTCATTGTTCTTCATGCTGAGATTCTAATACTACTTACATAGAGACTAAAGATTCACCTTCTTCATTGATGCATCACCGTCGTAAGAAGCTTTCTCCGTCGTTGGATTAACGATTTTCTCAAACACGTTCACATCCACACACTGATGGATGTAGAACAAAGCCTTATTATCCTTCTTCCTCAGATTCATGCTAAGCATTTCTCTGCGCATCTGTTGCATTTTTTGGAAGTGCAACCGGAACGTAACCGTCATTGATGAGATCAAGAACATCTTGAGCTCCAAACAACACACGCATCTGAATCATCCAACGATTCCAATTCTTGCTATTGAACACTGGAAGCTTGGTACTCAGATTATTATTTTCGTTCATCTTCAACATTGTGCAATACACTCAGATCTCACCTAAACATAGTGTTTCTCAATCCCGCAGAATCAAGATATGTGATTCTGTTACGATTCAGAACAGAAATTTAACATGAATTCTCCGAACAAAAATCAACCACACATCGCCTCATTGTTTCACTCGTGTTTCCCGTGGTGTTTCCCTGTGGGTCTGAATCGAAGCTCTATATACCAATTGTTGGTGCACAAGGTGATAAAGATGAACAATGAAAACAAGAGAGATAAGAGAGAATAATAACAAACTTTCACAACTCAAAATGGTTACACGGAAAAATGCAGACACACTGCAAAAGAAATAAAGATACAGTTTGTTCACACCACTCACTTGCTTAAATACAAATGGGATTTTAGGAGAAATACTAAAATATCCTCTAACAAACTTTATCTCAATAGTTTCTAAAAATATGAATTAATTCTAACAAAAAAAGGCCACAATAAATATGCTTGAATTGTAATGACCAATTTAAATTTTTTTATTCATTTCAAATAAAACTCAAGTCAATTACAAGTGTTCAATGATATTGCAAGAAGATAAGGTAAGAGAGATTAAACACATAGAGTTTATCATAATTCATTCCCTTAACTTGAAATTACGTTCATGCTTCTCATAATGAGATTTTCACTATAATCAAATAGATTACAATACCACTGAGATAATTTCTAAACCAGTTAAACTATATTTTATATTTCAATCACAAATAACGGACTCTAACTGAATGTCTTTGTCGACTCAAAAGAATCTAACCAACACTTAACCATTTAACCATTTGAGAAATATAATCAAATATATATATATATATATATATATATATTCACCACTGACTATAGAAGACATTGATCAAACAATTCTATATACACTCGCTAAAAGGCTCGGGACCAAATGTGCTTCCTTCACTCTTATACTAGAAGATTTGGCATGTTGATGAAGAAGAAATACAAAGACTTGTTATAGATATTTTCAATCATGATGCTCCGAGTGACCAAATTAATAAGACATCATTTCTCTTCTAAAAGTCAAAATATTATCTTCTTCAAACCCGTCAATCTTTGTAACGTAGTTATGAAAATTTAACATTCTCAAATTTTGAACAAAATCATATATTTATTTACTTATTCATTTCATCACCAAAGCAAAAACAA
This sequence comes from Lathyrus oleraceus, assembly GCF_024323335.1. Classification (NCBI taxonomy): domain Eukaryota; kingdom Viridiplantae; phylum Streptophyta; class Magnoliopsida; order Fabales; family Fabaceae; genus Lathyrus; species Lathyrus oleraceus. The sequence goes on from NC_066580.1 coordinate 404,636,519, forward strand.
AGGTTTTAAGAAAAATCTATACTTCATTTAATAAAAAGATAGATTCCATTCATTTGTTCTTTATTTATTTATTTACTTATTATATTATCTCCAAAACAAAAGCGAAGGTTTAATAAGAAGATATAGATTTTACTAAGGTATTTATGTAGAACCTTGTTAACGAATTTCCAACGTGATCTAGAACATCTCATGTAACCATAATCATGTTTTGTAAAAGAAATTAAAAGCAATTTTTTGGAAAGGAGGCATATAAGATCCAATAAAAATTGTTAGCTTCTATCATAGGACATCTTTCCTCAACTATAAACATAGGATCTTAGAAACCTTTTTTCACCGTCAAATAAAAAAATAAACTATTGTCTCTCTAAAACTCACATGTCTATAATTTATCTCTATTAAGAATTATTTTCTCTTATTGTATTAAGATTAGTTTAAATCCAATCAAATTAAAATTCTACCAATTTAAAAATTTGGTAGTATTCTTTCTGGATTTTATTTCATGTGTGAGTGTGTGCATGTATGTTTATGTGTGTATAGTAGTGATTTAATCTCTATTAAAGATAAATAAGTAAGTAAAGTGACTATGTGTTTAGCGACTCTAAGTTACTAATTGAAGTTATGTCAACCTTATTATAAATTATAGGATTGATATATTTAACTGGGTGATGTGTTTCAAAATTGTTAGTGTGATTTTGCCTTATTTTCTATGTGATACTTGTATACTTGGTATGGTTTAAGAAAAGTATTTATTTTTACTTTTATTTTGTTGATTTAGTAATATACATATATTTTTGAAATTTTTTTATGTAATAATATGATAATATAGATAGACACTCATAAAAGAATGCGAGGTTAATATCATAAATAAGGTGCATTTGAAAAATTATGGTCATGAAAGACTTGATATTTAAATGGTCCATTGACCCACTTCTCTTTTTTAAGAAACTTTTCAATACACTATTTACTGAATAGAACATAATGGATGGTTATATATGAAATCAAAAAGAGGGGTTAAGAAGGAAGTATGATACCAATCAATTAATAGATAATTTAAAATGTTTATACTAGGGTTTCATGTCTCCTAATTAAGGAAATACTATCTCGGACATTCACATGTGATTGACCTAAATCTATTCAATTGAGAGATAACTTAGAGTATAAATTATTTCCAACTATTATCATAGAAGAGATAATTAAAGTATTACTTCCTCCGTTTTTTATTATAAGTCATTTTTGACTTTTCACACGTATTAAGAAATATAATAACTATAGTATGAAAAAGATAAATTATGAAATTTTTTACAAAATTATCTTTTATTAATGGTATTGGAAAGACAAATTGACATAATTGAAATGAGAGAGAATAATAAATATTTAAGGGTATAATAGGAAAAATAACATTAATGATTCATTGATATTATAAAACGACTTATATTGTGGTACAAAATATTTTTTCAAATTGACATATAATAAAAAACTAAGGTAGTATATAGTAAGTGTATATGGCTCAACCTGAAGGTTTTGTTACTGCAGGAAAAGAAAATTTAGTGTGTAAATTAAAGAAGTCAATATATGGATTAAAGCAGGCTTCTAGACAATGGTATCTTAAATTTAACAATACTATTTTGTCATATGGTTTTGTAGAGAATAGTGTAGATCGGTGTATCTATATGAAGGTCAGTGGGAGCAAATTCATAATTTTAGTCTTATATGTTGATGATATTTTACTTGCTGCCAATGATTTTGCTTTGTTACATGATGTAAAGAAGTTTCTCTCCAATAAATTTGAAATGAAGGATATGGGTGAGGCATCATATGTGATAGGAATAGAAATATTCTGTAATAGATCACAAGGACTATTGGGAATGTCTCAGAAAGGCTATATAAATAAAATTTTAGAGAGATTCAGAATGGACAAATGCTCTGGAGGGACAGTTCCTATTCAGAAAGGGGACAAGTTTAGTCAAATGCAATGTCCCAAAAATGAATTAGAGCGAAAAGAAATGGAGTCTATTCCCTATGCATCAGTGGTTGGGAGCTTGATGTATGCCCAAATATGTACCCGACCGGATATTAGTTTTATTGTTGGTATGTTAGGTCGATATCAAAGTAATCCTGGAATGGATCACTGGAAAGCTGCAAAGAAAGTTCTTAGGTACTTACAAGGAACCAAAGATTACATGCTCACATATAGAAGGTCAGATCACCTTGAAGTGGTTGGCTACTCAGATTCAGACTTTGCAGGATGTGTGGACTCAAGAAAATCCACATTTAGATATGTTTTTCTTCTGGCTGGAGGAGCAATATCATGGAAGAGTGGAAAACAGTCCATCATTGCTACTTCTACTATGGAGGCAGAATTCGTGGCATGCTTTGAGGCCACAATTCAATCATTATGGTTGCGGAACTTCACCTTAGGGCTTGGTATTGTCGACAGTATAGCTAGGCCGCTAAGGATTTATTGTGATAATTCTGCAGCTGTGTTCTTCTCTAAGAATGATAAATATTCCAAAGGTGCTAAACACATGGAATTGAAATACTTATCAGTGAAAGAAGAAGTGCAGAAACAAAAGGTGTCATTTGAACATATTGGAACAGATTTAATGATAGCGGATCCGTTAACTAAAGGTTTACCGCCCAAAACATTTATTGGTCATGTAGAAAGGATGGGCATTATGTAAAAGTCCTTGTTAACATTGTATTATTTTTGGTAGATATACAAGTATAGTTTAATGTTCGTATTGTATGACAATTGTGAATTCAATTAAAGTTATGTTTATGTTGAGTTTTGACATCCATATTATATTATACATGTTATTGTAATATGTGATGACTAGGTGTCTTTGAAAAGACATGAGAGGCACATTATTGTATCCCCTAAAGTTATTTGAATTGAATTGATTCGTGATACATGGAAGGAATCAAGTTGATGAATAATTTGTGACCGCCATGATCCGATCATTTCAATTCATTAAAGATAATAACTTGGTGCTTTCAATGAATGGTGCACAATTATGGTATAAGATTGAAACATCAAGATGTCACATGAGTCAAGTGGGAGACTGTTGGATTAATTTTTGGATTAATTTATTATTAATTAGGTGTGACTCATGTAAACAATATTTGGCTTAAATAAAAGACACCTAAATGTGATGATTATTTTGATAGATGGATAATTAAGTCAATGGGGTTTTATTTTGAAATTCAAAATACAAATCCCTCTTCTCTCTCTTCATGACTGTTGGGACATGACTCTTGGGGTGGAATATGACTGTTGAAATAAAGTGTCTATAAAAGGACACATTTAGGCAACCAACACCAAATTTTCTCATTTCTCAAGAAGGGCTTTTTCATCTTCCGTACTGTCCTCCGTAATGGTTGCGGGCTTCTCGTCCATTATCAATGTCATATCCAAGTTCATAACACCCAGTTGAAACTGAATCTTTTCAGACCATTCAGCATAGTTTAGCCCATTGAACTTTGTCATTGCGTTGCCCAAGACAAACATATTAGTAGCAACTGCAAACATTTACACGTGCTCATGCGTTAATGCTTTGAATAAACTTCATGGATTCAAACTAATTGTAACTCTAATCATGTATCTAAATTCACCTTTGGGTGATATCTACATACATTTCAATAACATACTCAAAAGAACATGCATGTCTATCTTTGGATATACAAGCAACAAGTATGATAAATAAAAACTTTAATTTTATTAATTATAAGTCATAATTCATCTTTGGATGATCTCTATATATCTTATAATAATAAATACTATTATTTAACATAAACATGTTATTTGTATAGCATCGGATTAAAATTATACACTTTAATAAATTTGATCACTTTGGTGATTGCAAATTTTTAATATAATAATTTCAAAACAATAAATTATATCTATTAAAAAAAAATAACGATACACAATTTTAAAACAGTAACATTTAAATGAGATTTAGCATAACAATGTTGCAACTCAATCAAACCAGGATATGAACACACAAAATTTGAAAAGGTAACATAACTAAAAATAAACGACTTTATATACGAAGTTACGTAAATGAATATACTACGCATATATAGGATATTTTTGATTGTCTATTAATACATGCATTGGAAATTCTGGAACATGTATATAAATTCCAGTGCCATCACCGTAACGTCTTTGAAAAAAATTCAAAAGCAATTTTATGCATAGCATACATACATATCATGATACTTTCTAATATAAACTATAATTCTCATTAAACAATCACTACTTAAAAAAAATCATAATATCGATAATCAACACCGAAAAATCATAATACCGGTAACAAAACTCTGATACCAACTGTTAGCAAAATTTTATGTTTTGGATCTTGATATCATGATTTTCACAGTGTTTTAGATTCTATAAATAAAACCGTAAAAGCGTACCCGGATCCATGACGTCGATTCTTGTCTGATTTATTGATCCTTGTTTGCAATTGTTTTTTTTTTCTCATTCCTTCTCATTTTCTCACAAATACACAAAAGTATCTTCATCATCAAAGATACAAGTAAGGAAGAAGGAAGAGAGGAGAAAACAATTGCAAACAAGGATCAATAAATCAGACAAGAATCGACGTCATGGATCCGGATACGCTTTTACGGTTTTATTTATAGAATCTAAAACACTGTGAAAATTATGATATCAAGATCCAAAACATAAAATTTTGCTAACAAGCTACTATGATAAGACATCTTTCCTCAACTATAAACATAGGATCTTAGAAACCTTTTTTCACCGTCAAATAAAAAAATAAACTACTGTCTCTCTAAAACTCACATGTCTATAATTTATCTCTATTAAGAATTATTTTCTCTTATTGTATTAAGATTAGTTTAAACCCGATCAAATTAAAACTCTACCAATTTAAAAATTTGGTAGTACTCTTTCTGGATTTTATTTCATGTGTGAGTGTATGCATGTATGTTTATGTGTGTATACTAGTGATTCAATCTCTACTAAAGATAAATAAGTAAGTAAAGTGACTATGTGTTTAGCGACTCTAAGTTACTAATTGAGGTTATGTCAACCTTATTATAAATTATAGGATTGATATATTTAACTGGGTGATGTGTTTCAAAATTGTTAGTGTGATTTTGCCTTATTTTCTATGTGATACTTGTATACTTGGTATGGTTTAAGAAAAGTATTTATTTTTACTTTTATTTTGTTGATTTAGTAATATACATATATTTTCGAAAAAAAATTTATGTAATAATATGATAATATAGATAGACACTCATAAAAGAATGCGAGGTTAATATCATAAATAAGGTGCATTTGAAAAATTATGGTTATGAAAGACTTGATATTTAAATGGTCCATTGACCCACTTCTCTTTTTTAAGAAACTTTTCAGTACACTATTTACTGAATAGAACATAATGGATGGTTATATATGAAATCAAAAAGAGGGGTTAAGAAGGAAGTATGATACCAATCAATTAATAGATAATTTAAAATGTTTATACTAGGGTTTCGTGTCTCCTAATTAAGGAAATACTATCTCGGACATTCGCATGTGATTGACCTAAATCTATTCAATTGAGAGATAATTTAGAGTATAAATTATTTCCAACTATTATCATAGAAGAGATAATTAAAGTATTACTTCCTCCGTTTTTATTATAAGTCATTTTTGGCTTTTCACACGTATTAAGAAATATAATAACTATAGTATGAAAAAGATAAATTATGAAAGATTTTACAAAATTATCTTTTATTAATGGTATTGGAAAGACAAATTGACATAATTGAAATGAGAGAGAATAATAAATATTTAAGGGTATAATAGGAAAAATAACATTAATGATTCATTGATATTATAAAACGACTTATATTGTGGTACAAAATATTTTTTCAAATTGACATATAATAAAAAACGAAGGTAGTATATAGTAAGTGTCATATTGCTTCGGTCAAAATCGTATCGACTGAAGTTCAAAAGTGATTCCATAAAATAAGAGATGTTAGTGTTATTTTATAGAAGCACTTTCTTTTAAGAATTATAACGATTTTAAAGGATTATAAAATATATGGTTGTCCCATACAATCAATATTTATGTAAAATGTTCAAAAGGAAATGCACTTACAAATTATAAGTTTAAAAAACTTTTTTGAAAACAAGATTTGGGGTAGATTGCAATATTTGATTTTCTTTGTCATAAATTAATATCTTAAGAATCTTTTTCCACTTCACTCTTGATATTGCAATATATAATTGACCACAACTAAACAAACTCTTAGGTATGTATAATCCAACATAGTCTAACGACTGACGTTGAACTTTGTTAATTTTCATATCATATGATACAACTATAGGAAATTGTCTTCTAGTTAACTTAAAAGACCATGGAGACTCTGTAGGAGTAATATTCATTCTTGGAATATAAATTAAACATATGATGTTCTTTCCATACATAATCTTTGCTTTTATGACATGATCTTCCAATCTTATAATAACAAGTCTTGTTCCATTGCACAATCCTTCAAATTGATCAATATTTTTTTAGAAGAATTGTTGGTGTGTCAATTTTCATTTTAATCCTATGATTAGGAATACCTGAAGTTGTAAGTGTATTAAAAAATTCTATAATCAATACATCAAAAGTTTCATTGCATCAACATCATATATGTCCACGGATTTGGAACTTAAATATTCCTTCTCTTCTCATACATTAGGAAAAATATATATTTTAATACCATAGATATTATATCTCATTTACATATACTAATATGTAAATAAACTAATATTGTAAACATCAATTGTCTCAATAGTTTCAACTAAAATTGCTATATACGACAAAAAATCTACATCATTGTAATTTTGTTGAAAGTTTGGATATGTGTATTGAACTATGGTTTCGAAGGGATCGTCAAAATCAATTATTAACATTTATCACAAAATGTCAATATTTGCATAACCATCATTAGATTCAGGCAAATTTCCATCTCCAACCTTTAATATTCAATTTGAAAATTGTTTTAATTCATAAGCACTTACTTTACGGTTGATTATTAAAGTCGCATGTTCTTTTTAAGTCTAAGAATTATGCAATAATCTCATATATATGATGAATTAATAGTGGCATGAATGATACCAGAACGACTATCCTTTGGTACAATTGATAGGATTTGTCAGAAATCACCACCAAGAACAATTCTCTTTCCTCCAAATATTTTATTTGAAGTATCAGACCATATCATAATGTCTTTAAGTGTTTTATCCAAAGCTTCAAAACAATATTTGTGAGCCATTGGAGATTCGTCCCAAATTATCAACTTGGGTAATTTCAACAAATCAACACAATCACTTTTTTTTAATAAAGATACCCCAAACTAATTGACGACACTTTATCATTGCATATTTTCGATCGAAGAAACATATCAAAACAAGTTAAAGAGGAGAAAAAATGAAGAATAAATGTCAATGAAAGATGAAAAAATGACTAAGTATGAAGAAATAAGGACTTGGTGAAAATCAGATGGCAAAAGGAGCAAAAATGTGCAACTATTTAAATAATCACACGCAGCATCACGCGCGTGATAGAAAAGCAAAGTCAGCATTGTGCACGCGATGCAAGCTATCATACGCGTGATAGGTCCTTTTCTGGGCCTATTCTGATGTATTATAGACTGATATAAAAAAGAGTTTTTGACATCTTTTCAAGGGTTCTACGATTTTACACTGCAAGTGACAATTTACAATATTGGAAAGCATATTTGGAGTGCATTTTAAATCATTGGAGACCAGTTCTTCAAGATATCTCTTATGCAAACCTCTTATTTGTATTTGGTATTATAATTTGCATTATGAGTAACTAATTTTCTCTGGGTTAGGTTTTGTTTGATGAACCTATTTTTATACTGTTGGGACATATGTTTGATTTCTTATTGCATGAATAATTTGAGTTATAATTTTATTTAATTGCACCTTGTTCTTGATGTTTTTCATGTGAGATACTCTTTTAATCATATTTTGGGTGCATGGGAAAATTGACCATTAGTCTATGCGTTGGATCTAGGGAAATTGTTGTGCTTACATCAGTCAAATGTGGATAGGAGACCTCAAGTAGTGGCTTAGAAATTAGCATTCTATTGCATTACCTAATCTTGCTTACGTTGGTGGATTAGGGATAGGAAACTTCGAGTATAGATTAGTGAGCTATATACCAAGGGATTGAATATAGCGATTTTATTAATTCGTCATAGAATTATAGCAACAATGTCATTTATGCAATACATCAAACATCAACAATAGAGAAATATGAGATTCTATACAAAACCTAATCACTTTCATATTATTAATAGAGCACTCTATTTTCTTTTTCACATTAATAATCGACCCCCTCCCCCCAATTTAGTATTTTCTAAACATTGCACAATTATTGTCTTGTTAAATAGCAGTCCATGTGGATTTGATCTTTTTATTACTTCAACATTATCGATACACTTGTCGAGAAGTCCTCAAGTTTTTAGCATCGTTGTCGGGGACTATTGATAATTTTAACAAGGCAACGCTTGTGCAATGCTTTAATTCTTTTTACTTCACTTTTACAATATTTAATCAATTTTCTATTATTATTATTGCCTATTATTGTCAAGCAACATTACTGTGGGTATTTGTTTCTGTGGTGCACATTATAGGTCTAAGGCATAGAAAAGCCTCCATGGTAAAACCAACAACACAAACTGTGGGGGACTACTATAAGACTCCAATTTTGACCTTAAGATCCCTCATGATATATCATCATATGCATTGGCTTTGGGATCACACCATGGCATCCTCTTTACCCCTTTTCATTGGATTTATATTGGGAGAGATCACCAAGCACATTTTATTGTATCATACTTTATTTTTCATTGTTTACTAACCAAAATACCAAAAATGTGTCTATGTATAATTTTGTTTCTTTTGTAGGTAATATGTGCTTCCACTCATGCCTGATCAAGCTCACAACTAAGGTTTGAGACCCCTCAGTAAAAGGGGATCAATCAAGAGATGGTTCACATTGGTTCTAGACATCATATATGGATCCCCAATATCTTCACTTATCATTTTGATCAAGAATTCATCAAGAGTTTGACGTTTGTTTGCCTTGGAAGCCCTAATTCATCTGGGTATCTCGTGTGACTTCCTTAGCAAGTTTCTTCAACATTTGATCAAATATTTCAAGGGATATTTTATATTACATCATCCTATACATATATGATCCTTCATGAGTCTAAAGTATCAAGATAACTTCAAGTTTTCAAGTAGGTTCAAGGTGGTTGACCAGAGAAAGTCAACTGGTCAAAACTGGGGTTCCCTAGACCCTATCTCCTACAATTTTTGTCATATGAAAATTATTCCAAGATAAAAGTTACTCTTTATTAAATTAAAAACAACTTTCATGTTGACACTAAGAGCTAGTTTTTCTTGGAAATTAATTTTTTATGGTGAAAGATTATAGGTCATTTTGTTTGTACCATAGTTATGAGGTCAACTTCCAAGGACCATAACTTGCTCAAATTTTATGATATAAAGTCCATCCAAGTTTAATGATCAATTTCAAGATGTCCTCTCTAACTTTTATTCTTTAAGAAATGTCAAATTCAACTTGAAAGGGCATGTGCCAAGAGGAAACATTATAGGTCATTTTGGGCCATTACCATTGAACAAGCAATTTTCCTCAACTTCTAAAATGCATAACTCCCTCATGCCAAATCCAAATGAGGTCCAATTTATGACAAAATTGAATATAATTTAAAGAGATACAACTTTTATGAAGGAACCGTTTCCATTTGAAACTCATAGCAAAAGTTATTCAAGGTGGAAGAAGTGGATATTTGACTTGGTACTTGGAAAATTTTCAATTATGTTTGATTTCTCAAACATCCACCTAAAATATCATCATGATGCAAGCTTCAAATGGAAAAGTATTAAACATGAAAGTTGTTCCACTTGATGTCACCTTTCCAAAAAGTATAAGATCACCTCATGTGGACAAGATTTGAATGACTTGCACATGGTTACTCTTCATGGTCCCATTTGGATGAATCACATGATCATTTCTCAAGAACAATTGCTTGGCCTCATGTTAAGATTTCAGCATCATTAATGATCATTTATGGACCTATTCCAATCATCTCATGGGCCTATCACACGCCTATGCAAGCATGCACTAACCTTTCCAATTTTGGCCAAAATTTCAAGTGTGTGAAAAGCAATGCAAAACCTTATAAATACATGACAATGGTGATCAGAATGAGGACCCTGCTTGCTCAAGCTTTGAACATTGCTTTCCTAACCTCCATTAAAAGATAAACTTGAATATTTCACTTGAAATCGACTTTCAAATCTCCTTCTGTTTTGAGATTGAAACTCCAAGAATCCAAGCCTCTCTTTGATCAATTCCACTTCCTGCAAGCTTCTAGAGTCAAGCCAAGCCAAATTTGAAGCAAGATTAAAATGATTTGAAGCTCCCCGAAGGTGAGATTTCAAAAACTTCCCTTCTTTGATTCTCCCTCATTTCTCATCTATTTTGATTGATTGTTGGTTTGCTGAAGTTCTACCAATGTAGGCAACAAGACTGAGTTGCTTTGAGGTCAAATCGAAGCAACTTAGATCATGATCCTCAAAATTCAAATCCATGTATCTTTCAATATACTTGGAATTGGAGGAAATTGATGCCAGATTCGAGCTCCTGAGCATTTTTCCTTTAAAATCATGTCCTTGTTTTTCATTTTGATGATGGTTGGTGGTCATCCAGTTCGGTGAGGTCCACCGGAGAAGATGATCGGAGCCCTAGCTCCGGTGATGTGTTGGCATGTTCCCAAATTTCAGATCCTTTCAAAATGTTTTAATCCTGGCCCTCCTTCCTGATTACCACACGTGTACACGCGTTGACTGCAAAACATGATGGAAGGGTGGGCTTGGCCATCAGATATGCCACCTCAATTAATGAGGGAGATCTGATGGCCCTTGTGTTTTTGTATTTTCTGATTTTTCATTTAATTGCCTTATTTTGTTTAATTCATAATAAATCCATTTTTAATTCAAAAAATACGGAACTTTCACCAAAAATCTTTAAATATTTTTCTCTTCCATATTCTAAATTAAATTATTTTTTTATTATTTTTGGTTTTTTTCATGAATTAAATGTTCTTGTGCATATTTTTAATTTTTTAAAAATCATGAAATTTTTTGTCTAAGGTCCTTTGACCTTGTTTGATCTAGGATAAATCCCTTGGCCATTTATTTGGTGTTTTGAAGGGGTTTGAGGTTATATCCAATTTAAATTGATTTTTAATTGATTAAATGTTTAAAAATTATGTTGAGCCATTTCTATGGTCTTGTGATGTTTGACTTTCTGTTTGGGCTTTGGTCATGGTTGATTTGACTTTTGTTGGATCAAAACCATTAGATTTGGGGGATTGATGAAATATATATTTCATCTCCCAAAATGAATGGATGGTTTTGATCAGATGAAATTCCTCTCATGATCAATTTGTGTTTCTATTTTCCCTTTCTTCTTCATCTCCATCATTGTCCTTCCCCATTCCCTCATTTGACCAATGAAATCTCTAATGTCTAAATGCTAATTGATTCATCAATGACCTTGTGTCAGATGAATCAATACAAGTATGACTGAGATAGGTCCCTCCTATTTTCTTTTAGTGTGTGGTATGTTTTAGGAGTTTGGATCTTTGTACCAAATCTCTAACATGCATTAACACCTATATTGTTATTGCTCGACCTCAGATAGTTGTGACTTCTACATAAGTCCAATTACGATTGCTTAACATAGAGCTAAATTTGACCCTCAAGGCATAGGATTCTAGTAAGTGAGATTGTAAGTCTCCTATTCTTCATGGCATTGGGTGGAAACTTGACCCTTTTTCCTTTCATGAGAGCTAGTGGCCTACTTGTTGAATTATCTAAGTTTGAGCCCTTCTCATGGAAGATGTCTTGGTTTAAGGATTCATACTTGTGAATGAATGGTTGAGTGTTCTCCAAAGAATAACTTAATCAATTAAAACTCACTACTAACCTTTGACTAACCATTGACTAACTCTTATTCATTATGCTTTTATCTTTCAAGTGATTTACTTTATGCAATTTAAATTTTAGTCATTTATCATTCATTGCCATTTACATTTCATATAGCTTATTTATGTTCAAGTCTTTTTTCACTTTGCTCACTTGAGCCATATCTTGTGATTGTATATATTATTTGTGTGTTTTGATCTTGTATGTGGTCTTAGGACCTTAAAACACCTAATAACAACAAAAACCCTAAAAAACATTTGGTGGACTGTTGGAACTTGATCTGAAATTTTGGACTTAGAATTAGGCAACTTTCCCTATGCTAAAGGACTTGACCAATGCCAACATCTGGGACTAAGCTATCCTTGATAGTGAATCTCATATGATGCAAAACTTTGGATCTCTTTGGTTCATCTGCTATCATGTCTCTGTGCTTAATTGTTATTTTGTTATGATCTTTTTTTGATGTTTTATTCAGAGTTGATCAAGGAATATTTCATCTCCTATATTGGGAAAACAATGAAGAATGATAGTTATTGGAATTATTGATTGGATGTATCTATCTTTATTTGATGCCTTGATCTTTATGATGTATGGATATTGCTCATTGCTTATTGCTTATTGCTTGATCAAATTCCAAAGGAAAATGGGTTTCTATATGACATTCTTGTCTGTTGGATTGCATCCCATTGGTCAGATATTTTCAACTCTTAACTTTTAAATTTTTGCTTAGGGTAGTCTCTTCATCTCCTCCCACTTCTTTAATTTCAAAAATCTCTCCCCCCTTTCAAAAACTTTCTTTGTTTTTAATTTCAACTAAACATGTTTTAATGATTAGAAACTTTGGCCTTATGCCAATGAATTTTTAAACTTTTTTCTTAATCAAATTTGTAAATAAACTTAACTATAATGACTTAATTTTCAAAAAGACAAATAAGGACTAACAACCCCATTCAAACTTTGGCCTTTTGTGCCCTCTTCTTAAATTTTTATTAAAACCAACTCACCAACTCATTTGAAATTTTTACCATAAACTACGAGGTTTTGATCCCTCATTTTTATGTTGGTACGTAGGCACAAGACCGAAGGTCTTGTCAAACACAAAAATATAACCAATGAATTCTTTTCTCATCCCCACATTCAATCTTATCAAACATCATTTATACGGAAAACACATGCACACATAAAAAAGGGCTCCCTAGGAGTACCTAGGACACTTTGGGTGCTAACACCTTCCCTATGTGTATCCAACCCCCTTACCTGTAATCTCTGGCATTTTATTAGTTTTGATTTGAAAACTTCTTATCTTTGGGTTTTGTTCATACTTTTCCCTTTTCCTTTGGAAACAATAAAAGCGCGGTGGCGACTCTGGTTTTATTAACGTTAAGCTCATCCATAGCTTGATGGTCATGAATTTATCACTATAGAAATTAAGTGGCGTCTCTGTTGGGGAGTAGTCCACGGTGGGTTTAGCCTACTTTTTTATGTGTGTATATTTGTATATTTGATGTTTGTATATTGTTTGTGTGATACAATTTGTCTGTTGTGCTTCGTGATCTCTGTGTGGTGAGTAATGTTTTAACCTGAATTTAAGTGCAATTAAGATAGGAGGATGGTATAGTCATGTTTAATTTGTGTGGAGTAGTCCTTAACAAGTTGGCTTGAGATCCATCTACTCAGTGGAGACCTCTTTGGATTTACTAATGTCACACAAGTTATTTGTGGATAAGCATTACTTTCTCTAAATCTGGGACCGAGAAGCTGAGGACCGTAGAATATTTAACCCAACTTGGCCTATTTTATGACGTAGTGTGGAGACTGTTCAGGTGTAGACTTGATAAGAATTGTTACGTGATACTACACTCAGATGAGTTTCTCATGAGAATATTATGGGTTGATGAGTAAGTCATCCTAACTTATAATATCTGATAGATGGGATTAAGACTCTGGGAACTTTTATAGAACATGATTTGCAGGTTTTTATCCTTAGTACACTCCTTCGGGATGGTTCTTAACCTGACTCCATGCTCGTGACTTGCAATAAACCCTTTGATTCTCGGTTGATCCGATCAAGTCTCATCAATATCAATGGAACTTGGGTGTTGATAAGGTGAAAACCATAATCCACCAAAATGGATTATTTATCTTGATGATGATTTGATCCATCCCTTGACCTTTGTTTGTGTTTGCCTTGTGTGTGATCCCTTGTTTGTGATTGTTGCATTCATGCATACATGCGCATCATGACATTCATCACAGAGAAAATAAATTTTAAGGAAACTAAGGTCACATTTGCAAATATTTTCAGACCATGGATTGTGGATGAAGGAACACTAGGAAGTACAGTTTCAAATGTCCTGATTTGAAAGAGCTAAGGAAGTTGTCATCCTTTGTATTAGATCCCTTGAACTTTAAGCAACGTCATGGGATGCTCCTGTCTATGTTATCTGCTGATGTGGTTGAAGGACTTCTGAGTGTTTTGGTTCAATTTTATGACCCTCTTTATTTGTGCTTCACTTTTCCTGACTATCAGCTTGTGCCTACATTGGAGGAGTATGTCCATCTCTTGGGTATGCCCATATCTGACAAGGTACCTTTTAGTGGATTGGGGGAGATCCCGGGATCTCATGCCATAGCTGAAGCTCTTCATTTGAAGAAATCTGAGACTAATGCTCATTTGGTGAAGAAAATGGGTATTCTTGGGTTGACTTCTGAGTTTCTTATTGGTAGAGCTACTGTTTTTGCTCAGGCCGGTAGCATGGATGCTTTTGAAGCTATTTTTGTTTTGCTCATCTATGGTTTAGCTTTGTTCCCTAACATTGATGGTTTTGTTGATGTTAACGCCATTAGAATTTTCTTGATTGGGAATCATGTTCCGACTTTATTGGGTGACATATATTTCTCTTTGCATTTTAGGAATTCTAAAAGTGGTGGGACTATTATGTGTTGTGTTCCTCTTCTGTACAAGTGCTTATTTCGCACTTGCCTCAGACACCTGCTTTTTTAGAGAACAAGCAATGTCTATGATTGTCCCAGAGACTTATGTCTCTCACTAATGATGATATTGTTTTGTATGATTCTGCATTGGGTAGTTTGGACATTATTAATAGTTGTGTTGAATTCTCTAATGTGCCTTTTATTGGTACATATAAGACCCCAATTTTGACCCTAAGATCCCTCATGCTATCTCATCATATGCATTGGCATTAGGATCACACCTTGGCATTCTCCTTACCCCCCATTCATTGGGTTTGCATTAGGAGATATCACCAAGCACTGTTGATTGTATCATACTTTATTTTTCATTACTTACTAACCAAAATACCAAAAATATGTCAATGTATAGTTTAACTCTTTTGTAGGTAGTGTGTATGCTCACATATGTTCTATCAAGCTCACATCTAGGGTTTAAGACCCTCAATGCAAGGAGCTCAATCAAGAAATGGTTCACATTGGTTCTAGGCATCATATATGGATCTTTATGTTCTTCAAAGGTCATTTTGATCAAGAATTTATCAAGATTTTGGAGTTTGTGTGCCTTGGAAACCCTAATTCATCTGGGTATCTTGTGTGACTTCTTCAACAAGTTTACTCATCAATTGATCAAGTATTTCAAGGGATACTTCATATTACATCATCCTACACATATATGATCCTCCATGAGTCCCAAAAGTCAAGAGAATGTCAAGCTAGCAAGATGGTTCATGGTGGTTGACCAGAGAAAGTCAACCGGTCAAAACTGGGGTTCCCTAGACCCTATCTCCTACACTTTTTTTCATATGAAAATGATTCCAAAATCCAAGTTACTCAAAATAACATTACAACTAACTTTCATGTTGAAGTCAAGAGCTAGTTTTTCTTGGAAAGTCATTTTTTATGGTGAAAGATTATAGGTCATTTTGTCTGAACCCTAGTTTGGAGGTCAACTTCCCAAGACCATAACTTGCTCAATTTTATGAGATAAAATCCATTCAAATTACATGATAAAATTCAATATGTCTACTTCAACTTTTATGTTTGGAGGAAGTTCCAATTCAACTTGCAAATGCATGTGCCAAGAGGAAATATTATAGGTCATTTTAGGCCAATACCATTGAACAAGTGATTTTCCTCAACTTCTAAAATGAATAACTCCTTCATGCCAAATCCAAATAAGGTCAAATTTGTAAGCAAATTTAAGAGGTTTGAAAGAGATTTTCAAATATGTTTGATTTCCCAAACCTCCGCCTCAAAATTTATCATGATCCAAACTTCAAATGAAAAAGTATTTAACATGAAAGTTTTTCCCATTGATCTCACCTTTCCAAAAAGTCCAAGATCATCTCATTTGGATCAAAATTGAGGGACTTGCACATGGCTCCATTATGGGAAGTGGTTTGGCAAGTTTTGAACTCAAATGATCATTCTTCTTTGCATGCTTCCACATAATGATTTAATTACACTTTGCACACGAATTAGAGTTGGATTACATCAGTCTGTAGCGGTAAATTCATGATCATCAAGCTATGGATAAGCTAGACATCAAATAACAAGAGTCGCCACCGCGCTTTTATTGTTTCCAAGGGAAAGGGGAAAAAAGTACGAACAAAACCCAAAAAGTAAGAAGTTTTCAAATCAAAACTAATAAAATGTCAGAGATTACAGGTAAGGGGTTTGGTTACACAGAGGGAAGGTGTTAGCACCCAAAGTGTTCTAAGTACTCCTAGGGAGCCCTTTTTGTGTGCATATGTATTTTGTACAAAAATGATGTTTACAAAAAAATAGAATGGGGGAATGAGAAAAGAATTCATTAATTATATCTTTGTGTTTGACAAGACCTTCGGACTTGTGCCTACGTACCAACATAAAAATGAGGGATCAAAACCTCATAGTTCGTGATACAAATTTCAAAGTGGATGCATTGCTTTTAACAAAAATTAAGTTTGAAAGGCACAAAGGCCTAAAAAATGGTTTGAATGAGTTAGTTCTTTTTGGATTCTTGAAAGTTTAAGTCAAGTATAGTTAAGTTTATTTACAAGTTTGATTTAAGAAAAGAAGTTTGAAAATGCAATGGCATAAGGCCAAAGTTTCTATCTTTTTGCAAAGTGGTCAAAGTTTAGCATAAAATAAGTTCAATCAAAGAAGATTTTAGAAAGGGAGGGAGAGATTTTGAAATTAAATAAATGGGGAGGATATGAAGAGACTAATCCTATGCACAAAATTAAACGTTAAGAGTAGAAAAGATCTGACCAAATGGGTAGCAATCCAATAGACAAGAATGTCAATAGAAACCCAGAATTCCCTTGGACATTTAAAATCAAACAACACACAAATGCACAATTATATTATCTTGAAGAGCAAAGGCATCAAATAAAGATAGCCACATCCAAGCTTTAGCCACTCCATGATCTTCTTCAAATTAGCCCATGTAACAGATGAATTCCACAAGTCACAAGTTCAAAATAACAGCTTCACAATGATCATGTTGCAGATGAACTCAGAGGGATCTTGAATGATGTATCAGATGAAGTTTCAAATTGCAAGCACTTAGTTTCACCGAAAGTTGGCATTGGCCAAGTCCTTTAGCATAGGAATGTTGCCTAAGTTCTAAGTCCATTTGTCCAAGATCAAGCCAACAGTCCACACAAAAGTTTTTTAGGGTTTTTGTTGTTATTATGTACATTAATAGTCAAAGACCACCCAAACAAACAAAGTATACACAAAATGGAATATATCTCACAATATGGTCCAAGTGGACAAAGTGAAAATTGCATTAACATAAACAATTATAATCGTATGAATAACGACAAATGAATAAAGGCTAAAATTAAATGGCATTAAAGTAAATGACTTGAAATTAAGAGTTAGTTATTAATGAGTTAGACGTTAGTATTGTTTTGTTTTTGCTTTTCATTTTAAGACATTCTTTAGAGAACACTCAACCCACTTGTCACAAGCATGGATCCTTGAGCCAAGACATCTTCCAAAGGAAGGAAAAAAGGCCAAGTTTCCACACTATACCATGAAAGAGGGGAGACTTACAATCTTACTAACTAGAATGCTATACTTTTTGTGTCCCAAATTTAACGCTATGTTAAGCAATCGTAATTGGACTTATGTAGAAGTCACAACTATTTGAGGTCGGGCAATAGAATTTTGGTGTTAATGCATGTTAGAGACATAGTATAATGGACTATGCTCATGAAACATATCACACACAAAAAGAATATGCAAAGGAGGTGGCCTAATCTCATCCATACTTATGTTGATTTTTCAATCAACTAGCCTTAGGACTTTGAGATATCATAGGCCAAATGAAATGGATGCATAAAGAAGGGGAATGAGATGAAGAGGGATGGGAATGGATCAAAACTCAAATTGGTCAAAGGAGGATTTTTACCAAATTAATATCATCCATTCATTTTGGGAGATGGAACGTACACTCCATCAATCCCCTAAATCCAATGATATTAACTTGACAAAGTCAAATCAACCTTGACCAAGGCCCAACAACAAGAGTCAAACTCAAATAAGTCATTACAATTGGTCAACAAAAATATTTGACATTTATTCAAATTAAAAATACTAAAATAAGGCATTTAAATTAAATATGGTTTGTCAAATTCCTAAAACCTCATCAAAACACCAAAGAAATGGCCATGAGATTTATCATAGGTCAAACAAGGTCAAAGGACCTTGGAGAAAAAATTTCAGAATTTTTAAAGACTTAAAAGTATTTTTAAACAATTAAAAATAATCACAAAATCAATTAAATCATGAAAAATATTAATAATGATCCAAAAAATAATTTTAATTCAGAATATGAAAGAGGAAATTTTTTGAAATTTTTTGGTGAAACTCTCACATTTTTTGGATCAATATTAAAATTAATATGAATTAATGAAAATAAAAGGATTAAAACAAAAATCAGAAAATGTGAAAAAATGTGAGCCACTTGATCTCCCTCATTAATTGAGGTGGCAGATCAAGTGGCCTAGAACGCGCGTTTCATGATGCACACTAGTCAACTCATCCACACGCCTGGTATTCGCAATGGACGCGTGAGATTAAAACATTTTAGAATGATCATGTGGCTCAGAACCTATCCAGCACACCACCGGCGCTGGACCTCCGGTCACCTTCTCAGGCGAGGCTCACCGGACTAGTTCAGTCATCACCATCACATAAATGAAAAAGGAGGACATGATATGAAAGAAAAAATAACGTAGAGCACGAATCTGACCTCAATTTTAACTAACTCCACATATATAGAAAGATAGGAGGAGTTGAATTTTAAGGTGTGTCAACTGAGTTGCTTCGATTTGACCTCTAAGAAACTCAATCTTCTTGCCTACATTGGTAGGACTTCAGACAACCAAAGATCCAAGCGAATTGAGTAGAATTGAGAGAGAATCAAAGAGATGAAGTTTTCTGAAAATTACCTTCAATGCTATGCAGTTCTTGATGTTGCTTGCTCCAAACACGATCTGATCACACTTGAGAAGCTAGCAAGAAGTGATTAGAGAGGTTGCAAGGTTTTGGATCCTGGAGTTCTTGAATCTCCAACAGTTAAGATTCAAACTCAAATTTCAAATTGAAATTTCTCAGGTTTTCCTTTAGAGTGTGAGGGTTTCAATGGGGGAAAAGCTGGCGTGCAAGGTGTGATTCAAATGAGCACAGAGGTCATGTATTTATAGCATGAATGAATGATGTTTGCACACTTCCAAAATCTATCCAAAATTAGCAATGTTGATGGCACGAGTGCATGGGCATGTGCAGGCCCATGATGTAATGCAAAAAGGTCCAAAATGATTCCAAATGAAGTCTGAATGGAAGCTTGATTGGAAAGGCAAAGTGAATTGAAGTTTTGAAGTTTGATTCTTTCCAATTATGCAGCCCTGTTAAAGCCATGCACAGACCTAGCAAACCTTATCCAAAATGCATAAACTTGGGTTCTTTTGAAAGCTTGGATCAAGGGGAACAAGTTTGATGTTCAACAATTTTTCATTTGGAGCTTGGAAAATGGAGAATTTTGAGGTGGAAGTTTGGAAATTTCAACATGTTGAAAAATTTTCTAAGTGTCAAGCCATATATCTCAATATTCCACCTTACTTAACTTTTTATGTGAGCTTCAAATGAGAAAAGTGTCTTTATCAAAGTTGTAGATATTTCAACGACCTTCAAAATGGTCACCAATTTCATGTCATTTGGATTTATAATGATAGAGTTATGCATTTTTGAAGTTTGGAAAAATCACTTGTTCAATGGTATAGGTCAAAAATGACCTATAATGTAACTTCATATCACATGCTCATAAAAGCTAAATTAGCTCTCACTACAAACATAAAAGTTGAAGTAGACATCTTGAATTTGATTGTGCAACTTGTAAATCTTTCGCCTCATAAAAATTGAGCAAGTTATGGCCTTGGGAAGTTGACTTTCAAATTAGGGTTTAGACAAAATGACCTATAACGTTTCAACATAGAAAATGATTTTCCAAGCAAAACTAGCTCTAGGTCTAAACATGAAAGTTGTTTGGAATGTCATTTATAGTAACTTTTCTCTTGGAATCATTTTCATATTGTGAAAATTGTAGGAGATATGGTCTAGGGAGACCTAGTTTTGATCAGATGAATTCATCTTTGATCTGATTCACACAGAGAAGCATTGTAGAGAGTGTTGGAACAGGCCTATGTTAAGCATGATGTTACTGTGGAACAGTTTAACCATATTGTTGCCAACATCACTTCTTGTAACAATTTGAGTTTTTATGATGAAGAGCTTCCTGAGGAAGGCAAAAATCACAATTTAGCACTGCACATTTCGATGAATTGCAAGGAGGACGCTCTGTCCAATATTTTGGTTGACGTTGGGTCATCATTGAACATGTTACCGAAATCAACTATGTCAAGAATCTCTAATCAAGGCGCCCCAATTAGGTACAACGGCGTGGTTGTTAAAGCATTCGACGGTTATCGTAAAACTGTCATTGGAGAAGTGGACCTTCCAGTGAAGATAGGTCCGAGTGATTTCCAAATTACTTTCCAGGTAATGGATATCCACCCAACCTATTACTGCTTGTTGGGAAGGTCATGGATTCATGAAGCTGGAGTTGTGACATAGACTCTACACCAGAAGCTGAAATTTGTGAAGAACGGCAAGCTAGTCGTTATCGGTGGAGAGAAGGCATTATTGGTGAGCCATTTGTCATCTTTCACGTATGTTGATGCTGAAGAGGAGGTTGGAACTTTGTTCTAAGCCTTATCTATTGCTGATGAAATAAAGAAAACTGGGGCACCCATGTCCTCCTTGAAAGATGGGCAAAAGGCTATTCAGGCTGGCAGAATTGACAAGTGGGGCCGTATTGTGGAGGTCGTCGAGAATAAGAACAGAGTCAGGCTCATATTTCAACCAGGGCCATTCAACACAAATGTAAAGGTTATGCAACCAATTTTCTACAGTGGAAGGTTCATTTAGAAGAATAATTAACACTTAGCTGCCATTGTTGAGGATAATGGTGATGAAGACGGAGCTTGCACCAATTTTGTGACGCATGGCCAGACTTGCAACAATTAGGTTTCTATTGATGTTCCTACTATTATTCACCATTCTAAGTAATTTGTTTTCATTTATTTTAAGAAAAATCATTCTCCTATGCTTAAGGGAGAAGTGAACATTGTTGGGCATTTTTATTACTATCATCAATGAAATACAATTTTATTCATTCACATCTATGATGTTTTATTTTTACTTTTTTGCTTTTTCTGAAAAATGGTAATTACAAAAAACATAAATAAATAATAATCTTTCTATCTGCATAATATTTGTTTGCTCTCCATTTCTCTAAAATCAAAATATCAAATCATTATGCGAGTTGGTTCTCAAACCCATTGAATATAATGATCTTACTCCCTCTCTAAACTTTGATTTCCCTGTGTTTGAAGCTGAGGAAGAGATTGATGATGAAGAAGTATCTGATGAGTTATCTTGTTTGCTTGAGTACGAGGAAAAAGCCATTCAGTTATTTGAAGACCAGATTTAATTAGTCAACTTGGGTTCCGAGGATGATGTGAAGGATGTCAAGATTGGGTCTCAATTGTGTCCAGAAACAAGGAAGGCGTTGATTGATCTTCTTCATGAATATTTAGATGTGTTTGCTTGGTCCTATCAAGACATGTCTGGTTTGGATTCTGAGATTGTGGAGCATAGACTGCCGTTGAAACCAGAATGCCCGCCGGTCAAGTAGAAGTTGAGAAAAACTCATTCGGATATGGCAGTGAAAATCAAGGAGGAAGTGCAGAAGCATATTGATGTTGGTTTTCTTGTTACCTCCGAGTATCCGCAGTGGGTGGCCAATATTATGCTTGTTCCTAAGAAGGATGGAAGAGTACGCATGTGTGTTGATTATAGAGATTTGAATAAAGCTAGTCCGAAACATGATTTTCCTCTGCCACACATTGATATGTTGGTATACAATACAACTAAATTCAAAGTCTTTTCGTTTATGGATGGATTTTACGGTTATAATTAAATCAAGATGGCATCTAAAGATATGGAGAATACCACATTCATTACACCCTGGGGAACATTCTATTATAGAGTGATGCCTTTCGGTTTAAAGAATGATGGTGCAACGTACCAGAGAGCTATGACCATTCTTTTTCATGATATGATGCATAAGGAGATTGAAGTTTATGTTGATGATATGATTGCTAAATCAAGTGATGAAGAAGAGCATATTGAGCATTTGTTGAAGTTATTCCAGCGTTTGAGGAAGTATAAACTCCACTTGAATCCCAATAAGTGTACTTTTGGCGTTCATTCTGGAAAGGTATTGGGCTTTATTGTCAGCGAGAAGGGTATTGAAGTTGATCATGCCAAGGTCAAAGCAATACAAGAGATGCCTACTGTAACACCCTTCTAAATACCCCAAATTATTATAATTAAAATAACAATATATTCATCAGAGTAATTATGCCCCGAAGGGTGTCACACAATCATTTCACAAAAATCATTAAAATATCCTGTCATGCTCATTTATTTAATCAAAATAAGGTTCTTTGCATAATTCGCAGCGGAATAAAATTCAACTCAATGTAAAACATGTAACACAATACATGTAAATCATCAACAACCAATATCAAATCAATTAAGACATCCCCTCCCGATGTTACATCTATCAGAGCATGACCCATAAGAACTACTCTAGACTCCAAGCATTAACTTCTACTCAACTCATTTCTCGTTACCTGAAAAATAGGTGTAAGGGTGAGTTCCTCAATCAATATAACAAGCATTATAGAACAACATGTAATGCTAAGTAATTAACACATTAATTCACCCTAACCAGACTACACACTCAGCAACGGCAGTATCCGTTCAAACATCATATTCAACAATAACATATAGCATATATATAATCTCAACCATACTCAACATCAACAGCACAACACACAACACACATATAATACTGGAATACATCCATTCATATTATATGCCATACATTTATTATGCAATGAGACTCTATGCATGCGGTACCGACTATTTGTGAACATATAGTTCAACCTCACCGTCCAAATCCAGGCACGGCTACCAAGCTCACTAGTCCCACTCATTTGAGACATAGTGACTCACTCACTAATTCCTCACCATGGGAATTAGCTACCACCCCAAATGGGCCATGACATGCACGCTAATCACCTAGCATGCAAACATTAACAACAAAAATCAAGCTGATTTACTCACTAATTCCTCACCATGGGAATTAGCTACCACCCGAAGGCCGCAATATGCATGCTAATCACCTAGCAATGCAACATCAACAGTAATCAAGAATAGACACATGCTCACACTCTAAGCCATAGGATAGTCTATTCACAAATGCATACACAACTGATACAATCACAGCATCATGCATATCAACACACATCATTAACACATTTTATCACAAAAGCATATCATATCATGCCACATAATCAAACACAGTATTAGCTCACTCTACTAATACCTATACTACTCAAAACAACGGGAAATGATCCCTATCACATCATGCCTCAGCTAAGTCGCATCACTCAGCCTAAACAACCAAAAACTGCACAACAGTAGCACAGAAAAATCACAATTCTGCCCATACGCGTATTGCCTCTGCCATACGCGTATTGCCCAAACCTGGCCAAACCCATACGCGTAATGCCTACTCTCTTACGCGTATTGCGCATTTCCTCGCCCAACTCATACGCGTACCACCAATCCCATACGCGTACGCTACGCGTAACAACTTCCCATTACGCGTACCAACAGAGACCAATTTACGTTCAAAATATCATCTTTTTCTCCCATACGCGTAAGGCCCCTCCATACGCGTACCAGACAGCTCATACGCGTATTGCCTAGTGCCATACGCGTATGACCAGAAACCAGAACTCTCAGATCTGCTATGGCTTTCTCTGTTACGAAACCTATCCGATCCAACCTTCCACAGTCCAAATTACACAAAATAATCGTCCATATCATCTACACGAATCATATCCTATTCATCTTCACCAATCCTAACATTATCTCTTCTAATTCCTACGAATTCTTTTCAATTATCATCCAATTTCATTCATCCAATATTTCACAAATTCATCATGCATCAATCAAATCAGAGATACAACCAATGGTTATTACTACCCAGTACATATTATCATATAATACCCTTTAACCGATGATAAACCCCCCTTACCTGAGTAAATCCGGCAGTCTCTGAGCTCCAAGCTTTCCCTTCCTTCAACCTTCGTTCTTTTGCTTTTTGCCCTTTCTGCCTCTTTTCCCTTTTCACGTGAAATTAACCTTTTTACCAAAAAATGGGATTTTTTCTAAATTCCAACTTATATATTATTCCAATAAATAATTATCCCAATAATTATTATTCCAAAATAATAATAATAATTCAAATATTCTAATTAAATTAATAAACATATTATTAATTTAATTTAAATAAATACATATTATTATCGGGGTGTTACAACTCTCCCCCACTAAAAGAGTTTTCGTCCTCGAAAACATACCTCAATCGAACAACTCCGGATAAGCCTCCTTCATCTGGCTCTCCAGTTCCCAAGTCACATTGCCACCTGCTGGTCCTCCCCAAGCTACCTTCACTAAGGCAATCTCTTTACCCCGTAACTGCTTCAACTCTCGATCCTCGATCCTCATAGGTGATGTTTCAACAGTCAGGTTATCTCTCACCTGTACATCATCTACTTGGACTACATGCGACGGATCATGAATGTACCTCCTCAACTGAGACACATGAAAAACATCATGCAAATTCGCAAGCGACGGCGGTAAAGCGATACGATAGGCTACCTCTCCTATCCTCTCCAAAATCTGATAAGGACCAATAAATCGATGTGTCAACTTCTTCGACTTCAAAGCTCGACCAACACCAGTTATCGGAGTGACACGAAGAAATACATGATCTCCCTCTTGGAACTCAAGTGACTTCCTCCTCTTGTCATGATAACTCTTCTGACGACTCTGAGCAATTCTCATCTTCTCCTGAATCATCTTAATCTTTTCTGTAGTCTGTTGAACAATCTCCGGTCCAACCACAGCACTCTCACCGGACTCATACCAACATAACGGTGTCCGACATCTCCTACCATACAAAGCTTCAAACGGTGCCATACCAATGCTCGAATGAAAACTATTGTTGTAGGTAAACTCAATCAAAGGCAAATAACAATCCCAAGCACCTCCTTTTTCCAAAACACAAGCTCTCAAAAGATCTTCTAATGACTGAATCGTCCTCTCAGTCTGACCATCAGTCTGCGGATGATATGCAGAACTCAATCTCAGCTTAGTTCCCAAAGCCCTCTGCAAACCTTCCCAGAACTTCGATGTAAATCTAGGATCTCTGTCCGAAACAATACTCGACGGAATACCATGCAAACTTACAACCTTCTCAATATACAACTCAGCTAATCTCTCTAACGGATAATCCATTCTGATCGGAATGAAATGAGCCGATTTCGTCAATCTATCCACAATCACCCAAATAGCCTCAAAATTCCTACTTGTCCTCGGCAAACCAGAAACAAAATCCATACTGATACTATCCCACTTCCACTCTGGAATAGCCAACGGTTGCATTAGCCCAGACGGCTTTTGATGCTCAATCTTTGACTTCTGACAAGTCAAACAGGAATAAACAAAACTCGCAATTTCTCTCTTCATTCCTGGCCACCAAAATAACTTCTTCAAATCATGGTACATCTTCGTAGCTCCAGGATGAATACTCAGGCCACTACGATGTCCCTCTTCAAGAATACTCTTCTTAAGCTCAGTAACATCCGGAATACACACCCGACTACCAATTTTCAAAACACCGTTCTCATCAACTCTGAATTCACCACCTTGACCTTGATTCACTAAAGTCAACTTATCAACCAAAAGCATATCGGATTTCTGACCCTCTCTGATCTCATCCAGAATATTACTCGTCAACTTCAACATTCCCAATTTAACACTATTGTGGGTACTCTCACACACCAAACTCAAATCTCTAAACTGCTCAATTAAATCCAACTCTTTAACCATTAACATAGACATATGTAAGGATTTCCGACTCAACGCATCAGCCACTACATTTGCTTTACCCGGATGATAATTCAAACCAAAATCATAATCCTTCAGAAACTCTAACCATCTCCTCTGTCTCATATTCAGCTCTTTCTGATCAAACAAATACTTCAAACTTTTATGGTCACTGAAAACTTCAAATCTTGATCCATACAAATAATGCCTCCACAACTTCAGAACAAATACCACAGCTGCCAACTCTAAATCATGTGTCGGATAGTTCCTCTCATGAACCCTTAGTTGTCTCGAAGCATAAGCTATAACCTGCTTATTCTGCATCAACACACCACCTAGACCCAACAATGAAGCATCACAATAAACCTCAAATAATTCCGACGAACTCGGTAATATCAGGATAGGAGCAGTAGTCAACCTTCTCTTTAACTCTTGGAAACCTTCTTCACATATTGAATCCCAAACAAACGCTTGCCCCTTTCTAGTCAACATTGTCAACGGTAACGCCAACTTGGAAAATCCCTCAATGAACTTCCTATAATAACCTGCAAGTCCAAGAAAACTCCTTATCTCAGAAACTGACTTCAGAGCTTCCCACCTAGATACCGCTTCTATCTTAGAAGGATCAACGGCAACACCACCTCTTGAAATCACATGCCCAAGAAAACTAACTTCTTCTAACCAAAATTCACACTTAGACAGTTTAGCAAATAACTTCTTTTCTCGGAGGACTTCTAAAACCACTCTCAAATGCTCAGCATGCTCTTCTTCAGATTTCGAGTACACCAAAATGTCATCAATAAACACTACTACAAACTTGTCCAGGTACGGATGGAAAATCCTATTCATATACTCCATAAATACTCCAGGCGCATTAGTCACACCAAAAGGCATTACAGAATACTCATAATGTCCATACCTTGTTCTGAAAGCAGTCTTCTGAATATCTTCAGTTTTCACACGTATCTGATGATACCCAGATCTCAAGTCTATCTTGCTGAACACACTAGCACCAACCAATTGATCCATTAAATCATCAATCCTAGGCAAAGGATACCGATTCTTGATCGTCACTTTATTCAGTTGCCTGTAGTCCACACACAACCTCATAGTACCTTCTTTCTTCTTAACCAACAACACTGGTGCACCCCACGGTGACACACTCGGACGAATAAATTTCTTATCCAACAAATCTTCCAACTGACTCTTCAATTCAGCTAGCTCAACAGCAGACATACGATAAGGAGCCATCGATATCGGTCTAGTACCAGGTACCAAATCAATCGTGAACTCAACTTCACGCTCTGGCGGTAATTCATTCACTTCTTCCGGAAACACATCAGGAAAATCACACACCACAGCTAGATCGCCAATCACCAGTTTATCTTTAGCCTCCAAGGTTGCTAACAGCATAAACAACTCCGCCCCATCTGCTACTTCTTCATTCACCTGCCTGGCCGATAGAAACAAACTCTTTCCTTCTTCAATCTCAGGAAATATCACAGTCTTATCAAAACAGTTGATATAGACTCGGTTAAACACCAACCAGTTCATACCCAGAATAACATCAACCTGTACTAGTGGAAGACACACAAGGTCTATCCCAAAGTCTCTACCAAAAATACTCAAGGGACAACTTAGACAAACTGAAGTAGTAGTTACTGAACCCTTCGCAGGAGTATCAATCACCATACTTCCAAACATCTCAGATATCTCTAACTTAAGTTTCACAGCGCAATCCAAAGATATAAAGGAATGAGTAGCACCGGTGTCAATAATAGCTACAAGAGGAAAGCCATTAATATAACACGTACCTCGGATCAAACGATCATCTGCAGAAGTCTCAGAACCCGATAAAGCAAAAACCTTGCCTCCTGACTGATTCTCTTTCTTCAGCTTAGGACATTGTGGACTGATATGACCCAACTCTCCACAGTTGAAACAAGTCACAGCCTTCAACCGGCAATCTGCAGCTAAATGACCACCTTTTCCACATTTGAAACACTTCTTCTCATTACTGGTACACTCATGGATACGATGTCCAGCCTGACCACATCTGTAACACTTAACAGGAGCACTAGAATCTCCCCCACTAGTCCTCTTCGTCCCACTCTGCCTCTGAAAACCTTTGCCAGCTGCATACGGTTTTCCACGATCCATCTGATTCTTGCCTCTCCTATCAACTCTCTGCTGATAGCTCTCAGCTCTTGCCTTGGAATCCTGTTCGAAAATCCTGCAACAGTCAACCAAATCAGAAAACACTCTAATCCTCTGATATCCAATCGCCTGCTTGATCTCGGGACGCAACCCGTTCTCAAACTTCACACACTTGGAAAATTCCCCAGCAGCCTCAGCATAGGGAGTATAATACTTAGACAACTCTGTGAACTTAGCAGCATACTCCGTAACAGACCGGTTACCCTGCTTCAATTCCAAGAACTCTATCTCTTTCTTTCCTCTGACATCTTCGGGAAAATACTTCCTCAGAAATCTCTCTCTGAATACAGCCCAAGTAATCTCAGCATCTCCAGCAGTTTCCAACTCAGTGCGGGTAGCAACCCACCAATCATCAGCTTCCTCTGACAGCATATGTGTACCGAACCTGACCTTCTGGTTATCAGCACACTCAGTCACTCGGAAGATTCTCTCAATCTCCTTCAACCACTTCTGAGCACCATCTGGATCGTATGCCCCTTTGAACATTGGAGGATTGTTCTTCTGGAACTCACTCAGTTGACGAGCAGCTCCCATTCCCACAACATTCGGATCTCCTCCAAGTACTCCAGCTAGCATACCCAGAGCCTCAGCAATCGCAGCATCATCTCTACCTCTTCCAGCCATCCCTATTCTGAAAACCCAACAAGCTAAAACAATAAGTACTGATAGGGTTACACAACACCTATCCCGTACAGGGGAAACAGAAAAATTACGACTCGACTCGACCGACTATGCTCTGATACCACTAATGTAACACCCTTCTAAATACCCCAAATTATTATAATTAAAATAACAATATATTCATCAGAGTAATTATGCCCCGAAGGGTGTCACACAATCATTTCACAAAAATCATTAAAATATCCTGTCATGCTCATTTATTTAATCAAAATAAGGTTCTTTGCATAATTCGCAGCGGAATAAAATTCAACTCAATGTAAAACATGTAACACAATACATGTAAATCATCAACAACCAATATCAAATCAATTAAGACATCCCCTCCCGATGTTACATCTATCAGAGCATGACCCATAAGAACTACTCTAGACTCCAAGCATTAACTTCTACTCAACTCATTTCTCGTTACCTGAAAAATAGGTGTAAGGGTGAGTTCCTCAATCAATATAACAAGCATTATAGAACAACATGTAATGCTAAGTAATTAACACATTAATTCACCCTAACCAGACTACACACTCAGCAACGGCAGTATCCGTTCAAACATCATATTCAACAATAACATATAGCATATATATAATCTCAACCATACTCAACATCAACAACACAACACACAACACACATATAATACTGGAATACATCCATTCATATTATATGCCATACATTTATTATGCAATGAGACTCTATGCATGCGGTACCGACTATTTGTGAACATATAGTTCAACCTCACCGTCCAAATCCAGGCACGGCTACCAAGCTCACTAGTCCCACTCATTTGAGACATAGTGACTCACTCACTAATTCCTCACCATGGGAATTAGCTACCACCCCAAATGGGCCATGACATGCACGCTAATCACCTAGCATGCAAACATTAACAACAAAAATCAAGCTGATTTACTCACTAATTCCTCACCATGGGAATTAGCTACCACCCGAAGGCCGCAATATGCATGCTAATCACCTAGCAATGCAACATCAACAGTAATCAAGAATAGACACATGCTCACACTCTAAGCCATAGGATAGTCTATTCACAAATGCATACACAACTGATACAATCACAGCATCATGCATATCAACACACATCATTAACACATTTTATCACAAAAGCATATCATATCATGCCACATAATCAAACACAGTATTAGCTCACTCTACTAATACCTATACTACTCAAAACAACGGGAAATGATCCCTATCACATCATGCCTCAGCTAAGTCGCATCACTCAGCCTAAACAACCAAAAACTGCACAACAGTAGCACAGAAAAATCACAATTCTGCCCATACGCGTATTGCCTCTGCCATACGCGTATTGCCCAAACCTGGCCAAACCCATACGCGTAATGCCTACTCTCTTACGCGTATTGCGCATTTCCTCGCCCAACTCATACGCGTACCACCAATCCCATACGCGTACGCTACGCGTAACAACTTCCCATTACGCGTACCAACAGAGACCAATTTACGTTCAAAATATCATCTTTTTCTCCCATACGCGTAAGGCCCCTCCATACGCGTACCAGACAGCTCATACGCGTATTGCCTAGTGCCATACGCGTATGACCAGAAACCAGAACTCTCAGATCTGCTATGGCTTTCTCTGTTACGAAACCTATCCGATCCAACCTTCCACAGTCCAAATTACACAAAATAATCGTCCATATCATCTACACGAATCATATCCTATTCATCTTCACCAATCCTAACATTATCTCTTCTAATTCCTACGAATTCTTTTCAATTATCATCCAATTTCATTCATCCAATATTTCACAAATTCATCATGCATCAATCAAATCAGAGATACAACCAATGGTTATTACTACCCAGTACATATTATCATATAATACCCTTTAACCGATGATAAACCCCCCTTACCTGAGTAAATCCGGCAGTCTCTGAGCTCCAAGCTTTCCCTTCCTTCAACCTTCGTTCTTTTGCTTTTTGCCCTTTCTGCCTCTTTTCCCTTTTCACGTGAAATTAACCTTTTTACCAAAAAATGGGATTTTTTCTAAATTCCAACTTATATATTATTCCAATAAATAATTATCCCAATAATTATTATTCCAAAATAATAATAATAATTCAAATATTCTAATTAAATTAATAAACATATTATTAATTTAATTTAAATAAATACATATTATTATCGGGGTGTTACACCTACGCCCAAAACTGAGAAGAAAGTTAGAGGTTTTCTCGACCGCTTGAATTATATCTCGAGATTTATATCGCATATGACAGCCATATGTGCGCCAATTTTCAAGCTTCTTCGGAAAGATCAGTCTTACGATTGGATCGAAGATTGCCATAAAGCTTTTGATAGTATCAAGGAGTATCTACTTGAGCCTCCAAGTATGTCTCCGCCTATTGAAGGAAGACCTTTAATCATGTATTTGGCTGTGCTTGATGAGAGTATGGGTTGTATTCTTGGTCAGCAAGATGAATCGGGAAAGAAAGAATATGCAATTTACTACCTCGGTAAGAAGTTCACCGACTGTGAGACTCGGTATTTTATGCTTGAGAAGACATGTTGCGCATTTTCTTGGGCTGCTAAGCGTATGCGCCAATATATGTTGAATCATACTACTTGGTTGATATCCAAAATGGATCCAATCAAGTACATTTTTGAGGAGCCTGCTTTAACTAGGAGGATTTCGAGTTGGCAGATGTTGCTATCTGAGTATGATATTGAATACTGATCTCAGAAAGCTATTAAATGTAGTGTCTTGGCTGACCATCTGGCTCACCAACCTATTGAAGATTATCAGTCAGTGGAGTATGATTTTCCTGATGAAGAGATCTTGTACTTGAAAATGAAAGATTGTGATGAATCATTGCTTGAAGAAGGGCCAGAACATGGTTCCCGTTGGGGCGTGGTATTTGATGGAGTTATTAATTCATATGGTAATGGCATTGGGGCAGTAATTATTACTCCTCAAGGCACTCATTTTCCATTTACAGCTAGATTGACCTTCAAGTGTACGAATAATATGGCTGAGTATGAAGCTTGCATTATGGGGCTAGAAGAAGCCATTGATCTCAGAATCAAATATTTTGACGTTTATGGAGATTCAACTTTGGTTGTGAATCAGATCAAAGGTGAGTAGGAGATGAATCAACCCGGTTTGATACCATATAGAGATTATGCAAGTAGGATTTCAACTTTCTTTACAAAGGTTGAGTTTCATCATATCCCTCGAGATGAAAATCGGATGGCAGATGCTCTTGCAACGATGGCTTCTATGATTGTGGTGAATTTTTGGAATGAAGTTCCTAATTTGACTGTAATGCATATTGATAGGCCATCTCATGTATTTGTGTTGAAGAAGTCAGAGATGAAAAGTCGTGGTATTTTGATATCAAATGTTTCCTCCAAAGTCAGATTTACTCGCCTGTGGCATCTTTGAAAGATAAGAAGACTTTGAAAAGATTAGTTGGCAACTTCTATCTGAATGGTGATGTGCTGTATAAGAGGAATTTCGATATGGTTTTGCTCAGATGCATGGATAGACACGAAGCAGGCCTATTGATGACTGAAGTACATGAAGGTTCCTTTAGTACTCATTCCAACGGACATGCTATGGAAAAGAAGATGTTGAGAGAAGGTTACTATTGGATGACAATGGAATCTGACTGTTGCAAGTTTGTGAAGAAATGCCACAAGTGTCAAATCTATGCAGATAAAATTCATGTTCCTCCGAAACTGTTGAACGTCATTTCCTCTCCATGGCCTTTCTCCATATGGGGAATTGATATGATTGGCATGATTGAGCCCAAAGCAGCAAATGGACATTGTTTCATTCTGGTGGCTATTGACTACTTCACAAAGTGGGTTGAAGTGGCATCGTTGTGAGGTTTATCAAGAATCAGACCTAAGATCATTACTGATAATGGATCTAACTTGAACAATAACATGGTGGAATCTCTCTGAAAAGACTTCAAGCTTGCACATCATAATTCTTCTCCATACAGACCTAAGATGAATGGGGATGTTGAAGTTGCAAACAAGAACATTAAGAAGATCATTCAAAAAATGGTTGTAACATATAAAGATTGGCATGAGATGCTCCCATTTGCTTTGCATGGGTATCGTTATCCATCTGCACTTCAACAGGGTGTCATACCCTAATTTTCAACCCTAAGATGCCACCATCATTTGTATCATTTGCATGACATATAGCATCTTTGCACTACTAACCTATTGAAAATACAAAAAGATTTTCTACTTTGTTTGTCTTAAGCTAGGGTTTTGCACCAAGAGCTTTCAAAGATTGATCAATAAAGACTTGGCATGAGCTTTAACATTTCAAACTCCTCATCCTTCCCAAGTAATCAAGTGACTTCCATCAATAAGAATCAATTTCAATATCATTCCATCTCAAATTTATCAAGGCCAGAGTTCATCTGATACCCTCAGCTAGGGTTTTGACCCAAAGTCACCCGATTGACTTTTTAGCCAAGGCATGATCCCAAAGCATGAAGTATGGTTCAAATACTTCAAATACATCATAATTGATTCATTCATATCATCCAATATGCCTAATATATCTCATTCATTAAAGATTGCAAGAATTGGATTCATCCGATACAAAGTCAACTGAGGCAAAGCCAAAGTTTGACTTTCGACATTTTTGGTCAACCATGGACTTCTCAACTCAAGGATAATTAAAATATGGTTGATGGATGCATTTGATCAAGAGTAAACAAGAAATTTGAGGTTACTTGCAAAAAGGGCAAGATTTGGTTTTGTGAAATTTTCTAAGTTATGAAAAAATACATGTTCAAGTACCCATCTTTCCAAGGCCATAACTTTCGATCCAGGCCACCATTTACTTTGCTTCAATGATCATATTAAAGTTATTACTTTATATTTCAACTTTGTACTTGATGATTAATTCCCAAAAAATGCAAGTATTTCAAGTTATGATGCCGTGAAGTTGGTACCATGAACTTAAAACACTTAGAAAAATCTTCAACCAAATCTGCCTTCAAAAAGTGGCTTACTTGATCATCACTTTTCACCATGATACACATTGATTCCAGGAAAACTCCCAACATTAAAGTTGTAAATGATGGTCTTAGATTTCCAAAATGTCCAAGATCGTGAAATTATCATATTTGAGCTAGGAGTTTCGAAGAGTTGGAGTTGGCTCTCCAAATCTGAATTTTGGGTCATTTTCATGACAAACTCATCATGTAACCTTGAGCCAAAGCTACATGATATTGCTTTACAGGCTATCTTGCTTATAAATATCACCTTAATCAGAATATTACATAAACCTTTGATGCATTACATAAGGTATTGAATCATTAACCAAGTCTTGATGCCATATTTGGAAGGTTTTGCAAAAAGCTTCATATCCATTTTGATAAAGGCCAACTTTTCCAACCACTCTTGCATTGAGCTTCTAACTTGTTTCTTCTGATCACACTTAACCTATAAACCAAAAGCAACATCCTAAAAGTACCTCTAAACTCCTTCTTTCACTCCACCTTTTCATCATGATCCATTATGATTTTTTGTGCAAAATGAAACTAAGCCACCAAACTAGCATTCCAATTGAACCAAGATTGATTTCTGCAAGTTACATGAATCATATGGAACCTCTATAAATAGAGAGACAAGCCTCATAACTCAACACACCATAATTGGAACAAAAACTCCATTGTAACAAATTCTCCAAACCTCAAACTTCCAAATTCCATTGTGCTTGTGTTTTCTCCAAACCAACACTTCAAGCAACTTCTAAACATCCATTAGAAGTTGTCCAAACACTTGAAAAAATTCTATAACAACCCTACCATCATCTTCCAAATCACATTTTAATAACTTGCAACTTGATTTAGAAAGGAAGAACCAAGCACTCTCAGCTCAAGCCAGGCATTTAAACACCTTCCTAGAGGTGTAAGGAAGTTGTTCAGATCATAAAATCACATCTGGAACACCCCTACTCCAAAGGACGATTTTCATTTTTGAGGTATGTATTCATTTATTCAATTTATGATTTATGGCACCATTTTTCATCATTCTTGTTACCATTACACTTGCCAAGATGTCAGGAACAAAACCCCTATGATCGTTGGTCTTAATCGGTGATGTTTGGAATTTAATTTTAAATTCAATTTTTAGGATTCATATGCATTTTGTTTGATTTCTGGATATTTATGAAAAATAAATGAAATTGGTGAGTACCATTAGATTCCTTGCGAAATTTTAAGCAGTTTTGGTCTTTACAACTTTTGATTTCGTTAAGAATTGAGAGAGTTAGAGCTTTGACAATAAGTGAAAATGGTGTAAATTATGGACTACGGGATGAATGAGGAAGATGAAGTTTGGAGCCATTTTTTAAAATGTTAAAAGTCACTTTAATATATATTTTAATTTATGTAACTAAATACATGAATTGGCATTGCGCCCCAGTGGTAACACACTGGTTTGTTGAGTTACTGGGTGTGGGTTTGAACCTGTATAGTGTAATAATTTTTTTTGTTTTCACTTGTTAAATGTTCATTTTTCTTCATAACTTCAAATATCCATAACTTCATGATCCCTTAACATTTTTGACCCATTCTTTTTGCCATGTGTTCATGAGAATTTCTATTTTATGATGACACCAAAAAAATCCCAAAAAAATATTATTTATTTCACCACTTTTGATTGATAGAAAAACATGTGTTTTAAGTGTTTTTTTAAGGCTCCTAATTGATTCTTTCGGCTTATGTCTTATCTGTTCTTGATGTTGAAAGTTTGTATGATTAAAGAACACTCTTTTAAATGTTGATTGTTATCCTTAACATGTTTGAACTTGATTATTTTCATACAATGTATCAATTGATTCACCTTGAAAACATATTTGAATGAATAGTTAGGAGGTGATTAGGTTTCAACTTAAGTTTGGTCTTATCATGAACTTTGATTCAAGTCTAATGTTTATTTTATGAAGACTTAAAATGTGATGCATATTTGACCTAAATTAATTCATGTTGTGTTTACCATGTACCAATGAATGCTTTTACCATGTTAAGTATGATTTTGTCTTCACCATCAATATGTTATGTCTTGTGATGTTGTGTGAAACTTTGTCATGTCTTGTTTATGCTTATCTCAATGCCTAAAAAAACATGTTTAATATTTTCATCCATACCTTGTGATTTCCATTGTATTTAGCCATATTTTATGCCTTAATGTTAATGCATGTTCAACCTTGTTATTGTTTATATCCAAGGGAAAGGAATCATGGCATTTTTGTTATTTTGCATGTGTGTGTTCATCTGCATTCTATACAATTTTGCTTCCCCTTAATCCAAAAACTTCTATATACAATCTTAGGTTCCCCTCAATTTAAACCTTAGGATTCTATCTCTCTCTCCTTCTTATAACCACTTTCATAATAAACTTTAACTTAGGTCATTGTTTCTCCTTTTATTTTTTAATCAAATGCTTCAAAACACTTAAGCATATTCAAAGATCTTTTCATAAGACCTAAAAAACACAAACTTAATTCAAACCCTTTTGCCACTTTCGCTTTTACATGTTTAAAACCTTTTCATAAAAGTATTATACATGAGTCATCCCTAGTTGAGATTTAAATCCCCTACCCCATAACATCGTTGAGCTTGATATTGATTCTTTTCCATTTGGAAGAGGTATGTGGCATACTTGTTGATTCTATATCCAAGTGAGAGCCTTTATTTCAATTTGATGCAAAGATCTATCTTCCACATGTTTGTGGTGGTTTAAATGTGAGTTTTCTCCTTAAGATGATAATTTGTCTCTTTCTCATAAAATCAACCCCAACAAATCCCTTCTTACTTTTGAACCCGAACTACGAGGTTTTGATCCTTCACGGGTACGTAGGCATAAGACTCAATGTCTTTCCAAATCATCAAACAATAAAAAAAATTATTTTTCTCATCTCCCCAATCAAATAGCAAACAATTTTAAACCAAATTCATATATCTAAAAGGTTCCTGTAGAGTACTACAGATGATTAGGGTGCTGATACCTTCCCTTTTCATAACACACCCCCGTACCTTTAGATACTCTCCCCTTTTCGCTTAGCTTAAGTTTAATCTTCTAGCTTTGCATATACATATTGGGTTCATTTTTGAATCTTTTCCATTTCCCTTGGATAAATTAAAGTTCGGTGGTGATATTTTGATTCATGAGTCAAGTCTAATCAATAGCTTGGTCTCTGATTCTTCACCGCGACAGAAATGGCGACTTCACTGGGGAAATAATATTAAGTGGATGATACCTAACTTATTTATATGTGTTTATTATTATTTTCTGCTATGTTTTCTTGAGTTTCATTATGGAGATCTATAAGTGGTGACGAAATCCTAACCCAGATTAGAGAATACAAATAAGATAGGATGGTGGTATAATCAAAGTTACATGTCTGGGGTAATCCTAAGCATGATTAACATATGAGATAACCCCACTCAGTGGAGACCCCTTTGATGGTAATAGCTGTTATTACGAGTAAATCGTAGTGGCATTATCATCTTCGATCTGGGAGTCTAAGAAACTGAGGACCTTTAGAACCCTTTCAACCCCTCTAAGCCTTTTTAGGATGTAGTGCGGAGATTATTCAGGTGTAAGATCTGAGTTAATTGTTACGCGATGCTACATTTAAACGAGTTTCTCTTGAGAATATTATTGGCCTGCGAGCAAGTCGTTAAACCGATAATATCCGAAAGATGGATCTATGACTCTAGGGACCACTTTAGAACCTTATTCTACAGGTACAAAATAAATATATTAGTTCATCCATTATGGGATGGTTAGACCCTTGGCTCCATGCTTAATGTCAAAACCCTAAACCTGTATTTGTGAAACATTCATTCATGCATTCATGCATCCATAAAAAAACCTTTTTGAATAAAAACCAAGAAACTCAATAGTTTTCTTTTGCAAATATCGATAGGTAAAATGGAACTTGGAAGGAGGAATACCAAGAAATACACTTTCAAATGTCCTGACTTAACAGAGTTGAAGAAGCTTGGTTCTATGATAGTTAGTCCAGAGGATTTCAGAGCTCAGTATGGAAGACTTATGGGTATCTTGAAGACCAAGGTTGAAGATGGAGTTCTCAACACCCTGGTACAGTTTTATGATCCACTCTACCATTGCTTCACATTTCCAGACTACCAGCTTATGCCTACTCTAGAAGAATACTCTTATTGGTTCGGTTTGCCAGTCTCTGACAAATTACCATTTGGTGGTTCAGAGAAGACCCCTACATCAGCAGCTATTACAGCAGCACTTCACCTAGAAACGTCTGTTGTGAAGGACAACTTCACTCAAAAAGGAGGGATTCTAGGTCTAACCTCTAGATTCCTGTTGGAGAAAGCCTTTATCTTTGCAGAAGTAGATAGTAGAGATGCCTTTGAAGCCATTTTTTCTCTACTCATTTATGGAATTGTGCTCTTCCCAAACATTGATGACTTCGTGGATGTTAATGCTATAAGAATCTTCTTAATTGGTAACCCAGTACCCACATTACTTGGAGATACCTACCATTCTATCCATCACAGGACTAAGAAAGGTGGTGGAACCATTATTTGTTGTGCACCTCTCCTATATAAGTGGTTTATTTCTCACTTACCCAGATCCAGGCTCTTCAAGGAGAATCCACAGAAGCTTAGATGGTCTCAGAGGTTCATGTCCATTGATCAAGGGAGTATACATTGGTATGACCCCTCCTATGATATTGGAGTAATTATTGACAGTTGTGGTGAATTTCCTAACATATCTCTCATTAGTGTACATGGGGGAATTAACTACAACCCCATCCTTGCTAGACGCCAGTTAGGATATCCTATGGCAGATAAACCCGACAACCTTATGTTGTCAGGTTTCTTTTACCTCAACGACGAAGAGAGTTCCGGTTTGAAGGATAGAATCATACATGTTTAGCGTAACATTCACAGAAAAGGAAAAGACCGATTAGGAGGAAAGAATTGTGTTGCTTTTGAGCCCTACAGCCAATGGGTTTGTGCTAGAGCCAGTGAACTTAAGATGCCATATGCTCTTAAGAAACCCTCATTTCTTATGCTATAACATCATCATCCACCATTCCTATTGAGAATAGGTAAGAGTTTCAAGAAATTTTGGATAGGTTGAAATTGGAAAGAGACACTTGGTGTTGGTGTAAGCCCTAGAGGCCAATACTTTTGGTACTTGCATCGAATTATTTATTAATAATAAAAGGTTTTTTCTTTATTATGGTTGATTAATAAAGTCCCTGGAATAGATAGTCCGTTTAATGTATTAAGTGTGACTTAATCATGAGAACACATTAAACATAAGGACACTATTCTTAAAGTATCCGTAGTCGAGCTTTAGTGTGAAGTGGGATAACATTAAAGCATTAAGACTATTATGTTTGTAGACTGATGATCACATCTCATGGATCATGGATAAAGAGTTATCAAGTCTTAAACATAGGTATGAATATTAGGAGTAATATTTATACCGGATTGACCCGCTATGAGAATACTATATAGAAAGTTATGCAAAGTGTCATAAGTTATTCTCATGGTGATAATGGTGTATACCACTCTTCGACCTGAAACCACTATGGACCCTAGATGTAGAGTCGAGTGCTTTATTGCTGATCCAACGTTGCCCGTAACTGGATAACCATAAAGACAGTTGATGGGTACTCCACAAAGCATGTTGAGGGACATGAGTGACCTAGATGGAATTTGCACATCCTGCATAATAGGATAAATGTCTATGGGCTCAATATTGAACTGGACAAGTGTCGCTCCCCAGGATTTCCCGAATCCAGGTACAAACGCGAAAAAGAGTGGCGAGAAGAAAAGGATAGAGTCGCGAGCTATGTACTTTTATCCCAAGAGGAGGGAAAGGTAGTACTGCATAACCTAGAGGGAACGGATAAAACGAAGTCTCGAACCAAAGAAACTGAGTAAGGGGGCCGGTTACGTGAAGGGAAGGTTATTGCACCCCTTCACGTCTGTGGTACTCCACAGGATCCACGATTGCTATCTATGTCTGAAGTGTGTGTAAAAGTCCTACATGCAATGCAAAAGAGAGAAAATCAAAGTAGGGAAAATAAAGAGTTATTGCTCGCACAGGCCCTACCCTGCTGCATACGTATCTCAGGAAGGATTGAGAATCAGAGCACCGTAGCTCGGCTAACCTGTTTCTGTTTGTTTTGTGTTTTTTAGGTGAACGACGTTACTACGCAATCTACCGGATGCTCGACCTTTGGAGACTTACTCACCTGTAGTAGAAGGAGTCAACGTGTCCTTAAGAGAAGATAGAGTTTGTTTGTGTTTTAGGAATGCTAATGCAAGAAAGGAAGTCCTAGACGAAGGAACCGTGCTACCTTAATTGACATGCAAACGAGAGACTATACGAAGTCTAGCAATCCTATGGGGAGACTATAAGCAAGTCTCAAATGAGAACAACAAAAACTGGAAATGGAATGCCAATCAATGGGCTTACATCCAACTCCAAAAGCAAACGGGAAACAGATAGCCGATCAATGGTCTTACATCTAACTCCTCAAAACAAACGGGAAACAGATAGCCAATCAATGGTCTTACATCTAACTCCTCAAAACAAAACAGGAAATAGATAGCCAATCAATGGTCTTACATCTAACTCCTAAAACAATGAACAAGCAACAAATGCAAACACACAAAATGCAATCATCACACTCTATATACAAGCAAGAGGCTCAGACAAAAGGTTAGGCTTTAGTCAAGGGGTCATATCAACCTCGACAAACAAGCCAAAACTATAGGGGTGTTCTGAAGCTCTTAACCACTAACATTGAGAGTTAGGGTGAAGCTGATGAAAGGTAATGAGGATTAGACCTCATGCTCTTAACCCTGGCCTGGGTGAGCTTGAATCAAAGAAGGTGTGGGGATCCAGAATGAGGGACCCTATTCCACTTGACTGACTCTATACAAGATCTTGGGTGTTTATTCAAAAGCATCAGCACGTAGTGCGAGCATGATGAAAGACTCAACTGAATAACAGGGGATTGATTGCAAATCCCTTCTATCTGTCAATTGCCTCTTCACTTAGGAGGACTTGACAAGCAACAACACAAATGTAAACAATCACAGACATTGCCTCTTAAGGAGGACTTCAGCCAAATGCCTGCCAAAAAGGTGGCAGGACTTCCAGACTACATGGAGAAAAGAATGGTTACCTAAGTGGTATACCAACCACAAACCAAAGCAAATCTCAAGCAAGAGCTAAAAGCGACTAAAGTGCCTGTACAAAAGGCTAGTCAATTAGTAACTCAGACAAACAAATCAGAAAACAGACAAAACCAATCAACAGTGTTACACAAAGCAAGGCATAAGTGCAAGCACTCAAATGGTTTCACCATATCAAATGACCTACAAAACAGCAAGAGTTAGTGATCAAAGCAATTGGCATCTCAAGTAATGAGGCCAAACCAACCATTAGTGCTAAATACCTGAAACACAAACACAATTGGTGAGTACAAACCACTAGTACAAAGACTAGGGTCAAAGGCAAGGCAAATAGTCAAAACAGCAGCTAACATTTCACATGAAGCACATTCAATCAAACAAGAAGAAGGCCTCAAAAGGACCAAAGCCAAATCATTAAGCAAAGCTATCAAATAATCAAGATAAGGCAAAGGCAAGCAATGTGATCAAAATTGGACATCAAGAATAGAAAATTCACATTAAAACAGAAACACATCCAATGATCATGAAAACTTTTATGTGCACTTAACATGTTATGAACAAGCATCATACCAAAAATTAAGTCCAGAAGATAACAAATGGTGTGTGAATGAAAATGCACAAGTACAAGGTCAAGAATGTGACACCAAATGTTACAACATATGTCCATGTGTCCAAAACAGTGGTATTAAATGGTAAAAATGCCAAACAAAAGCCAAAAAATCAAGTTACATGTTATGAATAAGCATGTCAAATTTCAAGGCAATTGGATAAACAATGAGCATTTCACAAATCAATTAGCAACACATATCATTTTTGGCATCATGTTCAATCACACAACCACAATTAAAAATCCAGAAGTGCAAAAATCAGGAAAACAACATCAAAAAATAATAGATATCATAACAAGAATATGAAAACAAATTTGGATTAATTTGGACCTATCTTCTATTTTTAATGAATTTTGGAAGTTGCATGAAAAAAATGAAATAATATGAAAAAGAATGTGGAAATGATTTTTGAGATGAAAAAAACTCAGCATGTACCAAGCGAAATCGAACTCAGGACAAGGCAGTCCACAGCGCGCTCAAGAAAAAACAATTGACAAAATAAGAAACATACATGCGCTAGGTATCGAACCTGTGCGCTTAAGGCTAAAGGCGCCTCAGAAATGAAAATCAATTGGAATTAGAAAACAACACATGCAGGGAATCGAACTGAGGTTCTTGAGGTTGCAAGCTAAACGCAGCGTTTCACATATGGAAAAGGAAATGGAATTGGAAAATAACAATCGCTCGCGCCAGAATTCGAACCAAGGTCTTGAAGGTTAACGTGCATGAAGCCAAAACGCAGCGCTTTGAAGCATGGAACCCTAGCTACAATCCAGACGGTGGCGCACGGCAGCAACCACCATCTTCTCCGACCGTGTACACGGCGGAGCTTAAGAACAAATTTCCCAGAATTCATCATATTATACACCGTTGGAAAGGTCTCTTAACGTAGAACATGAATCTAACAATTATTTGGCCTAAATCTCCATGATACGCACGGATCGAACGAAAGAAATTCCATGAACCAAACTTGAAATCATCATATCTCACTCAATACTTATCCATTTTTGTTTCTAAAACCATCAGCATCATCAGTAGTGAAAGATCTACAAGATCCTATACATGAAAAGGCAAAACAAGATATTCGAATTCCAACCTGTTTGAAGAGCAGTGAGATGAAACAGTGTCCTCAAGGCTTCAAACTTTCCAGATCCACTTCCTTTGATCTCCAATGAAGTTTGATGCAAGAATTGGCTCGTGAAAAAACCTGAATCAAGCTAAATTTGAAGCTTCCATTAATGTATTCAAGCTCTTGGCATGCACGAATTTGAACTGAATTCCACCAAATACACGTTGAATCTTGCTCAGCAGCACTCCATGATCATGATTATGTAAGGAAAATCAAGGTTTGTGTGAAGAAATTGGGAATTCAAGGAGAGAGAAAATTGAGAGGGAAATGAGAATTTGAGATCTGAAATTGTGATTCTGATCCAATTCAGTT
This sequence comes from Lathyrus oleraceus, assembly GCF_024323335.1. NCBI lineage: Eukaryota > Viridiplantae > Streptophyta > Magnoliopsida > Fabales > Fabaceae > Lathyrus > Lathyrus oleraceus. Next base: position 404,680,293 of record NC_066580.1, read on the forward strand.
GGGATTAAGCTTATATACTCCTCCTTAATCATGCTGAAATCAAGTTTAAGCATTGGCTAATTATGATTAAGGAAGAATGAGGTGAAAGTGCAGAATACACAAGTATGCTTAGCATGTGATGGTATGCACGTGAACAGTGCCATGCAAGTGTGCAATTCCACTTAAAATCAGCTCATGAACATGCTTGGATTGGTACTTGGCTCATGTGATCAACCAAATTTGAATTATGCATTTTCCCTCCAAAATGTACATGCATGGGCATTTGATCATATGAACTTTTTTCAAGCAAGGCAATGGTTGATTTGTAATCTCTTGGCCATAAGGAGCATTTTGCAAAAAGAGTGACCCATTTTGGAGTTTTGGATCAAAAGTTATGGCATGTTGAACTTCCATGTACACTTTGTAATCATTGGACCATAACTTCTTAACCATTCAACAGATGGACATGATCTTAGACTTTTTAAAAATGGGAGAGAAAGATCTTCAACTTTCATGTTGACCAAAAATTCATTTGAAGCTTATTTGATGTTGGAAAGTTAAGTTGAATGTGAACCAAAAACTTGCCATTTTTGGAAACTTGAAATTATAGGTCACTTTCCATTTTTGGAAACTTTTGACTTGACTTCAAAATCTTCAAGGTAGATGTATGACATGATGATTAGGCTTTGTATGAACATGAATGAGATTCTTCCACTCACTTCCCCAACTCAAAGCCCTCAGTTGACTACATAGTTGACTTTTATGGGCCTCAGATGACCTTGACATGCACTGATGAATTTGAGCCTCAACCACTTGGGAAAAATGCTCCAAAATGGAACCAAAGCTCATATAAGCTCAACATAATATCATATGATCCTCATCTCAAGGAAATACTTGCTCTTTTGTCCAAAGGACTCTCTTGATGCCAATTCTGATTGATATGGTGCAATGCAATGTGGAATGATGAATGACCTAAAAAATGAAATGAATGCATGAATGGGGAGGGCAAATTTGAGGTGCTATAACAAGGATGACACGGTCTATGCCTTGTGTTAAATATAGACATAAGGGAAAAAGGGTAATTATACACATAAGTATTATCACAGAAGGAATTGTCAGATCACATGACATTTTCGTGTCTTGGGTAGCAGTGATGTGTTGCTAGATACCGCTCACTATTTATTATGTTAAATGTGTGATTTAATATAATTGCCAACGTCACGAAAACCTACAGGGCCACACACAAAGGACGGATTGATGAGAGATAGAGTAACTAAGGAACACCGTAAGGTACGGTGCCCTTAAGTGAATTGTAGAACATCGTAAAGGTACGGTGTACTTAAGTAGAATAGGAAATATGGTAAGGTACCATGAGCTTAAGTGATTTTGGGCATATTATAAGATATGGGCCAAAATACACTTAAGTGGGCTTTTTAGCTTGAAGCCCACACAAGTAGTTCTATAAATAGAACCCTTGTGCAGAAGCATTCATTGCGGTTGCATTATTTTCGTTTTCTCTCTCTCTCACTCAAAGCCTTCATTCGTACCAGCTAGCACTGAGATTGAAGGAATTCGTTCGTGTGGATTGAGTAGAGACGTTGTCATTGTTCAAGGTTCGTGATCGCTCCGTGGATCTGCATCAAAGGTTTTGATCGTCACAAGAGATCAGCACGAAAGTTTTCAATCATCACAAGAGGTAAATATTCTATCACTGATCATGACCATTCGTAAGGATCTCTAAAGGAGAAATTTTAATTTTCGCTGCGTTTTGGATCGCAATTCTCCTTCAGTGGTATCAGAGCCACTTACGAAACCATGAATCAGATAGCTATTTATTTTCTGTATTAATATGATTAAAAGACAGAATGAATCAATTAATTAAACGGGTAATTAAATTTGGCATCATGAGTGTACGAGTTGGATGATTGATGTTGACTATGCTTCGGAACCGACATTAGTATGGTGAAGCAGCGATACATCGATCGTCCATAGGTTACGCAATTGAGACCGATCAACTTATATATGATATAAGTAATCCTAATGCAAACTACGGTATATGTGATATACTGTTTCTGTTTCGTTCATTCAAACACTAAGTGGTTGTTTTCCTTTGAGCGATCAATGGTCATTTGCTTCGGAATCCGACATTAGTATGGTGAAGCAATGGCCTGTTGATCAATCATACTGAATCAACAATCGAGGTGTGTTTGACGGTCTGAAATTGGTGCATTAGGGTTAGTGACGGTGCTAGGGTTGTGTCGTCAAGGAGTTGTGAATTTAGGGCTTTTTGGAACACGTCTGTTGACTGTTTCAAAGTTCTGTTATTTTGGCCACGTGACGTTCACCACGAGCTTGTGACGAACGTAACAAGCTGGACGTGACGGTCGTCACGTGCTTTGTGACGGTCGTCACATTCACAAATCCAGAATTCTAGGCGTTTCTGTTTTTGGCCGCGTGACGTTCGTCATGGGCCTGTGACGGTCGTAACAAGCTTGTGACGGTCGTAACATACTTGTGACGATCGTCACAGTCACAGAGTCAGAATTCTTGGGGTTTTCAGTTTTGTGACTGTGCAAGAGTTGTGTTGATGCAAAACAATGTCCATTTCAAATGAATTGTTCATTAAAATTTTGGACAGGGGCGTTGCCCCTCCAACCCTGCAAGGGGCGCTGCCCCCTTGACCACCGTCCGCTGACCGGGCAGCGGAAACCCCGGCTAACTCTGCGTAGTATGATCGGTTGCCGAAATTTAATTTGGTTTTAATTAATTAAAGGAATTAAAAAAAATTATTAATAATAATGTGTTTGTTATTATTGCCTTGTTGTGATCAGTTATGGCCTTAGTCTTCCTTTATTTTGTTTTGGGTTTTTTAAATACGACCTGCGTGTCGTGCCTCTCCTTTTAATCTCTTAGTGTAACTTCTTTTCTCATCTCAATCCCTCGTATGTAAAACGAGTTTCTTCTGTAATGTAATGTTATGAAGAAAGAAAAGAAGACAATGTTATGAAGAAAGAGAAGAATTCTATATCAAAGGAGGACAACCTTGAAGATCTTGCTTGGAGAAGCTTAGAGAAGAATTCAATATCAAAGGAGGACAACCTTCAAGATCTTGCTTGGAGAAGCTTAGATCGTTATTAGGTTAACTTAGGTTCTCTCATTGGCTTGGGAGAACAATTGCGCTAGGGGCCATAACTGTTTCATTATATATGTTGATGCATGTGTATGTATGTTGATGCATGTGAATATATGTTGATGCATGTGAGAGACGATTTATATGATAAATAAGCCGGTGAGATCAGAACAATTGCAATTCCCTCAAATTAAATATTAAGTTTAAGCTTTCCAAGTTTTAACACTAATCAAGACTAGTAATGGATAATGTAGGTTTCGCCTACGCGAGGTGCATGATCTATATATTAGTAAGGTGCGATGGGATAATTATAATATCCAACTGTTAAAACAATTGGTCAAACTTAACTAAACAAATTATAATAAGATTATATATATGTTTAGAAGCAAGAGTTGGGAATGATCCATATGATGGATTGGAATAAGGAGTTATTCACCCAACTGAAATTTTCGAGAGTTGTATGAGATACAATTGGAAGGAGTTCCTACCTAAATAACCTAGTTTTGTGTAATCCGCCTACGCGGACTTAGAACGAAGTGAAATATGGATCTCGACCCACTAGAAAATCTTCCAACGGGATTTTCCGAATCAAATGATGAGGGTCATTTGTTTTGAGTAAAATAGTGGGAGCATATTTAATTGAAGGCCTAATTAAATATGTCAATGATACTTATATTTTCATTAATCCTTATGTAGATTACCATGACAACAAACACCTCTAACAACATATTGCGATCAAAACTTGACAAGGAAAAATTGTCTGGGACAAATTTCCTGGATTGGTACCGAAACCTGAGGATTGTCCTCAAACATGATAAAGGGAAAGGCAAGGAAGTTGCCAGACCCAAATCCACTAGTGCTACTTTAAAGCCTAGTGAAGGCATAGAAAAGGAAGGCACTTGCTTCCATTACGGTAAGACCGGACACTGGAAGAGGAACTGCCCAAAGTACCTGGAAGATAGGAAGAATGGAGTAAAGACTTCAACTTTAGGTATTTTTGTTATTGAAATTAATTTATCTACTTCTGCATCATGGGTATTAGATACTGGATGCGGTTCTCACATTTGTACAAATGTGCAAGAACTAAAAAGGGAGTAGAAAATTGGCAAAAGGTGAAGTCGACCTACGAGTTGGTAATGGAGCAAAGGTTGTTGCCTTAGCCGTAGGAACTTATGAATTGACTTTACCTAGTGGTTTAATAATTCAGTTAGAGAATTGTTATTATGTACCAGCAATTAGCAGGAATATTATTTCTGTTTCTTGTTTAGACAAGTTCGGTTTTTCATTCGTAATAAAGAATAATTGTTGTTCAATTTATTTGAATGATATATTCTATGCTACTGCACAAATGGACAATGGACTATATGTCCTTGATCTTGAAATTCCTATTTATAACATTAATACTAAAATAATGAAACCTAATGAGTTAAATCCAACTTACCTTTGGCATTGTCGATTAGGCCACATAAATGAGAAACGCATTTCCAAACTCCATAAAGATGGACTGTTGGACTCTTTTGATTATGAATCATATGAGACATGCAGATCTTGTTTAATTGGAAAGATGACAAAGTCTCCATTCACAGGAAAAGGTGAAAGAGCTAATGATCTTTTGGCCCTCATACATACTGATGTATGTTGTCCACTGAACATACTAGCCAGAGGAGGTTTTCAGTACTTCATCACATTCACTGATGATTTCAGTAGATATGGTTATGTCTATTTAATGAAACACAAATCAGAGTCCTTTGAAAAGTTCAAAGAATTCAAGAATGAAGTACAAAACCAACTAGGTAAGAATATTAAAGCTCTTCGATCAGATCGAGGTGGTGAATATTTAAGCCTAGAGTTTGATGACCATCTGAAAGAGTGTGGGATCCTATCCCAACTCACTCCTCCTGGAACACCCCAATGGAATGGTGTGTCTGAGAGAAGAAATCGAACCATGTTGGACATGGTCCGATCCATGATGAGTCACGCCGATCTTCCAAACTCCTTTTGGGGACATGCGCTATTGACAGCAGCTTACACACTTAACCGTGTTCCATCCAAAAAGGTTGAGAAGACACCATATGAGATATGGAGTGGTAAGAAACCACATATGTCTTACATAAAGATTTGGGGTTGCGAGGTTTATGTGAAACGACAAATTTCAACTAAGCTTGAGCCCAAATCTGACAAATGCTTATTTGTGGGGTATCCTAAAGAAAAAGGAGGGTATTACTTCTACAATCCTTCTGAGGGCAAAAAGTTTGTCGCTCTAACTGGAGTTTTCCTAGAAAAGGATTTTATTTCCAAAGGAACCAGTGGGAGGAAAGTAGAGCTTGAAGAAATTCAAGAATCACAAAGCATTGATACACCTATGGAGGAATTAGAGCAGGAAACACAAGTAGTTGTGTAAGAGCAACCTGCTCAAGTAGAACAAGACCATCGTAGGTCAGGCAGGATACCTCACCTACCTGAGAGATATGGATATCTCATAACTGATCAAGGTGATGTATCACTCATGGATCAAGAACGAATATGAGCCTTGTTTCTACAAGAAGGTTAGTGGGAGCATGATCATTTTCCTGGTATTATATGTAGATGACATATTACTCATTGGAAACGATATCCCTACCCTACAACAAGTAAAGTCTTGGTTGGGGAAATGCTTTTCTATGAAGGACCTAGGTGAAGCAGCCTATATATTAGGAATCAGAATCTATAGAGATAGATCACAATACTGCTTGACCTAAGTCAAAGTACATACATAGACAAAGTGCTGAGACACTTTATGCATGATTCCAACGGTTATGTGTTTTGCTTAAACGGTGGCGATGTGAGCTGGAAAAGTTCAAAGCAAGATACAGTTGTTGATTCTACAACTGAGGCCGAGTATATTACTGCCTCAAGTGCAGCAAAGGAAGCTGTTTGGATCAAAAAGTTCATTAGTGAACTTGGCATAGTTCCTAGCATTGTGGATCCCATTGGTCTCTACTGTGATAACAATGGTGCTATCGCACAAGCCAAGGAGCCTAGATCTCACCAACGATCCAAACACATACTTAGGCGTTATCATCTCATTCGAGAGATAATAGATAGAGGAGATGTGAAAATATGCAGAGTACCTACACTTGACAATATTGCTGACCCACTGACAAAGCCTCTTGCGCAGCAGAAGCATGATGGCCATACTAGATCTATGGGTAATAAGGGTATGCCTGATTGGCTCTAGTGCTAGTGGGAGATTGTTGGTGTAAGCCCTAGAGGCCAATACTTTTGGTACTTGTATCGAATTATTTATTAATAATAAAAGGCATTTTTTTTATTATGGTTGATTAATAAAGTCCCTGGAATAGATAGTCCATTTAATGTATTAAGTGTGACTTAATCATGAGAACACATTAAACATAAGGACACTATTCTTAAAGTATCCGTAGTCGAGCTTTAGTGTGAAGTGGGATAACATTAAAGCATGAAGACTATTATGTTTGTAGACTGATGATCACATCTCATGGATCATGGATAAAGAGTTATCAAGTCTTAAACATAGGTATGAATATTAGGAGTAATATTCATACCGGATTGACCCGCTATGAGAATACTATATAGAAAGTTATGCAAAGTGTCATAAGTTATTCTCATGGTGATAATGGTGTATACCACTCTTCGACCTGAAACCACTATGGACCCTAGATGTGGAGTCGAGTGCTTTATTGTTGATCCAACATTGTCCGTAACTAGATAACCATAAAGACAGTTGATGGGTACTCCACGAAGCATGCTGAGGGACATGAGTGACCTAGATAGAATTTGCCCATCCTGCATAACAGGATAAATGTCTATGGGCCCAATATTGAACTGGACAAGGATGACACGGTCTATGCCTTGTGTTCAATATAGACATAAGGGCAAAAGGGTAATTATACACATAAGTATTATCACAGAAGGAATTGTCAGATCACATGACATTTTCGTGTCTTGGGTAGCAGTGATGTGTTGCTAGATACCGCTCACTATTTATTATGTTAAATACATGATTTAATATAATTGCCAATGCCGCGAAAACCTACAGGGTCACACACAAAGGACGGATTGATGAGAGATAGAGTAACTAAGGAACACCGTAAGGTACGGTGCCCTTAAGTGAATTGTAGAACATCGTAAAGGTACGGTGTACTTAAGTAGAATACGAAATATGGTAAGGTACCATGAGCTTAAGTGATTTTGGGCATATTATAAGATATGGGCCAAAATACACTTAAGTGGGCTTTTTAGCTTGAAGCCCACACAAGTGGTTCTATAAATAGAACCCTTGTGCAGAAGCATTCATTGCGGTTGCATTATTTTCGTTTTCTCTCTCTCTCACTCAAAGCCTTCATTCGTACCAGCTAGCACTGAGATTGAAGGAATTCGTTCGTGTGGATTGAGTAGAGACGTTGTCATTGTTCAACATTCGTGATCGCTCCGTGGATCTGCATCAAAGGTTTTGATCGTCACAAGAGATCAGCACGAAAGTTTTCAATTGTCACAAGAGGTAAATATTCTATCACTGATCATGACCATTCGTAAGGATCTCTAAAGGAGAAAATTTAATTTCCTCTGTGTTTTGGATCGCAATTCTCCTTCACTTGGGAAGGCAAGTACCATGTCTTGAATGATAATAAGATGAAGATGGAGCAGCAGCTAAAGGAGAAGGATGATTTGATTGAGATCTTGGAACAACAAGCTGTGAAGAAACATGAGGAACAAGAAGGTTTACTTCTCTCTAAAGTCCATCCATTTCATGAGTACTCCAGCATACCTCCCACCTCAGGTGCTTGGAAGGGAATCGTCGACAAGCTTATGATCGAGAATGCTCAGCTAAAGAGGCAGAAAAGGAAGCATCAGCCAGCAGCAGGACCTTCTACATATGAGATTCCTTAGGACTCATAGACTTAGATGTTTTCCTCTTGTATTGTTTAGGATCGTTGGAATTGTATTTCATCCTTTGTAATCCCTCAATTGTTTAATAAAAAGAGGTTTTTGTTCAGCTTATACCAAATTTTGTCTCTATAATATTTGCAATAAATTATTGAGTTTCTTAAAAATTAAAGCTCATATTTTGCATATGCATATCATGCATCATTCAAGCACAAGTTCCTGCATTTCAAGAAACTTACACGTGTCTTCTCCCTCCAATAGTCAAACTGAATCACTAGTACAATACTCGAGCCAGTCGTCGGAGAAGGATGAGTCAACTTGAACAAGAAAACCAAGAGCTCAGGGAGGAAGTAATCACCTTGAAAGACAGTTTGGAAAGGCTTACTGCTATGATGGACACTTTGGTGGCTGCTTAGAATCAGTCATCGAACAATTCTAAAGATCCATTGCAACGAACAACAATCTCTGAGAACGTCTCGACGCCCATTCCAGTGGCGGCCGTCAACAATCAACAATATCACATGCCACTTGGTTTCCCTTGGGGCATGCCTCACAGTTATATGCCAACAGGATACCGCCCTCAAAACGTTGAAGCTCTAGTGGTGACTGTTGTGATGTCTCTACCTCCTTCTGTGGTGCATACAACTCCTTATAATGAAGAAAACAGTTTTCACGCTGCTCCAAGCGAAGTTGTGGGAGTAGATGAAAGGTTAGAGGGATTTCAAGATCAGTTCTTAGAAATGCAAAGGGAAATCAACGCTCTTCGAGGTAAGGATCTTTTTGGCAAGACCGCTTCTGAACTCTGCTTGGTTCCTAATGTTCAAATTCCGCCTAAATTCAAAGTACCAGACTTCGAGAAATACAAAGGAAATTCATTCCCTCAAAGTCATTTGGTTATGTATGCTAGGAAGATGTCCACTCAGACTGACAACCATCAGCTTTTGATCCACTACTTTTAAGACAGTTTAACTGGTGTCGCTCTTAAGTGGTACATGGGCTTGGACGGTGCAAAGATTCGTACTTTCAACGACCTTGGTGAAGCTTTTGTTCGTCAATACAAATATATGGTAGATATGGCTCCAGACAGAGATAAACTCCGGGCCATGTCTCAGAAAGACAAAGAGAGTTTTAAGGAATATGCTCAAAGGTGGCGTGAAATTGTTGCATAAATTTTCCCTCCACTTGAAGAGAAAGAGATGACTAAAATCTTTTTGAAAACTCTGAGTTCATTCTACTATGACCGCATGATCGCCAGTGCACCCAGTGATTTCACCGAGATGGTAAACATGGGCATGCGGCTTGAGGAAGCAGTCCGAGAGGGACGTTTGACTAAGGAAGTCGACGCTTCTAGTCATGTTAAGAAATTCGCCAATAATTTCTCCAAAAAGAAAGAATCAGATGTTAGTTTCGTTTCATATGGCAGATAAAGAAGAAAGTATCAACATGTTGCAGCCGTTTCACCAATCATTAGTCCATCAATGGTAGCGCCAATTTATCAGCCACAGTTCTCGCATCAACATCAACAACGTTATCCTCAACAACATCAGCAACAACAACATGTTCAGCAACAACCACCAAATCAGCAATATCAACAGCCTCCACAACAGGCTCGCTCTCAATTCAACAATCAAAATTGTATTCAAAAAAGGCAACAATTTGATCCTATCCCAATGTCCTATGCAGAATTGTTTCCTGCACTGCTAGCTAAAAATCATGTCCAGACAAGGTCTCCACCACCTGTGCCAAAGGACCTTCCCTATTGGTACAAGGCAGATCAATTTTATGCTTACCATCAAGGGGCACCAGGACATAGCATTGAAAAGTGTTTTGGTCTAAAGTTAGATGTTCAGAGGCTCGTCAAGAGTGGTATCCTTTTATTTAAGGACGTAAACCCCAATGTTCAAGTTAATCCTCTACCGCAACATGGTTCAGCCTCAGCTAACATGGTATATGGTTTCCCGAGCAGTTTTTGGATCTATGATGTACGATTGTTGGGAGAGAACTTAGTAAAGAAACACGTCAGATATAGCAAGAATGGTTTTGTGCCTCCACATAACTATGCCTCTTGTAAGGTTTGTTCTAGGAACTCTCAAGGATGTCTAACTGTTGTAACGGATCTCCAGGATCAAATGGACCAAGGTTACATTTAAGCCTACCGAGGCAGAGATTATAATCAAGTCAATATGGTCAATAGTGACAACAAAGCGAATGTCATAGTTCCTCAGTTCAACGACTCTGAGCCTATACAGATTACTTATGACAATCTGAAGACTTCTGTGATTCCTCTGGTCATTAACTTACTGGGCCCAGTTCCCTACCAATCTGATAAAGTTGTTCCTTACAAGTACAATGCTATAATGACTGAGAATGGAAAGGATGTTCCTCTACCCTCCATTGTTAATGTCGTTGATGTAAGCAGAGTCACAAGGAGTGGACGTATATTTGCAAAAAGGATCGAGGATGTCGCAGCAGGAAAGCAGGATCATGTTGAGGTCCCTTTTGAACCGGTTGGCCAATCTGATAACATGAATCTGAAAAGTGATGATGATGAGGTGTCGAAGCTCATCAGGAAAAGTGAATACAATGTGGTGGAATAATTATTGCATACACCTTCCAAGATATCTGTGTTATCTCTGTTGATGAACTCTGAGGCTCACCGTGAAGCTTTGCAGAAAGTCTTAGAACAAGCTTATGTAGACCATGATGTGACGGTTGGACAATTTGATGGTATCGTCGCTAACATCACGGCCTGCAATAACTTGAGTTTCAGTAATGAAGAGCTCCCCGAAGAAGGAAGAAATAATAACATGGCACTAAATATCTCAATCAACTGTATGAGTGACTCTTTTGTCAAGTGTGTTAGTGGATACAGGCTCGTCTCTTAATGTCATGCCGAAGTCGACACTTTCCAGACTTTCTTTTCAAGGTGCTCCTATGAGGAGTAGAGGAATTATTGTCAAAGCTTTTGATGGTTCCAGAAAAATAGTCATTGGAGAAGTTAACCTTCCTATGACCATCGGACCTCATACTTTCCAGATAACATTCCAGGTGATGGACATAGAAGCTGCGTATAGTTGTTTATTGGGTCGGCCTTGGATCCATGAAGCTGAGGCAGTCACTTCCACTCTGCATCAGAAGCTTAAATTTGTGAAGAACGGGAAGCTGGTGACAGTCTGTGGGGAGAAAACACTGGTTGTGAGTCACTTATCATATTTCTCTTATCTTGAACCTGAAGAAGATGTTGGAACTCAATTCCAAGCCCTTTCTTTGATTGACAAAGATGTCAAGAGAGGAGTATCCATCTCTTCATTCAAGGATGCACAACGGCTAGTAAATGATGGTACAACCAATGGTTGGGGAACAATTTTGGATCTCCCAGAAAATAAACACCGAGAGGGTTTAGGCTTTTCTCCTACTTCCAAGAAGATTGCAGAAGGAAGTAGATTTGTTCGTTCAATCAAAGAAACTTTCCATAGTGGAGGGTTCATGAATCCCACTTTGCCAGAAGTTAGTGTCGTCATTAAGGATGATGATTCAGCATGGGAACCCTATTGCGACGATCTTGAATATGATCTTGAGGCAGAAGATGCATATGTGCCTTTCTACTTCCCTCGTCATAGAGAAGTTGAATACATCCTGGGGTCAGAAGACGAAGCAGCTGAAGCCAATGCCATTGTGGAAGACAATCCTAAAGATGTTCCGACCGAATTCATAGCTCAAGGAGTAATTCGCCAAAACTGGACCTCTGTTGATGTTCCTGTTGTTGTTCACATTTCAAAGTAATATTTTGTTGTCTGTTTTTTTTCAAAAAAAATCCTTTCGTTATGCCTAAGGAGAAAGTGACAGTGTTTGGGCTTATGTTTCAAGAATTAAATCAATGAAAATGTTATTTTATTTCCATATTGTCGTTTTTATTGTTTGCTATTTTTTTCTGGAAAAATGGTAATCTAAAAATAAATAAATAAAAACAAATAAACACTTCCAGATAGCTGCACATGACTTCACACTTTTATTTGTTTCTAAAACAAGCATAAAATCACACGTGCAAATTAATTCATGACATATCCATTAAAACCAATGACCCTATGCCCTCTTGCAACTTTGAATTCCCTATGTACGAAGCAAAAGAAGAAGAAGAAGAGGAAAACATTCCAGATGAAATCTCTAGACTGCTCGAAAATGAAGAAAAGACCATTCAGTCATTCAAAGAGCCTATGGAAGTAACCAACTTGGGGTCTGAAGAGGATAGAAAAGAAGTCAAAGTTGGAGCACTGCTCGCGCCATAGGTCAAAGAGAAGATGATAGAGCTTCTCCGAGAATATACTGATGTGTTTGCTTGGTCATACCAAGACATGCCAGGGTTAGACACCGATATTGTGGAGCATCGTTTACCATTGAGGCCAGAGTGTCCACCGATCAAGCAAAAGTTAAGAAGAACTCGACCGGACATGACGATCAAAATCAAAGAGGAAGTGCAAAAGTAGATTGATGCAGGTTTCCTTGTCACATCAGAATATCCACAGTGGTTAGCCAACATTGTGCCAGTTCCCAAGAAGGAAGGAAAGGTTCGCATGTGCGTTGACTATAGAGATCTAAACAAAGCCAGTCCTAAGGATGACTTTCCTCTGCCACACATTGACATGTTGGTCGACAGCACCGCCAAGTTCAAGGTCTTCTCTTTCATGGATGGATTTTCCAGTTACAATCAATTCAAAATGGCACCCGAAGATATGGAAAAAAACAGCTTTTATTACACCTTGGGGCATATTTTGCTACAAAGTAATGCCTTTCAGCTTGAAGAATGCTGGTGCCACCTATCAACGAGCTATGACTACTCTTTTTCATGACATGATGCATAAAGAGATTGAAGTCTATGTAGATGATATGATAGCAAAATCAAAGACTGAGGAAGATCATGTTGAGTATCTTTCGAAATTGTTTCAGCATTTGAGAAAATACAAACTCCACTTGAACCCAAACAAATGCACCTTTTGGGTTCGTTCAGGAAAGCTTTTAGGCTTCATCGTCAGTCAAAAGGGTATTGAAGTTGATCCCGACAAGGTTAAAGCCATTCAGGAAATGCCAACACCTCAAACAGAAAAGCAGGTGAGGGGATTCCTTGGACGTTTGAACTACATTTCGAGGTTCATATCTCATATGACTGCTACTTGTGCTCCCATTTTTAAGATCCTCCGAAAGGATCAGAGTTGTGTTTGGACGGATGATTATCGAAAAGCCTTTGACAGTATCAAAGAGTATTTGATATAACCTCCTATCTTTTCCCCTCCAGTTGAGGGAAGACCATTGATTATGTATCTGACTATACTAGAAGAATCTATGGGCTGTATCTTGGGTCAACAGGATGAAACAGGAAGAAAAGAGTATGCCATCTATTATTTGAGCAAGAAATTCACTGACTGCGAATCCCGATATTCCATGCTAGAGAAAACTTGTTGTGCTCTGGCTTGGGCTGCCAAGCGTCTCCGTCAATATATGATGAGTCACACAACTTGGTTGATATCCAAGATGGATCCGATTAAGTATATATTTGAAAAACCTGCATTGACCGGAAGAATTGCTCGTTGGCAGATGCTCTTGTCCGAATATGACATTGAGTATCACACCCTAAAAGCTATCAAAGGAAGTGTCTTGGCCGATCATTTAGCTCATCAGCCGATCGACGATTATGAGTCTATAAATTTTGAATTTCCAGATGAAGATGTGATGTACTTAAAAGCCAAAGATTGCAATGAACCACTGCCAAATGAAGGGCCAGAGCCAGGTTCTCAATGGGGTTTAATATTTGATGGAGCACTTAATGCTTATGGTAATGGTATTGGGGGCAGTAATCATCACTCCTCATGGCTCACATATCCCTTTTACTGCAAGATTAACATTCAAGTGCACAAACAACATGGCGGAATACGAAGCCTGCATCATGGGTCTAGAAGAAGCCATTGATCTTAGAATAAAATATCTCGATGTTTATGGAGACTCAGCTCTAGTTATCAATCAAATTAAAGGAGAATGGGAAACTCGTCAACCCAGCCTGATCCCATACAAAGACTATGCAAGGAGGTTATCTACTTTCTTCAATAATATTGAATTTCATCACATCCCTCGTGAGGAAAATCAGATGGCAGATGCCTTGGCAACTTTGGCTTCCATGATCATTGTGAATCGTTGGAATGATGTGCCTAAGATCTATGTTATGCGTCTTGATAGACCTGCTCATGTATTTGCAATGGAAGAAGTCCCTGATGACAAGCCATGGTACCATGACATCGAGTGTTATCTCTAGAGTCAAGAATACCCACCTGGGGCATCAAACAAAGATAAGAAGACCTTGAGAAGACTGGCTAATAACTTCTTTCTGAATGAAAAAGTGTTATACAAGAGAAACTTTGACATGGTTCTGCTCAGATGCGTGGATAAACACGAAGCAGACCTGTTGATGCAAGAAGTTCATAAAGGTTCCTTTGGTACTCACTCCAACGGACATGCAATGGCTAAAAAAATGTTAAGAGAGGGTTACTATTGGCTGACAATGGAAGCTGGTTATTGCAAGTATGTGAAGAAGTGTCACAAATGCCAGATTTATGCTGACAAGATACATGTACCTCCGACTCTCCTCAACATTCTCTCTTCTCCATGGCCTTTCTCTATGTGGGGCATCGATATGATTGGTATGATTGAACCCAAAGCTTCCAACGGACATCGTTTCATTCTGGTGGCTATTGATTATTTCACAAAGTGGGTTGAAGCAGCCTCATACGCAAATGTGACCAAGCAGGTGGTAGTTAGATTTATCAAGAATCAACTTATTTGTCGTTATGGTGTGCCAAGCAAAACCATCACTGATAATGGTTCAAACCTGAACAATAAAATGATGAAGGAAATGTGTGAAGAGTTCAAGATTGAACATCATAATTCCTCTCCCTACAGACCTAAGATGAACGGTGATGTTGAAGCTATCAACAAGAACATCAAGAAGATCATTCAGAAGATGGTAGTGACATATAAGAACTGGCATGAGATGCTCCATTTTGCTCTGCATGGATATCGTACGTCCGTCCGCACTTCAACAGGGGAAACCCCCTTTTCTCTTGTCTATGGCATGGAAGCAGTGCTCCCAATAGAAGTAGAGATCCCGTCAATGTGTGTCTTGATGGAAGCTAAGTTATCTGAAGCTGAATGGTGTCAAAGCAGGTATGACCAACTGAATTTGATTGAAGAAAAGAGGATGACGACTTTATGCCATGGTCAGTTATATCAGCAGAGAATGAAGAAAGTATTCGACAAGAAGGTTCGACCTCACGTATTCAGAGAAGGTGACCTTGTGCTTAAAAAGATTCAATCTTTCATATCTGATTCTAGGGGCAAGTGGACTCCTAATTATGATTGCCCATATGTTGTCAAGAAAGCCTTCTCTGGGGGGGCCTTGATTCTTACAAATATGGATGGTGAGGAGCTCCCACGTCCTGTGAATACTGACGCAGTCAAGAAATACTTCGCCTAGAAAAATAAAAGAATAGCTCACTAAGTTGAAAACCCAAAAAGGAGGCTTAGGCAAAAATGAGGGTCTTGGTGAACTGAAAACCTGAAATGGCGGTCCAGGCAAAAATTAGAGACATAAACAGAAAATGATTATTCTGGTAGATTGAAAACCTGAAAAGGCAATCTAGGCAAAACAAAGGATTATGGCAAGTAACTGCATCAGATCAGATTGGATCACTTGAAGAAACGTCTGTGTGTCAAAGCTCTCAATTGGCTCTTATCAGAAGCCCAAATACATATGGAATTCAAATTTGTTAGGGAGAATAGTTTTATTGTATTTTAATGTAGCCTTTTCCCATATTAGCATTTTTCTAACTTTGTAAATATCCATGGGATCACACCATTTGCGGATCACCATTCTATCAATAAAATTCAAGACTTATCCATTTATTGGCAATCCTTATTTTATTTTTGCTCCACAAAAATATCATTTTTACTTTGATAAAAATTCTTGAAACGAATATTTGAAAAAAATTGTTTTTTCAAAATAAGATTTTGTTTTGATTTGTGAATGCAAAAAAAAAACGTCCATAGTTAAATCCCCAAGCGGTGAGTAAGTTGTGAAGTGTTGGATATCAGAACTCAATGTTCCCCAACAAAGTGCTAAGCCTGGATTTTCTATCAAGTTTTAAAATAAATAGTCAAGCTTTTTCAGCGATCTTCATTATCCCCGGTGGAAGCTGCAAATTTTGATGATGTCCCCGGAAGAATCATTTTGAAGGTTTTCCTGACCAATCTAGACCCGTCTTTGGTAGAGTCTACATGTTTTATTTTATTTTCTAAGTGAAGTCTTCTTCTCTAGAGAAATTGAAACCCTACAATAAGATCTTTTCTCTATCAAAGGTTGACATTTCATCCCCATACGAAGCATCTTCCTCTCCCTATAGAGAATTGGACCTCGTGACGAGACTTTTTCCTTTGATGACCTTTAACTCATCTCCAAGGATGTTTTCCACCTTAACGAGATTAGCCAAGCTCATGTTGAGCTATGAAACATATTATGTCACCAACGTGTCTGTTTTGTCTATTTTTGTCAGCATAAATATAACGTGCATACATGAATATATACATACATGCATATATATCATGAATAACCAAATTCACATCCATTTTGCATTCCTTGATGACATTTACCTTAATTTCTTGGAATATGTTTATCCTTGGGTGTTATGTTTCCTTCCCCATAGGAGTCGTCAACCTTAAGTAGAAAGTTTACATCCTTTCTAATTCCCCACCAAGTTCATTCCTCGCGGAAGATGTTTGCTTTAGTTGTCCTTTTCCATCTTTGGATAGGATAAAAATCCCAATTGAGCTTCATTCCCCATTGGTAGAGTCTTGCTTGATTTCTTTTCCTCTCAAGTTGTTCCTGGAGTGATCCAAATATTTGGAAATTAATGGTGAATCTCTCTAGGTGGTTAAACCTAGACCGAGAGTGCATTTATTTTGCATTGTCTCCCCAGGAGAAGCATTTTTCATTATCGCCAATGAAGACATATCCTTTTGACCAGTGTGAACACAAGTGGTTATCTCTTTTGAGAAGCTTGTCTATTTCGAAGGAATTATCAATATATAGGTTTTCTTCCATCAGATGGTTTTTCTCTCCAAAGAAGTTTGATGAAGACTTCCAACAGGTAATTGTCTCTTTATTTGAGAAGCCTGTTTCATGATCTCTGATCCCTAATAAGTAGCTATCTTTTTCCGAGAAGCTTATTGACTCCCGTTATGGATAACAAATGGCAGCCTCTTTTTGAGAAGTTTGTTTATCCCCCAATGAATTTATCAACATATCAAACGTTATTTCCAACAAATGGCCATCTCCCAAGAAAATTTCGTCTGAGAAGTTTGTTGAAGACTACTACAAGCACCTTTCTTTTATCACATGACTTTATATCCCCGGTAAGGTATTCTGTTACAAGGACTTATATCACCAGTGAGGTGTTAGTCACAGCCAATGGTACTTTCCCCAGTAAATCACGGTGGAAGTTTATTGAAGACCCTTACTATGATTTTCTCTTATTTGAGAATTCCAGATTTTTATTGTATTAACTGACCCACATCCTTCGAAGATACCCGGTGAAGTTACTTCTCTTTCCCCCAACAAGTGGTCACCTTTTTAGGAGCTTGTTCATTGATCCTTTCCAAGAGAAAGACTTGGTTAAAGAAGAAACCAAAGCCCGTTCGCTGGCTTACGACCCAAATCGCAGATAAGTTTACTTTTCATTTTCTAAGTAGAATACTTAAGTAAAGAAGAAGCTGAATCATGTTTTGATCATGTAAGCTTATTCAGACTCGTTATTTGAACAGGTGGTCATCTCTACCTTTGAGAAACCTGTTGCGAAAGCTAGAACTCGTTATTTGAACAGATTGTCATCTCTAGCTTTGAGAAACCTGTTGTGAAGATATTTCTTCAGTTGAAGTCATGATCATTTGGAATGATCTATTCCCCAGGGAGCCCGGATCCATTGGAATTTGAAAATCGGAGTTGTAATCTTTTCCTCGGTGGAATTTCCTTTTGTCTGTCCCCGTAGTGGTGTTCCTTTATCCCTATATGTTTTATCAACTAATATTACTCCCCTGTGACATTGTTCCTCATAGAATTCTTGAGTCCTGCATGCATATCATATCATAAGCATTTGGTGGCCTCTTAGGGCCAAAAATCGTGCATGTTTGTATTTAAATCTCTTCAATCACGTTGAGATGAAAATTCCAATATTCATATCCCCATATTAAAGAAACTTAAATAGGGGCATCTATCATACCCTAATTTTCAACCCTAAGATGCCACCATCATTTGTATCATTTGCATGACATCTAGCATCTTTGCACTACTAACCTATTGAAAATACAAAAAGATTTTCTACTTTGTTTGTCTTAAGCTAGGGTTTTGCACCAAGAGCTTTCAAAGATTGATCAATCAAGACTTGGCATGAGTTTTAACATTTCAAACTCCTTATCCTTCCCAAGTAATCAAGTGACTTCCATCAATAAGAATCAATTTCAAGATCATTCCATCTCAAATTTATCAAGGCCAGAGTTCATCTGACACCCTCAGCTAGGGTTTTGACCCAAAGTCACCTGGTTGACTTTTTAGCCAAGGCATGATCCCAAAGCTTGAAGTATGGTTCAAATACTTCAAATACATCATAAGTGATTCATTCACATCATCCAATATTCCTAAGATATCTCATTCATTAAATATTGCAAGAATTGGATTCATCCGATACAAAGTCAACTAAGGCAAAGTCAAAGTTTGACTTTCGATATTTTTGGTCAACCATGGACTTCTCAACTCAAGGATAATTAAAATATGGTTGATGGATGCATTTGATCAAGAGTAAACAAGAAATTTGAGGTTACTTGCAAAAAGGGCAAGATTTGGTTTTGTGAAATTTTCTAAGTTATGAAAAAATACATGTTCAAGTACCCATCTTTCCAAGGCCATAACTTGTGATCCAGGTCACCATTTTCTTTGCTTCAATGATCATATTAAAGGTATTACTTTATACTTCAAATTTTTCCTTGATGATTAATTCCCAAAAAATGCAAGGATTTCAAGTTATGAAGCCATGAAGTTGGTACCATGAACTTAAAACACTTAGAAAAATCTTCAACCAAATCTGCCTTCAAAAAGTGGCTTACTTGATCATCACTTTTCACCATGACACACATTGATTCAAGGAAAACTACCAACATTAAAGTTGTATAGGATGGTCTTAGCTTTCCAAAATGTCCAAGATCGGGAAATTATCATGTTTGAGCTAGGAGTTTCGAAGAGTTGAAGTTGGCTCTCCAAATCTAAATTTTGGGTCATTTTCATGACAAATTCATCATGTAACCTTGAGCCTAAGCTACATGATCATGCTTTACAGTCTATCTTGCTTCTAAATCCCACCTTAATCAGAAGATTACACAAGTCTTTGATGCATTACACAAGGGATTGAGTCATTAACCAAGTCTTATTGCCATATTTGGAAGGTTTTGCAAAAAGCTTCATATCCATTTTGATAAAGGCCAACTTTTCCAACCACTCTTGCATTGAGCTTCTAACTTGTTTCTTCTAATCACGCTTAACCTCTAAACCAGAAGCAACATCCTAAAAGTACCTCTAAACTCCTTCTTTCACTCCACCTTTTCATCATGATCCATTATGATTTTTTGTGCAAAATGAAACCAAGTCACCAAACTAGCATTCCAATTGAACCAAGATTGATTTCTGCAAGTTACATGAACCATATGGAGCCTCTATAAATAGAGAGACAAGCCTCATAACTCAACACACCAGAGTTGGCACAAAAACTCCATTGTAGCAAATTCTCTAAACCTCAAACTTCCAAATTCCATTGTGCTTGTGTTTTCTCCAAACCAACACTTCAAGCAACTTCTAAATATCCATTAGAAGTTGTCCAAACACTTGAACAACTTCTGTAACAGCCCTACCATCATCTTCCAAATCACATTTTCATAACTTGCAAATTGATTTGGAAAGGAAGAACCAAGCACTCTCAGCTCAAGTCAGGCATTCAAACACCTTCTTAGAGGTGTAAGGAAGTTGTTCAGATCATAAAATCACATCTGGAACACCCCTACTCCAAAGGACGATTTTCATTTTTGAGGTATGTATTCATTTCTGCAATTTATGATTTAAGGCACCATTTTGCATCATTCTTGTTACCATTACACTTGCCAAGATGTCAGGAACAAAACCCCTATGATCATTGGTCTTAATCGGTGAGGTTTGGAATTTAACTTTAAATTCAATTTTTAGGATTCATATGCATTTTGTTTGATTTCTGGATATTTATGAAAAATAAATGAAATTGGTGAGTACCATTAGATTCCTTGCGAAATTCTAAGCAGTTTTGGTCTTTACAACTTTTGATTTCGTTAAGAATTGAGAGAGTTAGAGCTTTGACAATAAGTGAAAATGGTGTAAACTATGGACTACAGGATTAATGAGGAAGATGAAGTTTGGAGCCATTTTTTTTAATTTTAAAAGTCACTTTAATATATATTTTAATTGATGTAATTGAATACATGAATTGGCATTGTGACCCAGTGGTAAAACATTGGTTTGTGGGGTTACTGGGTGTGGGTTCGAACTTGTATAGTGTAATGATTTTTTTTGTTTTCACTTGTTAAATGTTCATTTTTCTTCATAACTTCAAATATCCATAACTTCATGATCCCTTAACATTTTTGACCCATTCTTTTTGCCATGTGTTCATGAGAATGTCTATTTTATGATGACACCAAAAAAAACCCCAAAAAAATATTATTTATTTCACCACTTTTGATTGATAGAAAAACATGTGTTTTAAGTGTTTTTTTTAGGCTCCTAATTGATTCTTTCGGCTTATGTATTATTTGTTCTTGATGTTGAAAGTTTGTATGATTAAAGAATATTCTTTTACATGTTTATTGTTATCCTTAACATGTTTGAACTTTATTATTTTCATACAATGTATCAATTGATTCACCTTGAAAACATGTTTGAATGAATAGTTAGAAGGTGATTAGGTTTCCACTTAAGTTTGGTCTTATCATGAACTTTGATTCAAGTCTAATGTTTATTTTGTGAAGACTTATAATGTGATGCATGTTTGACCTAAATTAGTTCATGTTGTGTTTACCATGTACCAATGAATGCTTTTACCATGTTAAGTATGATTTTGTCTTCACCATTAATATGTTGTGTCTTGTGATGTTGTGTGAAACTTCGTCATGTCTTGTTTATACTTATCTCAATGCCTAAAAAACCATGTTTAATATTGTCATCCATACCTTGTGATTTCCATTGTATTTATCCATATTTTATGCCTTAATGTTAATGCATGTTCAACCTTGTTATTGTTTATATCCAAGGGAAAGGAATCATGACATTTTTGTCATTTTGCATGTGTGTGTTCATCTGCATTCTATACAATTTTGCTTCCCCTTAATCCAAAAACTTCTAGATAAAATCTTAGGTTCCCCTCAATTTAAACCTTAGGATTCTATCTCTCTCTCCTTCTTATAACCACTTTCATATAAACTTTGACTTAGGTGATTATTTCTCTTTTTATTTTTTAATCAAATGCTTCAAAACACTTAAGCATATTCAAAGATCTTTTCATAAGACCTAAAAAACACAAACTTAATTCAAACCCTTTTGCCACTTTGGCTTTTCCATGTTTAAAACCTTTTCATAAAAGTATTATACATGAGTCATCCCTAGTTGAGATTTAAATCTCCTACCCCATAACATTGTTGAGCTTGATATTGATTCTTTTCCATTTGGAAGAAGTATGTGCATACTTGTTGATTCTATATCCAAGTGAGAGCCCTTCTTTCAATTTGATGCAAAGATATATCTTCCACATGTTTGTGGTGGTTTAAATGTGAGTTTTCTCCTTAAGATGACAATTTGTCTCTTTCTCATAAAATCAACCCCAACAAATCCCTTCTTACTTTTGAACCCGAACTACGAGGTTTTGATCCTTCACGGGTACGTAGGCATAAGACTCAATGTCTTTCCAAATCGTCAAACAAAAAAATGTTCCTTTTCTCATCTCCCCAATCAAATAGCAAACAATTTTAAAACAAATACATATATCTAAAAGGTTCCTGTAGAGTACTACAGATGATTAGGGTGCTGATACCTTCCCTTTTTATAACACACCCCGGTACCTTTAGAATCTCCCCCCTTTTCGCTTAGCTTAAGTTTTAATCTTCTAGCTTTGCATATACATATTGGGTTTATTTTTGAATCTTTTCCCCTTCCCTTGGATAAATTAAAGTTCGGTGGTGATATTTTGATTCATGAGTCAAGTCTAATCAATAGCTTGATCTTCGATTCTTCACCGCGACACAGGGGCAACCCCTTTCTCTCTCATTTATAGTATGGAAACTGTGCTCCCCGTGGAGGTTGAGATCCCTTCATTACGTGTCTTAATGGAAGCCAAGTTGACAGAAGTTGTATGGTGTCATACCAGATATGATCAACTGAATTTGATTGAAGAGAAGAGATTGATTGCCATGTGTCATGGTCAGTTATATCAGCAGAGAATGAAGAAAGCTTTTGATAAAAAGGTCAATCCTCGTGTGTTCAGAGAAGGTGACCTTGTGCTCAAGAAGATTCTATATTTTAAACCTGATGCTAGGGGCAAATGGACTCCTAATTATGAAGGCCCATATGTTGTTAATAGAGCCTTTTCGGGCGGTGCTTTGATGCTTACAACTATGGATGGTGAAGAGTTCACTAGTCCTGTGAATGCCGATGCAGTCAAGAAATACTTCACCTAAAAAATAAAAGAATAGCTCACTAAGTTGAAAACCCGAAAGAGTGGCTTAGGCAAAAATGAACGTCTCGGTGGATTGAAAACCTGAAAGGGCGATCCAGGCAAAAATTAGAGACATAAAATAGAAAATTTATCCCGGTAGATTGAGTACCCCACCTTAGGTCCCGGTCATTGAAATAGTTTTGAGCAAGTCATTTGGTTTTGGTTCATCATTCTGAATTAAAGACAAGAGCACAACTGATTTCAAAGTTGGTAGGGAGAATAGTGATCATTGTATTCAATGTAGCATTTTTCCATGTAAATTACCATTCTCGAACTTTGTAAAGATCCATGGAGTCCCGTCATTTACGAACTACCATTCTATTAAATAAAGTTGAGCTTTTATCTAATTATTTATATTCTTATTTACTTCTGTTAAATAAAATTGAATTTTTATGATGATAATTTTGAAATAGATTAATGTGTAAATTATTTTTTTAAAAATAATAAAAGCAGTCATTTTAAGAATATCCGGTTTCAGTAAGGAATGTCAACAATAATTTGAGAATAGGTAAGTTTTAAAGTGTGAAGCATTGTTGGTCTTCCCCAAGCAGTTGGTTTGGTAACTATTTTCCTCCCCAACAGTTCGTCATATATCCCCTCCTTGGTCGATGAGTTTCTCCCTGAATGGTTTCGTATTCCCAGTAGAGTTGGTGAGTCTCATCTCCAATTGAGCTGATGATCGATCCCCTTTGCAAACCCATATTCCCCAGCTGAGGTGCTCATGTTTTGTATCCCCTAGTTTATGATTTGAAGGTTTGGCCCCTGGATATTCAGAACCTTTATTTGGTTTTCAGATCCCCATTTGCATTTGTTTGTGTTGCATAACCACGATAGTTTCTCCCATGTGTGAGTTAGATCCGGTTGTCTTTGCCTTGGAATTGGTTTATTTCACAATTTTCGAGAAGAATTCGGTGATTATTGAGGAACTTGTTAGTCTTCCAGATCTCAGCATCCCCAGCATTTTACTCAATTCCCCACTCAGAGTTTTACCTCTGATATTCCCCGGTGGAGTTGTCTTTTGATGAAAGTTACCTCTCTCTCGGCAGTATTTGGTTTTGAGCAATATTTGATTTTTGTCCCATGCAAGGTTGTCTCCCATTTAGCATGGTGTTTACTTAAAATTCCTCGTAGTATTGATAATCTGGATTCTCAACAGATCCTTTCTCTATCCTCGACATGTTTGGTTGATCATCCTTCATCATGCATAAAACTCAACATCAAATATTTCATTATGCATTCTATCGCATTGATTTATCTTTTGATCCCCCGCTTTGGTGATATTATTTTCCCATGCAGATTTGGTGTGTTTGTCCTCCTTCAACTGTAGAGTGTCAGCCCCTTAAGCAGAAAGAGTTTAACCTTTCTCATTCCCCACTGAGTTATTTCCTCATGGATGATTGTTATTTCAGTTTCCTCCCCCAATTAGTTATCTGGATGGAACATTCCCCTTGAGTTATACCCTTATTGGGTTGAGTCTTTGCTTAACCGTTTCTTTCTAGTTATTGTCTAGATAGATATTTTAGTTCCCCGGGAGTCTATTACCCAGTAACTAGTAATATTCGTCTTGGTGTTGAGTACATTACTTTTGCCCAATACCCGGTAAAATGTAATCTACTTCCTTTATTTTCCCCAACAGATTTATTTTCACGTTTCCCCGACAGTTTATCCTTGATATGTCTGTCCTAACCGGTGACGAATATTCTTCCTTTTTGGTTTTCTACCTAGTAAAAAGGTAGTTATAATCCCTACTTTTATTCCCCCAGAGAGTTAACCCTTTATATGTTCACTTTAACCAGTGACAGATTTTCTCCTCTTTGCGGTCTTCTGCCCGGTAACTGGTAGATATAAATCCTACTTTTCCACTAAGAGTTAATCCTTGATATGTTCACTATAACCATTGACAGATTCTCTCTATTTTTGTGGTCTTCTTCCCAGTAACTGGAAGTTGTAAATCCCATTTCCTTTGCTGAGTCTATCCTTGATATGTTCATCCTAACCAATGACAAATATTCTCTATATGTGGTCTTCTGCCTAGTAAGCGGTAGTTGTAATCCCTATTTCTTCCTAGTAGTTTATCCTTGATATGTTTACCCTAACCGGTAATGGATATTCTTCCTCATTCCCCATGTGGTTTATCCTTGACATGTTCATCCTAACCGATGACGAATATTCTTCCTTTGATTTTATCCTTGATATATTCACTTTAACCAAGTGACAGATACTCTCTTTTTGGTCTTCTGCCCAGTAACAGGTAGTTGTAAATCCTATTTGATCTTTTCTCCTCGGTAGGCCATTCTTACCCAGTAACCGGTAATAAATACGCCTCTTTTTCCTCAGCGAGTCATCCTTGATATGTTTACCCTAATTGGTAACAGATGTCCCTTTGTCCGAGTGTATTATCTTCCTACCCAGTAACCGGTAATAGATAATATATCTCTTTTACTCCTGTGTTAAAGTTCATTCTTCCCCAGTTGAGTTTGAGCGTGTACTTCCTCAGTGAAATCGCCATCCCCTGTTTAGTTTGAGTATTTCAGCTTTGTCCTAATTTACCCATTTCCCCTGCAGACTTTCCTGTTTCCCCAACCGAGTCTTTCCATTGATTTATTTTCATGGAAATTTGTCATGTCTCCAGCAGTTTTTAAGTTGTAGCCTAGCCTACGCATAGATTTTGCTCCCCAGAGTCTCAGTCTCCCCAGTGAGTTTTCCTTACGGAATGCATTATGCTCCTGTGGAAAATCAGTCTCTTCTGGATTCTTTTCCTTTGTGGCAATATATTCCCCATAAATATTATCTTAACATTCATATGATATGCATCATGAGGTCCCTTAGGGACCAAAATTTGTTTATAGATGTCGTTATTTAAGTCCATTATGCTGAGTTGATACGAAGATTTTAACCTTCATATCCTTAGCTAGAACGTCCTTAAATAGGGCCAGTTGCAAGACCCCAATTCTGACCTTAAGAACCATCATGCTATATCATCATATGCATTGGCTTTGTTTCTTTTGTAGGTAGTGTGTGCTTCCACCCATGCCTTATCAAGCTCACAACTAGGGTTTGAGAACCTCAGTACAAGGAGATCAATCAAGAGATGGTTCACATTGTTTCTAGACATCATATATGGATCCCTATTATCTTCACTTATAATTTTGATCAAGAATTCATCAAGAGTTTGAAGCTTGTTTGCCTTGGAAGCCCTAATTCATATGGGTATCTTGTGTGACTTCCTCAACAAGTTTATTCAACATTTGATCAAATATTTCAAGTGAAATTTCATATTACATCATCTTATACATATATGATCCTTCATGAGTCCAAAAGATCAAGAGAACTTCAAGTTTGCAAGTAGGTTCAAGGTGGTTGACCAGAGAAAGTCAACTGGTCAAAACTGGGGTTCCCTAGACCCTATCTCCTAAATTTTTTGTCTTATGAAAATGATTCCAAGAGAAACATTACTCTTTATGACATTCCAAACAACTTTCATATTGACATCAAGAGCTATTTTTGCTTGGAAAGTCATTTTTTACGATGAACGATTATAGGTCATTTTGTCTGTATCCTAGTTAGGAGGTCAATTTCCAAGGACCATAACTTGCTCAATTTTTATGAGATGAAGTCCATCCAAGTTTCATGATAAATTTAAATATGTCGTATAAAACTTTTATTCTTTGATAAATTTCAAATTCAACTCTCAAGGGCATGTGCCAAGAGGAAACATTATAGGTCATTTTGGGTCATTACCATTGAACAAGCAATTTTCCTCAACTTCTAAAATGTATAACTCCCTCCTGCCAAATCTAAATTAGGTCTAATTTGTGAATAAATTGAATAGTATTTAAATATCTACAACTTTTATGAAGGAACCATTTTCATTTGAAACTCATAGCAAAAGTTATTCAAGGTGGAAAAGTGGATATTTGACTTGGTACTTAGAAAATTTTCAATTATGTTTGATTTCTCAAAATTCCACCTCAAAAATAATCATGATCCAAGCTTCAAATGGAAAAGTGTTCAACATTAAAGTTGTTCCCCTTTATGTCACCTTTCTAAAAAGTTTAAGATCACCTCATTTGGACAATATTTGAATGATCTGCGCATGGTTACTCTTCATGGTCCCATTTGGATGAATCACATGATCATTTCTCAAGTACAATTGCATGGCCCCATGTTAAGCTTTCATCCTCATTCATGATCATTTGTACCTATTCCAATCATCTCATGGGCCTATCACACTCCCATGCAAGCATGCACTAACCTTTTCAATTTTTGCCAAATTTTCAAGTGTGTGAAAAGCAATGCAAAACCTTATAAATACATGACATTGGTGATCAAAATGAGGACCCTGCTTGCCCAAGCTTTGAACCATTGCTTCCCTAACCTCCATTAAAGGATAAACTTGAGGATTTCACTTGAAATCGAGTTTTAAATCTCCTTCTATTTTAAGATTGAAACTCCAAGAATCCAAGCCTATCTTTGATCAATTCCACTTCCTGCAAGCTTCTAGAGTCAAGCCAAGCATAATTGGAAGCAAGATCAAGCTGATTTGAAGCTCCCCGGAGGTGAGATTTTAGAAACTTATCTTCTTCGATTCTCCATCATTTATCATCTATTTTGATTGATTGTTGGTTTGCTGAAGTCCTACCGATGTAGGCAACAAGATTGAGTTGCTTTGAGGTCAAATCGAAGCAACTCAGTTCATGATCCTTAAAATTCAAATCCATGTATCTTTTAATATACTTGGAATTGAAGGAAATTGATGTCAGATTCGAGCACCTGAGCATTTTTCCTTTAAAATCATGGTTGGTGGTCATCCAGTCCGGTGAGGTCCACCGTAGAAGATGACCGGAGCCCTAGCTCCGGTGATGTGTTGGCATGTTCCCAACCTTCAGATTCTTTCAAAATGTTTTAATCCTGACCCTCCTTCCTGATTACCACGCGTGTACATACGTTGATTGCAGAACCTGATGGAAGCACACACTTGGCCATCAGATATGCCACCTCAATTAATGAGGGAGAGTTGATGACCCTTGTGTTCTTGTATTTTCTGATTTTTCATTTAATTGCCTTATTTTGTTTAATTTATAATAAATCCATTTTTAATCCAAAAAATATGGGACTTTCACCAAAATCTTTAAATATTTTTCTATTCCATATTCTGAATTAAAATTATTTTTTGGATTAATTTTAGTATTTTTCATGAATTAAATGTTTTTGTGCATATTTTTAATTCTTTAAAAATACTTCTGACTTTTTAAAAATCATGAAATTTTTTGTCTAAGGTCCTTTGACCTTTTTTGACCTAGGATAAATCCCTTGGCCGTTTATTTGGTGTTTTGAAGGGATTTGAGGTTTTATCCAAATTAAAATGCATTTAAATTCATTTTTAAATTGATTTTTAATAGATTAAATGTTTAAAAATCATGTTGAGTCATTTCTATGGTCTTGTGATGTTTGAATTTCTGTTTGGGCCTTGGTCATGGTTGATTTGACTTTTGTTGGATTAAAACCATTGGATTTAGGGGATTGATGAAATGTACATTTCATCTTCCAAAATGAATGGATGGTTTTGATCAGATGAAATTCCTCCCATGATCAATTTGTGTTTCTATTTCCCCTCTTCTCTTCATCTTCATCCCTATTCTTCCCCATTCCCTCATTTTACCAATGAAATCTCTAATGTAAATGTTAATTGATTCATCAATGACCTTGTGTCAGATGAATCAATATAAGTATGACTGAGATAAGTCTCTCCCATTTTATTTTAGTGTGTGGTATGTTTTAGGAGTTTGTATCTTTATACCAAATTTCTAACATGCATTAACACCTATATTGTTATTGCCCGGCCTCAGATAGTTGTGACTTCTACATAAGTCCAATTACGATTGCTTAACATAGAGCTAAATTTGACCCTCAAGGCATAGCATTCTAGTAAGTGAGATTGTAAGTCTCCCATTCTTCATGGAATTGTGTGGAAACTTGACATTTTTTCCTTTCATGAAAGTTGGTGGCATACTTGTTGAATTATCAAAGTTGGAGCCCTTCTCATGGAAGATGTCTTAGTTTAAGGATTCATACTTGTGAATGAATGGTTGAGTGTTCTCCAAATAATGACTTAATCAATTAAAACTCAACACTAAAATTTGACTATCCATTGACTAACTCTTATTCATTATGCTTTTATCTTTCAAGTCATTTACTTTATGCAATTTAAATTTCAGTCATTTATCATTCATTTCCATTTACATTTCATATAACTTGTTTATGTTCCAGACTTTTTTGACTTTGCTCACTTGAGTCATATCTTGTGACTGTATATATTGTTTGTGTGTTTTGATCTTGTTTGTGGTCTTAGGACCTTAAAACACCTAATAACAACAAAAACCCTAAAAAAAACATTTGATGGACTATTGGAACTTGATATGAACTTCTGGACTTAGAATTAGGCAACTTTCTATGTGCTAAAGGACTTGGCCAATAACAACATTTGGGACTGAGCTATCCTTGACAGTGACTCTCATCTGATGCAAAAGTTTGGATCTCTTTGGTTCATCTGCTATCCTATCTCTGTGCTTAATTTTTATTTTGTTATGATCTTTGTCTGATGTTTTGTTATGAGTTGATCAAGGAATATTTCATCTGCTACATTGGGAAAATAATGAAGACTGCCAGCTATTAGAATGCTTGCTTGGATGTGGCTATCTTTATTTGATGCCTTGATCTTTATGATGTCTGGATATTGCTCATTGCTTATTGCTTGATCAAAGTCCAAAGGAAAATGAGTTTCTATATGACATTCTTGTCTGTTAGATTGCATCCCATTGGTCATATCTTTTCAACTCTTAAATTTTAAATTTTTGCTTAGGGTAGTCTCTTCATCTCCTCCCACTTCTTTAATTTCCAAAATCTCTCCCCCTTTCAAAAACTTTCTTTGTTTGTAATTTCAACCGAAACGTGTTTTAATTATTAGAAACTTTGGCCTTATGCCAATGAATTTTTAAACTCTTTTCTTAATCAAATTTGTAAATAAACTTAACCATATTTACTTAATTTTCAAAAAGACAAAAAAGGACTAACAACCCCATTCAAACTTTGGCCTCTTGTGCCCTCTTCTTATAATTTTATTAAAACCAACTCACCAACTTCTTTGAAATTTTTACCATGAACTATGAGGTTTTGATACCTCATTTTTATGTTGGTACGTAGGCACAAGACTGAAGGTCTTGTCAAACACAAAAATATAACCAATGAATTCTTTTCTCATCCCCACACTCTATTTCATCAAACATCATTTATACGGAAAACACATGCGCACATAAAAAAGGGGCTCCTTATGAGTACCTAGGACACTTTGGGTGCTAACACCTTCCCTCTGTGTAACCAACCCCTTTACATGTAATCTCTGGCATTTTATTATTTTTCATTTGAAAACTACTTATCTTTTGGTTTTGTTCGTACTTTTCTCTTTTCCTTTGGAAACAATAAAAGCGTGGTGGTGACTCTGGTTTTATTGATGTTAAGCTCATCCATATCTTGATGGTCATGAATTTACCGCTATAACTACTAAAGGCCTACTAATGCAACACAGGTTTCTTTGGGTTCCATCCCATCTGTAGCGGGGTATTCGTTATCATTAGAGATATTGACTAAATCCAAGGTAAATCATACAAGTCGAGTCGCCACCGCACTTCTACTTATCCAAAGGAATGGTTAGAAAGCGAACAAAAACCTAATAGTTTTATCGAATCAAAAACTAGTAAAAGAGAGTCAGAGATCTGGGTAAGGGGGTTGGTTATGTAATGGGAAGGTGTTAGGCACCCAAAACATCCTAGGTACTCCTAGGGAGCCCTCTTCATACTTGTTGTAAAGGTTGTTGTTTTGTGAAAAATTTGTTTGTGCAAACATGATTGAGGAGATGAGAAGAGAATATACAAGTTATTTACATTTTGTGTTTGGATGGATAAACTCATTGCCTACGTACCATCTTAAAAAGATAGGATCAAAACCTCGTAGTTCGGGGTAAAAATCTCAAAAATGAGTTGGTGAATTGATTGGTCCTGAAGCCTTAAGGTCTTTTGTTATCCAAGGGAGAAAACTCAACCTAAAACCACAAATCCACCATGTGAGGGTAGCTTCAACATGCTAGTGAGGGGTTAACCCTATAATAAGCATGGAAGACTCATTGTCCATCACTAAGGATATAGGTGAGTATTACATCTACCTCAAGGATAACTCAAACCTAATAGCTAATGGTTATGAAAAGTTGATTAAGGAAGTGGCCATTGAAACCACAAAAAGACATTTGAATGGGTTATATTTACCAATGAAAAGTATATACAAAATGGTCAAAGTTGACTTAAAGATTCAATTCAAAATAAGTGTTATGAAAAGAGGATTTGAAGATCAAAAGCATAAGGCTTAGGTTTCTAATGTTGAAAACAAATGTTAAATGTTTGCACAAAAGTTTTGGCATGGGTTAGAGGGGAGAGAAGAAGAAGAAAGGCTAAAGTCCTAAGCATACAAAGAGGTGAGGGATAAAGAATAAGACCATAATGGAGTTCCTCTCTTGAGATCATATGGATGATTCAAGTAGCTCCCATCCTTTGGAATAAGCAATCACATAAGCATAAACTCAAGCAATCATTAATCAAATGAACTCTTGGAAGGCTCTTTAATGTATCTTGTAACTCTTTCTCTTAGAAGCTCATGGCAATGGTTCCTCAAATTTGAATCAAGGTGGAATCCCTAGCACAAGAACACACACATCAAAGAGTTTTATGAAGCAAATCAGGAATGGACAAGAGTGAGTTTAGAGATTTGGTCCTTCATGATCATCTTCAACATTAAGGTCCTTTTACTCCAATTTTTGCATAGGGAATGTCCTACAAACTAAGTCCATTTGTCCATTTCTTTGCATTTGGTCCACAACAATCAAATCAAAACACAAGCACAATAGTATATACACAATTATATGCTCAAGTGAGCAAAAGGCGAATTGCATTAACATAAACATGTGCTCAAGTGAGCAAAGGAAAAGCAAATGAATAATATTTGCAAGAATAGTAAATTACATAAAAGTAAAGGGCAAAAAGTAAATGTTAATGGTTAATAGTTAGTGTTAGTAGTTAGTGTGCCATAAGGCAAATTTAGCGCTATGTTAAGCAATCGTAATTGGACTTATGTAGAAGTCACAACTATCTGAGGTCGGTCAATAATAATGTAGGCAACAACACAAGTTAGAAGTCTTGATTAGTGAACCAAGTTCCAACAACTTGCCATGCCAAAAGAAAAAGAGAATTGATCTTGTATTGGTTTAAGCCTTTTGCATGATTTAGGAAACAACCTATCCTTAATGCAAAGCCATTCACTTGCTCAATTGATCAAGATGAACTAGATTTGAATCAAGGAAGGTTAAGTCTCCCTAATCAATGCTAACTTATCAACCTTCAACTCATTGATAAAAAAGAAGAAAGAAGAAGAAGAAGGAGAAGATGAATAATGGAAGATGAAATGGAAAGATAAAAGTGCATAAATGTACCAATCCATGTGTGTTGACCAAATGACATTGAAAGTCAAAGTCAAACAATGAGAAATCAAAAATGGGATGAAGATTGGAGGTCAAACAAATAAGCAAAATATTTTTGGCATTTTTTAAATATTAAAATAAACTTGAATTAAAAATAAAAGAAAGGTCAAACTTCAAAATCACTTCAAATCAACCTTGAAAGGTCCAAGTGATTTATCCCAAGTTCAACAAGGTCAAACAAAGTTTGACAAAAAATTTCAGCACTTTTAAAAGTCAGAAAATATTTTTAATCAATTAAAAATGAATAAAAATAACCTAATTGAACTAAAATCTCAAATAAATCTCAAATCAATTAAAAAATTGATGAGAATATTTTTCATAGATCCATCATCATTCAAATAGGTTAGGAAAATATTTTTGTATTTTTTGAATATCAGAAACTATTTAAAATGAATTAAAAATAACCAGAAAAGAGAAAATTCCTAAAAATAGCAAATGGAAAAATAAAAAATATTAAAAATCAAAATTAGAAACTAGAAATTATTTGGAGAAGAATGCAATTAGTGCCATATTTTTTGGATTTAAAATGAGAGAGATATGATTTTTTGAAGTTTAATGAAATAAAAGAAATAAAATGGAAATTACAAAAATCAGAAAAAACCACAAACGTCTGATTAAGCCTCATTAATTGACGTGGCTGATCAGACGGATGTGAAATGCGTGCGCATGGAAGGCATGAGTCAATTGAGAAACATCCAGCATTATTGAAAGTCATAACATCCAAAGGACACGATTCAATCTGGAAACATGATCAAACGGTCTGGATTTAAACTGGTGAACGGACGGTGGTGTACACCACCGTCTTCTCCGGCGAGCACATGAACTCCGGCCAGAGTTGCAGGTTCATAAACCTCAACCAAAATCCACGATCCATATATCAAAATGAAGCTGGGGTGATGTACATCACCCCTGTAACCTTGAATCACACTCAAAATTCCTATAGAGTAAGAAATCTGAGCTGGAAGATTCAGGTATGAAAAATGCAGTTCAATAAAACACAAAATTGAAGCTACCACTAGCTTGCCTCTCAAGTGAGGACTTCAGAAAACACATTGGCCAGGCAAATAGATCAAAGAGTAATGAGTTTCGAAGAGAAAACCAGTTGATGATCACCTTTGAATTCTGGAGATTTGAACTTGCTTCCTTGCTTCCTTTGTCCAAACAGAAGATCAATGGAGTATGAGAGAGAGGTCTAGGAACTTTAGATCTAGAAATTCAACCTGATTTAGTTGAATTTCATATCTGAGAAATTGAAGAGAATTGAAATAGTTCCTTTAGGTGTGGCTCGGTTTTGATTTCTGCAGCACTTCAGGTTGATTCATGGATGAAATTTGAATGGAGTGAGGCTTCTATTTATAGATGGAGAGGTAAGGCAAGTGTGATCAAAGCCGTGTGCATGGAATTGGATATTCATTGCATGGGCTTGCATGATCATTCAAAAGGCCCAAATTCAATGCCAAATGCAGTCTGAAGCATAATTGAGCTGAAATGGTTGTGTAATTGGCAATGCACAAGCTTGCATAATGAGTTCCAACATGTTATGCACAATTATGCCTAAAACTTCTCCTCTTCGAAAATGCCATTTGCCAAATCCAAACATGAGCATGTGAGTAATGGTTGGAAAGGTCTTGATGTAAGGAACAAATGTTATGTTGGGAAAAAAATCCATTTGAAGTGTGGAAATTAGTGTATTTTGAGTTTAAAGTGTAAGGTGCAAAACATGCAAAGGCAAGGTTTCCAAATTTGGACAATGTTCAAGCCCCTCTGTATTGATGATGCAAGCCCCAAATGAAAAAACCTCCAACATCAAAGTTGTATATCTCTTCAAGACAATCAAAATGGACTTAAATTTTGCATCATTTTGATTTTTGGTGAAAGAGTTATGGGCACTTGAAGTTGGACTGTTTTGACTTTCAATACATTTGGTCCAAAGTGACCTATAATGTTTTGCATTATCACATGTATTTCCTTTGAGATTTTGAAATTTTGTTCAACATAAAATTTGAAGTAGACATCTTCAGATTTCCAATGCATTTGATCCCACCTCTAAATCATAAAAAATGAATGAGTTATGTTCTTGGGAAGTTGACCTAAAATTAGGGTTTCAGTCAAAATGACCTATAATGTATTGGAATGGGAGATGACCTTCCAAGTTTCAAATCAATTTTTGATGAACATGAAAGTTGTTAATATTGTCCTTAAGAACATTTTTTCTTTTGGGATCATCTCCATTTGACCAACACATAAAAAGTCAGGTCTCAGTGCATTTCAAAATAGTCAGATGAATTGACTGATCAACTTCTCAAGTCCACAACTCATATCTTGATGAATTGATGATTGGGGACACTCAAATAAGTTCAAATATGAATGAAATGATGAATTAAAGGACTTCCCTTGATTTTATTTGATCATGGGCTGAGGTTGCTTTAAGAGCAAGGCATTATGGATAATCTGATGAACTAGGGTTTCCTTGGGGGACAAACCTCAAACCCTTTGACTTGCTTTGATCAAAATGATGAATTGAGATGCTAGGGAGGCATATTTGATGGATGAGGGCTTTGGGAACCATTACCATGCTTGCTATCATCTTCACTTGGCCATATCTTTGCACCAATGATCTCCTTGAAACTTTTGACCTTGTGATTGCTCAAGCTACAAACAAAAGATGTTAGTGACTTATTTTTGTGCTTTTGGTTAATAAACAAAAATGAGAAGAGAAATGATATACAATTCAAGCATGCTTGGTGACCTCAAACCACTCACAAGAAGATATCCCACCCAAAGGTAAGGAGCCAAGATGCTTATGATCCTTGAGATTTTGCAAATGCAATGTTATGATGCCATGAGGGATCTTAGGGTCAAAATTGGGGTCTTACACCATCAACTCCCAAAAATGTCAACATCAAGTACTTTATGATTTTAGATCTTAGAGACAAGTAACTTGAAGGGAACGCAGCAAGCGACCCATGGGAACACCTAGTGTGGTTCTACGAGACAACATCAATGTGTCAACCAGAAGGTATTACAGAGGATCTGTTTAAACTGAAATTATTCGGATTCTCCTTGGTTGGGAGAGCTAAGTATTGGTTATCGTGTGTTTCAAATGGAGTAATCAGAACTTGGAGAGAATTGGAAAACAAATTTCTGGAAAGATTCTTCACTACAACATAATTCATAGAGAGGAAAGCTAAAAGTACACACTTCAATCTGCAAGAAAATGAATCTCTCTATGATTCTTGCGAAATATTTAAATTATTGTTACGCAGATATCCTAATCATAATATGATGTATCGAACAAATGCAGAGTTTTATCAAGGGTTTATAAATGCAAGCACAGATTCTTTTAGATGCCTCTATCGGAGGTACGATCAGAACTCTAGCTGAACCTCGGGTAAAAGAGCTGATAGAGAAAACGGGCTTAAATGAGTACAACATTGAAAATACACGAGACTTTAAATAGGCGGAAACAAAAAGCAAATCTCAGGGTGAGCTAACATTAGGAGGCTATGAAGAGCTTCTCAAAAAGCTAGAATTATTGAATCATGAGTTGAATGTAGTAAGTACAACTCACAAGTCTTCAAATGAGGTAGTATTTTTACTATGTGTTAATTATGGGGAAGAACATTTTGCAGGTAATAATGTTAAAGAACAACTTATAGGATAAGTACAAGTTATAACCATAAATTCCCATCATGGATCACCACAAATGGATGTGGAAGTCAAGAATTCCTTATTGGAAGAAACATTGACTCAATTTATGCTGGTAACACAAATTAATTTTTTGAAGGTTAATAGATTGCAGGATTTGTTGAACGAAAAGCACGAGGAGTCAATGAGAAGACTAGAAGGGCAAATGTCTAGTATATGTTAGCAAATCACATCACTAGCAAAGGAAAGAGGAAATTATGACACAATAGAATTGAGAAATCGCATAGTTCCCTCTGTGTCCAGTGTGAACAAGCAGAAAAAATGGTGGAACAAAGTAGTGAGAAAGATGAGGAACCAACATCCAAACCTACAAAGGATGAAGTTTCGAGCGACACTATTGTGAGGGGCTAGACATTTGTCAATTCATTGATAAATACTCACCTTTTAGAAGAACTAAAAGTCAAATCATCAATGAACCAACCCCCGTCTTACCCGATTACATCAACCCACCTTACCTTTTCATTAAGAAAAAGCCAAAGAGAGAGACGGAAGTAAGGAAGTTTACAAAGTTCATGGAGATGCTCACAATGTTACAAGTAAATATTTTGTTTTGTGATGCTCTGGAACAAATGCCTTCTATGTCAAATTCATGAAAGAGATTCTAAATGGTAAATGCAAATTGAAGAATGATGAAAATGTTGCTTTACCTGAGGAATATTGTACAATCATTCAACGCAAGCTACCACTCAAACTAACATGTCCAAATATATTTAATATTTTATGCTATATAGGTTCATTGAGAATTGGCCAAACACTCTGTGATTTAGGGGCGAGCATCAATTTGATGCCATTGTTTATGATGAAGAATTTAAATTATGGAGAGCTAAAACCTACAAAAATGAATTTCACTCTGGACGACCGATCAGTTACATACCCCTATGGAGTACTGGAGGATATGTTGGTAAGGGTTGATGATTTACTTTTCCCGCTAATTTTGTCATCTTGGATATTCCAGAAGATATCAAAACACCATTATTGTTAGGAAGACCCTTCCTTGCTACGGGAAGAGCTTTCATTGATGTAGAAATAGGAGAACTGGTTTTTCGGTTTAATAAAGAGCATGTAGTATTTAATGTGTTCGAAGCCATTAAACACGCTCATGAGGATTACAATGCTACCAAATTTATTTAATTGACGAATTGATAGACAATGTTTCAAAAATCGAGGGTCCGTCGTCTCCTACTGAGAAATATTTAGTGCAGTCTATCGAAAAACAGGTGAAAACGAAGATAATGTTGAGGTAAATGAGTTGGTGCTACAATTGCAAGAAGCACGGTTGGAGCGTGCTTATAATTTTTTTGAAGAATTAGGAGGCAATTGTGAGGAGAATCCATAGATTATGAACTAAGAGAGCTCCCTGAGCATTTAGAATATGTTTTTTTAAGTAAGGGAAATAGGCATCCCGTAATAATCAGTAACACATTATCAAAAGTTGAAGAAGAAAAGTTGTTATGGATGCTAAGAAAAAATAAAGAAGTATTAGGATGGAAAGTATTAGACCTAAAAGGGATTAGTCCAGCATACTGCATGTATAAAATCAAGCTTGAGGAAGAATTCAAACCGATCATACAACCTCAATGACGATTAAATCCAACAATGAAAGAAGTGGTAAGAAAAGAAGTCCTTAAATTGCTTGAAGCATATATGATTTATCCTATTTTTTTATAGTTCTTGGGTAAGCCCGGTACATGTAGTTTCAAAAGAGGGAGGCACCACTGTTATACATAATGAAAAAAATGAACTAATCATAACCTGTATTGTTACAGAATGGAGAATGTGTATTGATTATTGCAGGTTAAACCTCGCCATATGTCAGGATCATTTTCCCTTGCCATTTATGAATCAAATGCTTGAAAGACTAGCATGACAAATCTACTATTGTTTTTTGGATGGATACTCACGGTACAATCAAATTTCCATAGATCCTACTGATCACGAGAAAACACATTCACATGCCCATTTGGAGTTTTTGCGTATCGAAGGATGCCTTTCGGATTATGTAATGCATTGACAACATTCCAAAGGTGCATACTTTCTATTTTCTCTGACATGATTGAAAACTCAATAGAGGTATTTATGGATAATTTTTATGTATTCGATACATTGTTTGACTCTTGCATTAATCGATTAAATAATGTCCTAACGAGATGTACCGAGACAAACTTAGTGTTAAATTGGGGAAAATGTCATTTTATGGTAACTAGAGGCATTATTCTAGGTCACAAAATCTCTGCTAAAGGAATAGAAGTTGATCAAGCCAAAATTGCAAGTTTTTACAGGACATTTATTAAAGACTTTTCAAAAATTGCAAAACCTCTATGTAACATGTTGATCAAAGAAAACGAATTTAACTTTAATAAAGATTTCCTACACTATTTTTCTGTCATAAAAAATAATTTGATAATTGCTCTGGTCATTGTGTCATCAAATTGAGAGCTGTCTTTTGAAATTATGTGTAATTCCAGTGATTATGATGTCGGCATAATACTTGTCTAACGACACGCAAAAATTTCCCATGCAATTTACTATGCAAGCAAAGTCTTAAATGAAAATCAGGTTAACTACACCATTACTGGAAAATAATTGCTAGTAGTAAATAGTAATATTTGTTTTGAAATTTTTTTGC
Source organism: Lathyrus oleraceus (assembly GCF_024323335.1). Taxonomy (NCBI): domain Eukaryota; kingdom Viridiplantae; phylum Streptophyta; class Magnoliopsida; order Fabales; family Fabaceae; genus Lathyrus; species Lathyrus oleraceus. Next base: position 404,719,100 of record NC_066580.1, read on the forward strand.
CTGTATTTCATAGGTTCAAAGGTTATTATTTATCCAGATCATGTAGCTTTGAAGTATCTATTCAATAAAAGTCACTCAAAATCAAGATTGCTACGATGGGTGCTTTTGCTGCAAGAATTTAATTTGGAAACTAAAGATAAGAAAAGGGTAGAAAATGTTGTGGCAAATCTCCTTTCCAGGTTAGAGAATGTTGAAGTTACCAGAAATAAGAAAGTATTACATAGACATTCCCTGACGAGCAGCTAATGGAAATTAGTGAAAGAGCTTGGATTGCGGACATGGAAAATTATAAGGCGACAAATATGGTACCAGAAGAATACACTTGGCAGTAAAGAAAACGCTTCTATAAAGAGGCAAAAATTTATTTGTGGGATGGTCCATACTTGTTTAAAATAAGTCATGATGGTCTAATTTGTAGGTGTGTAACATGTAAAAAAGAAAGTAGCATTTTTTGGCACTGCCATAGCTCACCATATGGAGGACATCATAGTGGCGAGAGAACTGCAACAAAAAATAATGCATAATGGGTTTTGGTGGCCTACTCTATGTAATGATTGTAATTTATATGTGTCCACATGCCATAAATTCAACATAACTGGTAACATCTCAAAACGAGACAAGATGCCTTTGAATATTATGCTTGAGGTAGAACCATTTGATTTTGGAGGAATTGATTTCATGTGTTGATTATGTTACAAAATGGGTTGAGGAAATTTCTTGTAGTGCTAATGATACCCGAACTGTTACTGACTTTTTGAAATATAATATTTTGCCAGGTTTAGTGTACCTAGGGTATTAATAAGTGATAGAGAGACACATTTTTTCAATAGGTATTTGGAAAGATTACTAGAAAAATATAATTTTAAAAATAAAGTGTCAACACCATATCGCCCTTAGACATGTGGCCAAGTCAAAGTATCAAATAGACAACTTAAACAAATTTTGGAGAAAATAGTGGCAGTGATCCGCTGTCGCACACGAGTCAAAAACGAGTAATTAAGAACGGTAGTCTAGGGAAGCGACACTTGAGTATCATATCATAGGGACTCTTGATAAATTAACCAAATAAGATAACGAAATATGGGGGGTTTTGATTCGATTAAAGATAAGTGATTATAAAATGTGATTATAAAAAGTGATTATAAAAAGTGATTATGAAATAAGCTGATCTACTGATTTGGTTTCCTAACTTATCATTGGTAAATATAATTTTCATGCCTTAAGAAGATTCTAATCCCTTTTTGATTACAGTAACAATAACAAGCGCATTGGTACTAATATATGATATGTGTTCCTAATTTCTGAATTAAGCAAACAGATTCTGAATTAAGCAAATAGGTTAAGCACACACGAATTAAGCAAACACGATTATGGAACATATATCAATCGAAATTAATCAACATATATTCTATAGAACTTGAATAAAATATACAAGACATATAACAAAATATTGAAAGGGAAAAGACATTTGATTGAAAATTAGGAAAACTCATAGTATCGGCGGAAGCCGATTACAGCAGATCAACCTTATGAACTTTAGTTCTCCATTAAATCTTCTAAGTAATATTATATCATCAAAATTCAGAATAGGATTCCTGTAGCAGTGAAAGACCTAATATAATAAAAGGGAAATCCGGGGCCCTTATGGGATCCGACCCGAAAATTACAAAAACTGGCCCAAACTAATTATTTTAATTAAGTCAAGAACTTCAACAAATTATTTTATCCTTCTTCATTCTGAATCTACTTTTGACTTCAATATGAAACTTGTAGTTATTTCTCTTATCTTTCCAACGTATGTTAGAACATGCAAAACATCATTCTGTAACTCAAGTTATGATCCGAACAGTGAGTATGTATCAAATAACCGCTAAAACTGAAAACAGCAAACGAAAATATATTAAAGGCAAATATGAACTTAAAAACATAATAAAATAGTAAAATAAGCAAAATAAACTCAAGAAATGTCTAAGTAAAATTATAGAAGAATGTGCATCAAAATCCACTGGTCAAATTCCCCCACACTTGAATTTTTGCACTCCGAGCAAAATTACAATTTTAAAACAAAAGGAAAGAAAACAGATCATGCACTCCCAAAAGTTTTCAATATACAAGGTACAAGCAGAATTATAAGTCTAAGCTTCAAGAATATGGTGTTAGTAATCAACTTTTTGTGACATTCAAAATAGATTACCAAAGAGTACATCAACAGCAGTAAGATCCTAACAGGATAAAATTCACTCAACTCTCAAGTGTTTAGATTAACTGTTTACACTCAAAGCACAATATAAAAGTTAGTACTACCATAAGCTTGAAAAAACTCTAACATCCACAATTAATTTACATGCCCACGAAGATCAAAAGGACTTTTATTTGGTTGTAACATGACTAAGGTAAGGGTGAGATAAATCCTAAGCGGGTACTAGGCTAAAATTCAAAGAGACAAAAGAGACCTGAAAGAAACTGCGAGGGTTGAATTTACAAAATATTTCATTCACTTCAACAACTCTATAGTAATTGTTTTCTCTTCTCCTTTCTCTTTTTTCTCTCTTTTTTTTTTCTTCAGAAGGAGTATGTATTGACATGTATACGTCCTTCTTTTTTTTCATTCATTCTTTTTCTAATTTTCTTTTCTTTTTCTAACAACTTCTGAAATATTACAACCATAATTATTCAACCCCACACAACTTCAAATAAGACTCTTTCAACCCTTTGAATAGGGTGATAACATTGTTTTTCACTTCTCGATTTATAATGAGTTTTAAACAAAAAAAGATAATAGGCTTAAAGGGGTTTCAAACAAGGGATGATATTATTTCAGGGTTGACTTTTTGGCTAACTGGCTAAAAAAACAAAATTTTCTTTTTCATATCAGTGTGCACACGTAAACAATAGCATCAACAAGAGTCAATTCAAGTTCTAGACATGAGTGAATCACACAAGAAAGAAAAAGATGGATTTTTGTATGTTATCCATATAAGGATCAAAATTTAACAAGGTTAATTGGTCTACCACAAATGATGTACAATTTAGAGTTTAGTCCTACCTATCATACTAAAAATGCACAACAATTTTTTCACATCACACCAAGACTTTAGTCAAGAGAGCTAAGAAAAATGCTCATAATTGTAACTCAAAAACCAAAGAAAAAAGCATGCAATTTTTATTTATTTAAGAAAGCAAACAAAAACCAAAACAGAGAAAAACTGAAAATAAAACAAATAAATGGTTCCCTCCCTCACACTTAAAATATACATTATCCTTAATGAAAGAACATAACTATAAAATAAGAGTGAGAAAAAAGAAATAACACACTCGATGAGTCAAGACGGATAAATGATCGCATAAGCATCCTTTCCCAAAGAGAGCTCTTTTACAGTCTCTTATTCCAATGTGGGGTTCTCATGGAGTAGCTTTGGGTAGTGTCCATTCACCTTGAAATTTTGATCAGTGCATTCGCCTTGTATTCCATGATCAAAGAAGAATCTTCGATAAGTAAAAGTGTTGAATGGACACGTGAAAGTGATCTCCTTTTTCACAATATCAAGAATCAAAGGATTACGGGGCTGCCTCACTATTTTTGTTTCATCTTTAAGTGAGATCTTATGCATACATATGGATGGGCTAATATCACGAGTGTCAATTAAGGTCCATTCAATTCCCTTCTTATGTTTCTGCTTAAGTTGAAGCTTTGATGAATAATATGAATCCTCAGAAAGTGGTTTAGGCTCTAAGGAAGGTGGTTATTCAATGGATGGTATATTTGGGGCAGCCGGGATGTCAAGAGCTTCAGATACATAAACAACTCCGTTTACACTATCACCCTACAAGACAACATCAATCTCAGCATAAACAGCACAAAGGTTGGTGTTAGTATAATCATCACATGAGTAAATATTATCAAAACTAGAAAAAAGTTAGAAAATTAGCTGAAAACAAATCAGAATAAACTTCATCAATAACTTCAGAAAGCAACTCTATTTGAAAAATAAAATGCTCATCCTCGTCAATCTTCTTATTATTCAGTACTCTTTGTGGGAAAGGGATTGGTGATACATACTTTTTTCAGCCTCAACAACAATAGAAGGTTCAGGTTTATTTTCAGGTGTTACACTAACAATTTTTTTATTTTTTTTCTGGGGCTGATTCTGTAACTTTTTAGGATCTCAAGGAAATTGCACTCACATTAGGGCCTTTTGAATTAACTACTGTTTGGACATGTAGTTGGTTTGATCCTTGACCTTGTTGCATGTTATTCATTGAAGTGTCAATTTGTCCAATTTGTGTTTGCAAAGTCTGAATACTATAATCTGTTCGCTGCTTAAATTGGAGACTATTTACAATCATTCGCTTGACAAGTTCCTCTAGTGAAGGTTCAGAAGGTGAAGAGGTGGTTACTTGTGGAGGGTTATATGGTGGTGGTGGTGGTGGTGAAAGGGGTGACATCAATTGTTTTATTAAAGAGGTAAGTTCATCAATTTTGGTTTCTAGAGCTTTGTTGGAAGAAGGAACTTGAATCTCATTCACACCTTTTGCTTAGACCATGAAATTATCCCTTGTTATGAACTGTCGGGAGTTAAGTGACATGTTCTCAATCAAAGATTTGATAGCAATATGATATTCAATATACAAAGCATTATAATCAACATCAGGAGCAACAAGTTCTCTCAAAGTTCTTTGGTCAACCATGTTAAACTCAATAGAAAAAAAAACAACAAATAATGAGAAAACACATAACTAATTCAGCAATGCAGCAACAAATAGGAAAATACTGACAATGTCCCTATTAAGCAAAAACAATTAAAATATGGAAAAAATGATTAAAATAAAATATAAAAAATACAAAAACACAAAAATTAATCTAATAAAGTCAATTAAGAATATTAAAAAAAATCGGAATTTTCTAAAACTACCAAAACAGAAAAAAAAATCATAAAAAATAGAAAAAATAAGGAATTTTGGATTTTTTATAGAGGGTTTCGATCCTAGATTTTTTCCTAATGAATCGACAAAGAATCGAAATAATCTAAGATGGTATTCTTAAAACTATATATTTTTTATGCTAAAACGTGAAAACACCAGAACACAAGAACGATGGGGCAAGAACGCTGAAACACAACACCTATGACTATAATAATTGTTAAAATCTACAAGAATCTCTGGCAACAACGCCAATTTGATCTGCTGTCGCATTCGGATCAAAAACGAGTAATTAAGAACGATAGTCTAGGGAAGCAACACTCGAGTATCGTATCGCAAGAACTTTTGATAAATTAACCAAATAATAAAATGAAATAGGGAGTTTTGATTCGATTAAAAATAAGTGATTATAAACTGTGATTATAATTATGAAATAAGTTAATCTACTGATTTGGTTTCCTAACTTATCATTGATAAATATAATTTTCATGCCCTAAGCGGATTCTAATCCCTTTTCGACTATAATAACAATAACAAGCGCATTGATACTAATATATGATATGTGTTCCTAATTTCTGAATTAAGCAAACAGATTCTGAATTAAGCACACGCAAGTTAAGCAAACGCGATTATGGAACATATATCAATTGAAATTAATCAACACATATTCTATAGAACTTGAATAAAGCATACAAGACATTACAAAATATTGAAAGGGAAAAAACATTTGAGTGAAAATTAGGAAACCTCAAAGTATCGGTGGAAACCGATATTATAAAAGGAAAATTCAGAATAGGATTCCTATAGCAATGAAATACCTAATATAATAAAAGGGAAATTCGGGCCCTTATGGGATCCGACTCGAAAATTACAAAAACCGACTCAAACTAACTATTTTAATTAAGTCTGGAACTTCAATGAATTCTTCTATCCTTCTTCGTTCCGAATCTGAATTTGAATTCAACATGAAACTTGTATTTCTTTCTCTTAGCTTTGCAACGCATGTCAGAACACAAAAAAAAAACATCTTGTAGCTCAAGTTATGATCCGAACAGTGAACATATATCAAATAATCGATAAAACTGAAAACAAAAAACAAAAATAGATTAAAGATAAACATGAACTTAAATCTAAAAACAAAATAAAATAGTAAAATAAGAAAAATAAACTATAGAAATTCCTAAGTACAATTATAGAAGAATGTGCATCAAAATGCACTGATCATGCAGCTTCACGAAAAGATTGGTCGGATAAATTGGATGACGCTTTATGGGCAAATAGAACAACCTTCAAAACACATTTGGGGTTCTCTCTGTATCAACTTGTTTATGGTAAATCATGTCATATCCCTGTAGAACTGGAGCATAAAGCTTATTGGACAATAAAATTCTTGAATTTTGACAAAAAGCTAGTTGGGAGGAGGATAATATTGAAATTGGATGAATTATAGGAGATATGATTATTTGCATATGAGAATTCATTAATTTACAAGGAAATGACCAAAAGGTATCATGACAAAAAGTTGGTGAGGAGAAACTTTAAAGTCATACAAGAAGTATTACTATTTAATTCAAGATTGTGAATGTTTCCAGGAAAACTAAAATCCAAGTGGTCAGGACCGTTTCTTGTCACAGAAGTTTGCCAAAGCAGCGCCATTGAAATTCAAGATCCTGGTGATATGATGAGATTTGAAGTTGTTTAACAAAGGTTAAAGCATTATTATGGACGGGAAATTCCAAATGAAAAAGTTTCTCTAATACTTTCAGACCCTTGAATCCAACCGCCAAGCTAATGACACAAAACGAGCGCTTCATGGAAGGCAACACATATATCATAACTAGTTTCTTTATTTTCGCATAATTTACTGTATGTTAGTAGTGTGATTCGATAAGAGGAATTAGACACTTATGTCTGCCTTTCCAACACTATATATGTTTGTCTTTAATGAATGTGTTTGCATCTATTTTTTTTCTTCAGATTTACAAAAATTGCACTTGTAGCATTGAACAAATGAACCAAACGTACCATTCGAGGAAACTTGATCATCAGGAAAGCGACTTACGAGTTGAAGGCAAATGATGAAAAAAGAATCAAGAGACTTTAGTTAACTTTCAGATACCTCAACTAGTAAGGTTTGAGCCAAATAAATTCCATTATTTTTTTATACCTTTGATTGAGCGTTTCCATGTATTATTGCTTTATTGGGTTTGAACTATTTCTGATTCAATTTGTCTGGTTTGATTTACACACAGTGAGGTAGTTGTTTGTTTTGAACTTGAGCCTCTGTAACCACCTTATAGTATTAGGATACGTCCATTACTAACCACTTAGAGCTTGACCCTTCTTTCGGTGACTTAGCCTTATTTATTAGCCATGTGACTTGAAAGATTTAATCTTTCCATCACCTCTCTTTAGAGTTAGGTAGAAATATGTAGTTCTTAAGTTGTATGAAAAGAATAAGTTAGAGGTTGCTCTTGGAAGTGAGCAAAGTATAAGTTTGGGATTGGGGAACTAGAGAAAAAATAGGTCAAAAACTCAAAATTTTGAGAAAATAAGGAGTTAAAAATAACTCCTTCAAAAAAAGAGAGAAATAGAATGCAAAATGAATGTTGAGGACCACACTAGCAGGATCTCTAGTACCATTAATAAGGAAAAGAGTGGTATGATGACAAAAAGAGAACTAAGTACCTAACTCAAAAGGTTTACTTTCCCAAATATATCCTACCCAACATAAGCCAAGATACAAACCGAAAACCCCTCAAATATGTGTATTTTGATTTCTTTGACAAATTCTATTAGAACAAGATCAAACTCAATATAAACGATTTTGCATGTTGATTGAGAGACTACCTTATCAATTAAGTGATTCATGGTGAGATGAGAGACAAAGTGAGTACTTTTCAAAGATTGAGGATTTTATACAAAACCTAACCGCTTTAGTATTATTGATAAAGCACTCAATTATATTTTTTGCATTAACATCCCCCCCCCCCCCCAATATAGTATTTTTCTAAACATTACACAATTATTATCTTGTTAAATAACTATCCCGGGGGATTCAATCTTTTTATTACTTCGATATTATCGGTACACTTGTCGAGAAGTCATCACTAATATATCTTGATACTACAGAAAAAAGTGACTTACATGCAAGAACCTTGCCCATCAGACCTTTCTTTGTCAAACCATACAATAACTCATCAAAACTTAGTTTAAAAACTCTTGAAATAATATATGGACGATCACTTGGTTTCAAATTAATTGATCTAAGTAAACGTTGAACTATTTGTTTACTATTTTCATTGGTAGTCCAGACTTTCTCAAATTTTATTCCATTTCTTTTGTATTGTTTTGTTTGAGATATACCTGCATTGATTAGTCGAACTAAACCATACTAATACGGGGAAATGGTTAGAGGCATAGCTTAATAAACAAGTGTTGGAATAATATTGATAATTCTCCATCCATTTCTCAGAAACCGGGTGTAACACCCTAAAACTCTGACCTTTTATATATAAATATATAAATATAATTTCTTAAATATAGGTGCTACACATGCTCAACACGCATCATTCATCAATGTAATAACATAAAACATGCGGCGGAGTAAAACATTAAAACTTCAAATAATTCATTTATTTTTCTCAACATAATTTACTTAATTAAATAATCCAAACGACTCAATAAAACATAACATTTAACAAAAACAACTTGTCCCTAGTATTAAATATCAGAGTGGAATGAGGAAATACTAAGAGAATTCAACAAAACGATAAATAAAGTGAAGTAGGCATCTACGTTAATCCTTCCACATAGCAGTGGCTAATGCTCCTCTACCTGAGTATCTGTACCACCGGACCAACAAGCCACATAAGAAAACAAAAAGGGGTAAGAATTACATTCATAATGTTGATGGTGTAATAAGCTATTAGGATAGTATCATGCATAACATTCACCGACACATGAATTCTTAACAATAACAATAATCACCTCACAATGCAAATATGCATGTAATACAATCAACACCTCAACTTTAATGCATGTAGTACCAGTTCTATACATCATAAATATTTTATTGATTTTGTCCACTCACCGATGGTTCCCCTTCCAACCTCGGCTCGTCACTGGTCGCCTCTTCTGAACCAGAGACTCATCAATGTATGTACATCTATTACTGACACACATGATGCATGATATGAAACAATAATATACATGTGCAGTAATCACCATAGGTTCCTCTTCAAACTGTAAATCATCGCCTAATAAGGTCACCACAATAGCTTTTATCTAACTAAGTTTCTCAACATATGAATATAATTATAACTTGATAATATATATGTAATCACAACTCAATATATAATTATATATACCACACTCACCAAAAGGGGAAATATTACATATGTGCTCAACAACATTCAGCAATAGAGTAAACATATTATACTTATATAAGCTCATCAATAGGGTAATAATAATATTATACAACCCTTACACTCAATAAGGTCAACTCATTATTTACCTTTGACTATAATACTACCTTATTCCTTTGGAAAAGGTTGCCTAAACCTTGCCTCAAACTCCAAAGTCACAACATATATGCTACTTGACAATGTTCTCACTATAACTCTACATAATAAATATCTCCAACTCTAAATACTTCAGGCTTAAATCTAAAAATATTAAATAACTCAAACTCAACTCTCTTAATTTAAATCAACTAAAAAACATAATGTTTGACTTCAAAATAACACAAAAAAAAATTATAAACTTATGATAAACTTATCAACCTCTTTAGTTTAAAATATCATTAAATCCTCTTTCTAATTCAACTGATTGCACCTTAAACGGACATACAAAACTTAAGTTACGCATGAAACATAGTGACCAATGTATGACTGAATTTAACTACGTCTCTGGTATAAAAACCAGAGAACTGCTATTGTTGTAATTATGCTAGACCCAATTTCTTCACTTCAAAATAAAGATTGTCATGTTAGCTTTCTAACGCAATTGATGACACCTCAAACGGGCTTACGAAACTCAAGTTACGCCTGAAACAATACGACAAATCCCCTTCTATATCTACATGCGATTTTTTGCGTATTTCTCCCTATTTAACAAATTCAAAAACTCGCATATTTCGCATATTTGAGTTTTAACCATCCTAAAAAACACACAGATAAGCATCACCATAACAAAAAGGATACAATTATTCCAATTTTATATTTCTGCCTTAAGGCATCACCATAATTCATCAATCAACACCAAGAAATCAACAGGGCGAACGAGTTTACATATTATACAATTTCATATATTATCGCCTTATGGTGTAACTATTGTTTATTCAATCAATCCACCTTATCAAAAGGCATCAACGGGATTATTAAATCATAATCAATATATCAAATGAGAACACATATCATATTACTCAAAAGTAAACTAGAACATTATCAATCACTTGCCCCAAGGTTTTGCCCAAACCTTTTTTTGCCACAAACATCATAGATACAAATAAAGAACATGGAGAAGGCATAATGGTAAGAAACCCTTACCATCTCTCTATTTAGCCACCCACATATGAATAATTATCTCCTTACCTCAAAAATTGCAGAGCGATGAAACTCAACCTTTTAAGATTTCATTCTCTAACCTTTGCTCTCCTATGATTCTACCTCTTGTTCTACTCTAACATTTTTCTCTAACTTTCACGTATTGTGAATTCCCACTCTCTCTATTCCACTTAAATATATATCTAATTCTATTTTATTATAGTTAATTATAATAATGTCCAACACATCTCACTAACTCCTTTTATTTACTCTAATTTTATTAAAATTATATTTCTCCCCAAAAACTCACAATTCCTCATTATTCTATATTATTTAAATTAATTTTTAAATAATATTAATTCTAATAAAATATTACTCTAATTTCTAATAAATCTCTATCACCCAATAAATCAATAGTCTTAGTTAACAAAATAAAATCACACCAAAACACAATTAAGTAATTAAAATAATATTAAAAATATTAAAATAATACTAATAGTATTAAAATTAAAACTAGGGTGTTAAACAAGGAACCTATCCATCTTTACTTATTATTCATCAAGGACAATATAAATAATTCATGAGAATTATAGACGTGTCATTACTAGGAGTGAGGATGTTAGGTAAAAATCTTCATTGCAAGGCGTATAAGGTTATCAAAGAACATGAATGGAAGAATGTTTAACCCGTGTTTTTTACAATTAGCTATGTGTGGGGTAATAAATAGTCTAGTTATATAAATCTTATAGGGAAGTTATGATGTTAAGTGCACAACTAAACCTTTAGAGCACCCTCTAATGTATTTTACGAGTTTATTTAATCATATTATCGTGAAGCAACTACTCATTTTTTGTTTCAATACTACTTACTACTCATAAAAGTTAACATTGGATCTCATAACTTTGCCTCAATATTCATATTTTCATGTATTACAACTTAAAATTTTAATTTTAGTATTTTAATTAACATTAATATAAAAAAAATTAAATAACAATAAAATAAAATTTAAATTTTTATAACAATTATTGAAATTAACATCACATACATCACATATATAATTTAAAACAATATAAATAAATAACATTATATCATTAAGAAATTTTAAAAAATTTATTATGCTTATGTCCAAATTATTCACAAAATACACTTCACTAAATTTGTTGAAGTTGCTAATGAACTCTTGTTTTATGGATACTTACTCTCTTTTGTAATTTTGTTGCGAGATTCATGACTATTAAATATTTGAGCAAATAATATGTCTTTATCCATATCATCATATGCTTGATTAAAACCATCATCATATGTATGTTCATCTTCACCGTTATTATTATGTCATGATTCTCACTATTGATTAATGTCTAATATCATCATAGTTGAATGATTTTCGACAATATTAAAGAGCTGGGAGAATGAAAAATATTTGTGTTAACTATCTAATAAAACATATACTAACTGATAATGATGGGACATATTGATTTTTATAGAGTTGTATGTTGCAATCATTATTCTATTATAAATGAATGTTAATGAGACTTTATTTTTTAAATTATTTTATTTTATTTTTTCCACTTTTATAAAAAATAAAATTAAAGAATATACTAGAACTTATTACATGAGTTATATAAACTTCACCTCTCCTGATAAACTTAACCTCCTCAAAGTTCTGTTACATAAACTTCACCTCTCCTGATAAAATTCGAGAAATCGTCTAACCATTCCTCGTCGCTCCCACGAATAACACCACCACAGCCAATAACACCATTTTGACAAGCACCGTCTACATTCAAACACACTCATCCCTCCTTTGGAGGCTTCCAACCTACATTCACTCTATGCTCTTGGATGAGACCACCAATGTTCAATAACTTATTTGTCAAACTATAAGAAACCAATATTTCCTTCACCCGATCCACTAAGTTGTCTCGTAAAATTCTCCTAAAACTTTTTCTTATTCCTCCAGCTCCAAGCCATGTGACAAGCTATTTCCCAAAAACTATTCCATTCTCCCACATCCATCGTGTTGTCTTTCCTTAACATATTCATATAAATCCATTTTTGAGATTGCAAGTGAAAAAATGGTAGTGGATTCGACAGTTCACAATGTTATTCCAAAACTGATGCATGACTGAACAATCATGAAGAACATGCAAGGTTGTTTCTTGGAACTCGTGGTAAAAATCACACCTATATAATCCTAACCTCATACGATTCCTTCAGCTATATCTTAAAAGCCACCATTGCTTAAAAATCCAAACAAACGCTCTCACTATTTCTAGCACCTTCAATTTCCGGATGCTCTTCCAAATCCTATCCTCCCCTTCACTGCTAAAGTCACACAGCAAATGGTACATAGCGGAAATTGAGAATCTGCCATCAATATCATCCTTGTAGACATGAATATCATAACCATTACTCTCATTCGACGGCAAAATAGCAGCAATTTTATTCAAAATTATGTTAGGCAACCATGCATGGATAAGTTGCCAATGCCACTCCACATCCTTCACAATATCAACCAACTTATTACCTTGCATGTGGTCTGGAATTTGCATGTTATAATCCCTCAATTGCAATCCATCTTCTATCCACGCATCATTTAGAAAGTCGATAGTTTCACCATCCCCAATAATCTACCTGCTATACTTATCCAACCGAGGCCAAAGTTTCACAATATTCTTCCACAAATGAGTGTCATTTGGCTCGGCAATAACATGTCTTGTATCTGCATGCGGCATATACTTGCCCATAAAAACTCTACTCTACAAGTTCTAACAACCAGTTTAGAGCTTTCTACCAAGTTTTAAGATGCAAGCTTGGTTCATTTCACGAGGTCTTCTAAGCCCTAATCCACCACTCACTTGAGGTCTAGTAACCATCTCTCATCCTACCTCATGATGCCTACATTTTTGTTCTGTGTTACCCCACATGAAACTACGTTGAAACTTACTTATTTCATCGACTCACGCTTTAGGGATCACAACTGACACCATGGAATAAACAGGTATTGCTTCTAGCATACTTTTTGGCAATGTCACACAACCCTTAAAATATAACTGCTTAGCTTCCCAATGCGTCTGCTTCCCATTAACCTGTGTTGGAGGAGTTTTTCACTATGGAGCATTGAACATTGTGAGGCTACTTATTTTAGAGCAACACCATTGTGAGAGACACACCACATATTCATCCAAAACCTTAAGGCTACTTATTTTAGAGCAACACCTTTGTGAAAGACACACAACATATTCACCCAAAACCTTAAGGTGCTAGGAGGGTGGGTTATATTATCCATACTACTCACACTTAATACATTTTTTTTAACAATACATAAAAAAACACATGGATAAACACTTGAAAATATTGAAAACACACTCGCCTTATACTATATTTATCATAAAGTTTTTAGACACTGCATAAAAAACACATGCATAAACACTTTTTTTGCATATATATCCTAACTGCGAATGTAGGAAAAAATTGAAAGATTTTTTTTTTAAAAGTGAACTTTTTTGTCAATCTTGTTGTTGATTGCAAATGAATACGACAAGTTTTTGAGCAGAGTTTGAAAGTAGACAAAGTGTGTAAATGAATTAAAAATTTTGCTTCTTTACTTATTATTCATCAAGGACAATATAAATATTTCATGAGAATTATAGATGTGTCATTACTAGGAGTGAGGATGTTAGGTAAAAATCTCCATTGTAAGGCGTATAAGGTTATCAAAGAACATGAATGGAAGAATGTTTAACCCGTGTTTTTTACAATTAGCTATGTGTGGGGTAATAAATAGTCTAGTTATATAAATCTTATAAGGAAATTATGATGTTGAGTGCACAACTAAACCGTTAGAGCACCCTCTAATGTATTTTACGAGTTTGTTTATTCATATTATCTTGAAGCAACTACTCATTTTTTGTTTCAATACTACTTACCACTCTTAAAAGTTAACATTGGATCTCATAACTTTGCCTCAATATTCATATTTTCATGTATTTCAACTTAAAATATTAATTTTAGTACTTTAATTAACATTAATATAAAAAAATTAAATAACAATAAAATAAAATTTAAATTTTTATAACAATTATTGAAATTAACATCACATACATCACATATATAATTTAAAACAATATGAATAAATAACATTACATCATTAAGAAATTCTAAAAATTTTATTATGCTTATGTCCAAATTATTCACAAAATACACTTCACTAAATTTGTTGAAGTTGCTAATGAACTCTTGTTTTATGGATACTTACTCTCTTTTGTAATTTTGTTGCGAGATTCATGACTATTAAATATTTGAGCAAATAATATGTCTTTATCCATATCATCATATGATTGATTAAAACCATCATCATATGTATATTCATCTTCACCGTTGATATTATGTCATGATTCTCACTATTGATTAATGTCTAATATCATCATAGTTGAGTGATTTTCGACAATATTAAAGAGCTGGGAGAATGAAAAATATTTGTGTTAACTATCTAATAAAACATATACTATTTGATAATGATGTGACATATTGATTTTTATAGAGTTGAATGCAGGGCCGGCCCAAAACATTTCGAGGCCCTGATCTAATCTTTCATGTTGAACTATAATAAAAATTAAAATTGTATTTAAATTGTAAATAATATTAAAAGATATATTAAAAAATGATTTTAAAAATATAATATTTTAGTCTTGAACAAGATTATGGTAGAATCGAACTCAGGTCATGACCATCAAAAAACATTGATACACTTCTATCAAGCCAATATATAAACATCTTAGATATATTTAATAAACAACCTATATAATAAATATTTAATGTATTTTTAATATTTGAGGCCCCAAAATTTTTGAGGCCCTATGCGGTGGCACACCTCGCACACCCATAGGGCCTGCCCTGGTTGTATGTTGCAAACATTACTCTATTATAAATGAATGTTAATGAGACTTTATTTTTTAAATTATTTTATTTTATTTTTTCCATTGTTATCAAAAAAAATTAAACAATATACTATAACTTATTACATGAGTTATATAAACTTCACCTCTCCTGATAAACTTAACCTCCTCAAAGTTCTGTTACATAAACTTCACCTCTCCTGATAAAATTCGAGAAATCGTCTAACCATTCCTCGTCGCTCCCATGAATAACACCACCACAACCAATAACACCATTTTGACAAGCACCGTCAACATTCAAACACACCCATCCCTCCTTTGGAGGCTTCCAACCTACATTCACCCTATGCTCTTGGATGAGACCACCAATGTTCATTAACTTATCTGTCAAACTATAAGAAACAAATATTTCCTTCACCCAATCCACTAAGTTGTCTCGTGAAATTCTCCTCAAACTTCTTCTTATTCCTCCAGCTCCAAGCCATGTGACAAGCTATTTCCCAAAAACTATTCCATTCTCCCACATCCATCGTGTTGTCTTTCCTTAACATATTCATATAAATCCATTTTTAAGATTGCAAGTGAAAAAATGGTAGTGGATTCGACAGTTCACAATGTTATTCCAAAACTGATGCATGACTGAACAATCATGAAGAACATGCAAGGTTGTTTCTTGGGACTCGTGGCAAAAATCACACCTATATAATCCTAACCCCATACGATTCCTTCAGTTATATCTTTAAAGTCACCATTGCTTAAAAATCCAAACAAACGCTCTCACTATTTTTTAGCACCTTCAATTTCCGGATGCTCTTCCAAATCCTATCATCCCCTTCACTACTAAAGTCACACAGTAAATGGTACATACCGGAAATTGAGAATCTGCCATCAATATCATCCTTGTAGACATGCATATCATAACCATTACTCTCATTCGACGGAAAAATAGCAGCAATTTTATTCAAAATTATGTCAGGCAACCATGCATGGATAAGTCGCCAATGCCACTCCACATCCTTCACAATATCAACCAACTTATTAACTTGCATGTGGTCTGGAATTTGCATGTTAAAATCCCTCAACTGCAATCCATTTTCTATCCACGCATCATTTAGAAAGTCGATAGTTTCACCATCCCCAATAATCCACCTGCTATACTTATCCAACTGAGGCAAAAGTTTCACAATATTCTTCCACAAATGAGAGTCATTTGGCTCGGCAATAACATGTCCTGTGTCTGCATGCGGCATATACTTGCCCATATAAACTCTACTCTACAAGTTCTAACAACCAGTTTGGAGCTTTCTAACAAGTTTTAAGATGCAAGCTTGGTTCATTTCACGAGGTCTTCTAAGCCCAAATCCACCACTCACTTGAGGTCTAGTAACCATCTCTCATCCTACCGCATGATGCCTTCGTTTTTGTTCTGTGTCACCCCACATGAAACTATGCTGAATCTTACTTATTTCATCGACTCACGCTTTAGGGATCACAACTGACACCATGGAATAAACAGGTATTGTTTCTAGCACACTTTTTGGCAATGTCACACAACCCTTAAAATATAACTGGTTAGCTTCCCAATGCATCAGCTTCCCATTAACCTGTGTTGGAGGAGTTTTTCACTAGGGAGCATTGAACATTGTGAGGCTACTTATTTTAGAGCAACACCATTGTGAGAGACACACCTCATATTCACCCAAAATCTTAAGGCTACTTATTTTAGAGCAACACCTTTGTGAAAGACACACTACATATTCACCCAAAATCTTAAGGTGCTAGGTGGGTGGGTTATATTATCCATACTACTCACACTTAATACATTTTTTTAACAATACATAAAAAACACATGCATAAACACTTGAAAATATTGAAAACACACTCGCCTTATACTATATTTATCATAAAGTTTTTAGACACTGCATAAAAAACGCATGCATGAACACTTTTTTTGCATATATATCATAAATGCGAATGTAGGGTAAAATTGAAAGATTTTTTTTTTAAAAGTGAACTTATTTGTCAATCTCGTGGTTGATTGCAAATGAATACGACATGTTTTTGAGCAGTTTGAAAGTAGACAAAATGTGTAAATGAATTAAAATTTTGGTTTCTTTACTTATTATTCATCAAGGACAATATAAATATTTCATGAGAATTATAGAAGTGTCATTACTAGGAGTGAGGATGTTAGGTAAAAATCTCCATTGTAAGGCGTATAAGGTTATCAAAGAACATGAATGGAAGAATGTTTAACCCGTGTTTTTTACAATTAGCTATGTGTGGGGTAATAAATAGTCTAGTTATATAAATCTTATAAGGAAATTATGATGTTGAGTGCACAACTAAACCGTTAGAGCACCCTCTAATGTATTTTACGAGTTTGTTTATTCATATTATCTTGAAGCAACTACTCATTTTTTGTTTCAATACTACTTACCACTCTTAAAAGTTAACATTGGATCTCATAACTTTGCCTCAATATTCATATTTTCATGTATTTCAACTTAAAATATTAATTTTAATACTTTAATTAACATTAATATAAAAAAATTAAATAACAATAAAATAAAATTTAAATTTTTATAACAATTATTGAAATTAACATCACATACATCACATATATAATTTAAAACAATATAAATAAATAACATTACATCATTAAGAAATTTTAAAAACTTTATTATGCTTATGTCCAAATTATTTACAAAATACACTTCACTAAATTTGTTGAAGTTGCTAATGAACTCTTGTTTTATGGATACTTACTCTCTTTTGTAATTTTGTTGCGAGATTCATGACTATTAAATATTTGAGCAAATAATATGTTTTTATCCATATCATCATATGATTGATTAAAATCATCATCATATGTATGTTCATCTTCACCGTTGATATTATGTCATGATTCTCACTATTGATTAATGTCTAATATCATCATAGTTGAGTGATTTTCGACAATATTAAAGAGTTGGGAGAATGAAAAATATTTGTGTTAACTATCTAATAAAACATATACTAACGGATAATGATGTGACATATTGATTTTTATAGAGTTGTATGTAGGGCCGGTCCAAAACATTTCGAGGCCCTGATCTAATCTTTCATGTTGAACTATAATAAAAAAATATTTAACAAAAAATTAAAATTGTATTTAAATTGTAAATAATATTAAAAGATATAATAAAAAATGATTTTAAAAATATACTATTTTAGTCTTGAACAAGATTATGGTAGGGTAGAATCGAACTCAGGTCATGACCATCAAAAAACATTGATATACTTCCATCAAGCCAATACATAAACATCTTAGATATGTTTAATAGACAACGTATATAATAAATATTTAATGTATTTTTAATATTTGAGGCCCCAAAATTTTTGAGGCCCTGTGCGGTGGCACACCTCGCACACCCATAGGGCCTGCCCTGGTTGTATGTTGCAATCATTACTCTATTATAAATGAATGTTAATGAGACTTTATTTTTTAAATTATTTTATTTTATTTTTTCCACTTTTATCAAAAAAAAATTAAACAATATACTAGAACTTATTAAATGAGTTATATAAACTTCACCTCTCCTGATAAACTTAACCTCCTCAAAGTTATGTTACATAAACTTCACCTCTCCTGATAAAATTCGAGAAATCGCCTAACCATTCCTCGTCGCTCCCACGAATAACACCACCACAGCCAATAACACCATTTTGACAAGCACCGTCTACATTCAAACACACCCATCCCTCCTTTGGAGGCTTCCAACCTACATTCACCCTATGCTCTTGGATGAGACCACCAATGTTCATTAACTTATCTGTCAAACTATAAGAAACCAATATTTCCTTCACCCGATCCACTAAGTTGTCTCGTGAAATTCTCCTCAAACTTCTTCTTATTCCTCCAGCTCCAAGCCATGTGACAAGCTATTTCCCAAAAACTATTCCATTCTCCTACATCCATCGTGTTGTCTTTCCTTAACATATTCATATAAATCCATTTTTGAGATTGCAAGTGAAAAAATGGCAGTGGATTCGACAATTCACAATGTTATTCCAAAACTGATGCACGACTGAACAATCATGAAGAACATGCAAGGTTGTTTCTTGGAACTCGTGGCAAAAATCACACCTATATAATCCTAACCCCGTACGATTCCTTCATCTATATCTTAAAAGTCACCATTGCTTAAAAATCCAAACAAACGCTCTCACTATTTCTAGCACCTTCAATTTCCGGATGCTCTTCCAAATCCTATCCTCCCCTTCACTGCTAAAGTCACACAGTAAATGGTACATACCGGAAATTGAGAATCTGCCATCAATATCATCCTTGTAGACATGAATATCATAACCATTACTCTCATTCGACAGAAAAATAGCAGCAATTTTATTCAAAATTATGTCAAGCAACCATGCATGGATAAGTCGCCAATGCCACTCCACATTCTTCACAATATCAACCAACTTATTACCTTGCATGTGGTCTGGAATTTGCATGTTATAATCCCTCAACTGCAATCCATTTTCTATCCACGCATCATTTAGAAAGTCGATAGTTTCACCATCCCCAATAATCCACCTGCTATACTTATCCAACTGAGGCCAAAGTTTCACAATATTCTTCCACAAATGAGAGTCATTTGGCTCGGCAATAACATGTCCTGTGTCTGCATGCGGCATATACTTGCCCATATAAACTCTACTCTACAAGTTCTAACAACCAGTTTGGAGCTTTCTACCATGTTTTAAGACGGAAGCTTGGTTCATTACACGAGGTCTTCTAAGCCCTAATCCACCACTCACTTGAGGTCTAGTAACCATCTCTCATCCTACCGCATAATGCCTTCGTTTTTGTTCTATGTCACCCCACATGAAACTACGCTGAATCTTACTTATTTCATCGACTCACGCTTTAGGGATCACAACTGACACCATGGAATAAACAGGTATTGTTTCTAGCACACTTTTTGGCAATGTCACACAACCCTTAAAATATAATTGGTTAGCTTCCCAATGCATCAGCTTCCCATTAACCTGTGTTGGAGGAGTTTTTCACTAGGGAGCATTGAACATTGTGAGGCTACTTATTTTAAAGCAACATCATTGTGAGAGACACACCTCATATTCACCCAAAATCTTAAGGCTACTTATTTTAGAGCAACACCTTTGTGAAAGACACACTACATATTCACCCAAAACCTTAAGGTGCTATATGGGTGGGTTATATTATCCATACTACTCACACTTAATACATTTTTTTTAACAATACATAAAAAACACATGCATAAACACTTGAAAATATTGAAAACACACTAGCCTTATACTATATTTATCATAAAGTTTTTAGACACTGCATAAAAAACACATGCATGAACACTTTTTTTGCATATATATCATAAATGCGAATGCAGGGTAAAATTGAAAGATTTTTTTTTTAAAAGTGAACTTATTTGTCAATCTCGTGGTTGATTGCAAATGAATACGACATGTTTTTGAGCAGTTTGAAAGTAGACAAAATGTGTAAATGAATTAAAATTTTGGCTTCTTTACTTATTATTCATCAAGGACAATATAAATATTTCATGAGAATTATAGACGTGTCATTACTAGGAGTGAGGATGTTAGGTAAAAATCTCCATTGTAAGGCGTATAAGGTTATGAAAGAACATGAATGGAAGAATGTTTAACCCGTGTTTTTTACAATTAGCTATGTGTGGGGTAATAAATAGTCTAGTTATATAAATCTTATAAGGAAATTATGATGTTGAGTGCACAACTAAACCGTTAGAGCACCCTCTAATGTATTTTACGAGTTTGTTTATTCATATTATCTTGAAGCAACTACTCATTTTTTGTTTTAATACTACTTACCACTCTTAAAAGTTAACATTGGATCTCATAACTTTGCCTCAATATTCATATTTTCATGTATTTCAACTTAAAATATTAATTTTAGTACTTTAATTAACATTAGTATAAAAAAATTAAATAACAATAAAATAAAATTTAATTTTTTATAACAATTATTGAAATTAACATCACATACATCACATATATAATTTAAAACAATATAAATAAATAACATTACATCATTAAGAAATTTAAAAAAATTTATTATGCTTATGTCCAAATTATTCACAAAATACACTTCACTAAATTTGTTGAAATTGCTAATGAACTCTTGTTTTATGGATACTTACTCTCTTTTGTAATTTTGTTGCGAGATTCATGACTATTAAATATTTGAGCAAATAATATGTCTTTATCCATATCATCATATGATTGATTAAAACCATCATCTTATGTATGTTCATCTTCACCGTTGATATTATGTCATGATTCTCACTATTGATTAATGTCTAATATCATCATAGTTGAGTGATTTTCGACAATATTAAAGAGCTGGGAGAATGAAAAATATTTGTGTTAACTATCTAATAAAACATATACTAACTGATAATGATGTGACATATTGATTTTTATAGAGTTGTATGCAGGGCCATGTTGAACTATAATAAAAAAATATTAAAATAAAAATAAAAATTGTATTTAAATTGTAAATAATATTAAAAGATATAATAAAAAATGATTTTAAAAAGTATAATATTTTAGTCTTGAACAAGATTATGGTAGAATCGAACTCAGGCCATGACCATCAAAAAACATTGATACACTTCCATCAAGCCAATACATAAACATCTTAGATATATTTAATAAACAACCTATATAATAAATATTTAATGTATTTTTAATATTTGAGGCCCCAAAATTTTTGAGGCCCTGTGCGGTGGCACACCTCGCACACCCATAGGGTCTGCCCTGGTTGTATGTTGCAATCATTACTCTATTATAAATGAATGTTAATGAGACTTTATTTTTTAAATTATTGAATTTAATTTTTCCACTTTTATCAAAAAAAAAATTAAACAATATACTAGAACTTATTAAATGAGTGATATAAACTTCACCTCTCCTGATAAACTTAACCTCCTCAAAGTTCTGTTACATAAACTTCACCTCTCCTGATAAAATTCGAGAAATCGTCTAACCATTCGTCGTCGCTCCCACGAATAACACCACCACAGCCAATAACACCATTTTGACAAGCACCGTCTACATTCAAACACACCCATCCCTCCTTTGGAGGCTTCCAACCTACATTCACCCTATGCTCTTGGATGAGACCACCAATGTTCATTAACTTATCTGTCAAACTATAAGAAACCAATATTTCCTTCACCCGATCCACTAAGTTGTCTCGTGAAATTCTCCTCAAACTTCTTCTTATTCCTCCAGCTCCAAGCCATGTGACAAGCTATTTCCCAAAATTTATTCCACTCTCCCACATCCATCGTGTTGTCTTTCCTTAACATATTCATATAAATCCATTTTTGAGATTGCAAGTGAAAAAATGGCAGTGGATTCGACAGTTCACAATGTTATTCTAAAACTGATGCATGACTGAACAATCATGAAGAACATGCAAGGTTATTTCTTGGAACTCGTGGCAAAAATCACACCTATATAATCCTAACCCCGTAAGATTCCTTCAGCTATATCTTAAAAGTCACCATTGCTTAAAAATCCAAACAAACGCTCTCACTATTTCTAGCACCTTCAATTTCCGGATGCTCTTCCAAATCCTATCCTCCCCTTCACTGCTAAAGTCACACAGTAAATGGTACATACCGGAAATTGAGAATCTGCCATCAATATCATCCTTGTAGACATGAATATCATAACCATTACTCTCATTCGACGGAAAAATAGCAGCAATTTTATTCAAAATTATGTCAGGCAACCATGCATGGATAAGTCGCCAATGCCACTCCACATCCTTCACAATATCAACCAACTTATTACCTTGCTTGTGGTCTGGAATTTGCATGTTATAATCCCTCAACTGCAATCCATTTTCTATCCATGCATCATTTAGAAAGTCGATAGTTTCACCATCCCCAATAATCCACCTGCTATACTTATCCAACTGGGGCCAAAGTTTCACAATATTCTTCCACAAATGAGAGTCATTTGGCTCGGCAATAACATGTCCCGTGTCTGCATGCGGCATATACTTGCCCATAAAAACTCTACTCTACAAGTTCTAACAACCAGTTTGGAGCTTTCTACCAAGTTTTAAGATGCAAGCTTGGTTCATTTCACGAGGTCTTCTAAGCCCTAATCCACCACTCACTTGAGGTCTAGTAACCATCTCTCATCCTACCGCATGATGCCTTCGTTTTTGTTCTGTGTCACCCCACATGAAACTATGCTGAATCTTACTTATTTCATCGACTCACGCTTTAGGGATCACAACTGACACCATGGAATAAACAGGTATTGCTTCTAGCACACATTTTGGTAATGTCACACAACCCTTAAAATATAACTGGTTAACTTCCCAATGCATCAGCTTCCCATTAACCTGTGTTGGAGGAGTTTTTCACTAGGGAGCATTGAACATTGTGAGGCTACTTATTTTAGAGCAACACCATTGTGAGAGACACACTTCATATTCACCCAAAACCTTAAGGCTACTTATTTTAGAGCAACACCTTTGTGAAAGACACACTACATATTCACCCAAAACCTTAGGGTGCTAGGTGGGTGGGTTATATTATCCATACTACTCACACTTAATACATTTTTTTTAACAATACATAAAAAACACATGCATAAACACTTGAAAATATTGAAAACACACTCGCCTTATACTATATTTATCATAAAGCTTTTAGACACTGCATAAAAAACACATGCATGAACACTTTTTTTTGCATATATATCATAAATGCGAATGTAGGGTAAAATTGAAAGTTTTTTTTTTTTAAAAAGTGAACTTATTTGTCAATTTCGTGGTTGATTGCAAATGAATACGACATGTTTTTGAGCAGTTTGAAAGTAGACAAAATGTGTAAATGAATTAAAATTTTGGCTTCTTTACTTATTATTCATCAAGGACAATATAAATATTTCATGAGAATTATAGACGTGTCATTACTAGGAGTGAGGATGTTAGGTAAAAATCTCCATTGTAAGGCGTATAAGGTTATCAAAGAACATGAATGGAAGAATGTTTAACCCGTGTTTTTTACAATGAGCTATGTCTGGGGTAATAAATAGTCTAGTTTTACAATTAGCTATGTGTGGGGTAATAAATAGTCTAGTTATATAAATCTTATAAGGAAATTATGATGTTGAGTGCACAACTAAACCGTTAGAGCACCCTCTAATGTATTTTACGAGTTTGTTTATTCATATTATCTTGAAGCAACTACTCACTTTTTGTTTCAATACTACTTACCACTCTTAAAAGTTAACATTGGATCTCATAACTTTGCCTCAATATTCATATTTTCATGTATTTCAACTTAAAATATTAATTTTAGTACTTTAATTAACATTAATATAAAAAAAAATAACAATAAAATAAAATTTAAATTTTTATAACAATTATTGAAATTAACATCACATACATCACATATATAATTTAAAACAATATAAATAAATAACATTACATCATTAAGAAATTTTAAAAAATTTATTATGCTTATGTCCAAATTATTCACAAAATACACTTCACTAAATTTGTTGAAGTTGCTAATGAACTCTTGTTTTATGGATACTTACTCTCTTTTGAAATTTTGTTACGAGATTCATGACTATTAAATATTTGAGCAAATAATATGTCTTTATCCATATCATCATATGATTGATTAAAACCATCATCATATGTATGTTCATCTTCACCGTTGATATTATGTCATGATTCTCACTATTGATTAATGTCTAATATCATCATAGTTGAGTGATTTTCGACAATATTAAAGAGTTGGGTGAATGAAAAATATTTGTGTTAACTATCTAATAAAACATATACTAAGTGATAATGATGTGACATATTGATTTTTATAGAGTTGTATGCAGGGCCGGCCCAAAACATTTTGAGGCCCTGATCTAATCTTTCATGTTGAACTATAATAAAAAAATATTTAAAAAAAAATTAAAATTGTATTTAAATTGTTAATAATATTAAAAGATATAATAAAAAATGATTTTAAAAATATAATATTTTAGTCTTGAACAAGATTATGGTAGAATCGAACTCAGGTCATGACAATCAAAAAACATTTATATACTTCCATCAAGCCAATACATAAACATCTTAGATATGTTTAATAGACAACGTATATAATAAATATTTAATGTATTTTTAATATTTGAGGCCCCAAAATTTTTGAGGCCCTGTGCGGTGGCACACCTCGCACACCCATAGGGCCTGCCCTGGTTGTATGTTGCAATCATTACTCTATTATAAATGAATGTTAATGAGACTTTATTTTTTAAATTATTTTATTTTATTTTTTCCACTTTTATCAAAAAAAAATTAAACAATATACTAGAACTTATTAAATGAGTTATATAAACTTCACCTCTCCTGATAAACTTAACCTCCTCAAAGTTATGTTACATAAACTTCACCTCTCCTGATAAAATTCGAGAAATCGCCTAACCATTCCTCGTCGCTCCCACGAATAACACCACCACAGCCAATAACACCATTTTGACAAGCACCGTCTACATTCAAACACACCCATCCCTCCTTTGGAGGCTTCCAACCTACATTCACCCTATGCTCTTGGATGAGACCACCAATGTTCATTAACTTATCTGTCAAACTATAAGAAACCAATATTTCCTTCACCCGATCCACTAAGTTGTCTCGTGAAATTCTCCTCAAACATCTTCTTATTCCTCCAGCTCCAAGCCATGTGACAAGCTATTTCCCAAAAACTATTCCATTCTCCCACATCCATCGTGTTGTCTTTCCTTAACATATTCATATAAATCCATTTTTGAGATTGCAAGTGAAAAAATGGCAGTGGATTCGACAGCTCACAATGTTATTCCAAAACTGATGCATGACTGAACAATCATGAAGAACATGCAAGGTTGTTTCTTGGAACTCGTGGCAAAAATCACACCTATATAATCCTAACCCCGTAAGATTCCTTCAGCTATATCTTAAAAGTCACCATTGCTTAAAAATCCAAACAAACGCTCTCACTATTTCTAGCACCTTCAATTTCCGGATGCTCTTCCAAATCCTATCCTCCCCTTCACTGCTAAAGTTACACAGTAAATGGTACATACCGGAAATTGAGAATCTGCCATCAATATCATCCTTGTAGACATGAATATCATAACCATTACTCTCATTCGACGGAAAAATAGCAGCAATTTTATTCAAAATTATGTCAGGCAACCATGCATGGATAAGTCGCCAATGCCACTCCACATCCTTCACAATATCAACCAACTTATTACCTTGCTTGTGGTCTGGAATTTGCATGTTATAATCCCTCAACTGCAATCCATTTTCTATCCATGCATCATTTAGAAAGTCGATAGTTTCACCATCCCCAATAATCCACCTGCTATACTTATCCAACTGGGGCCAAAGTTTCACAATATTCTTCCACAAATGAGAGTCATTTGGCTCGGCAATAACATGTCCCGTGTCTGCATGCGGCATATACTTGCCCATAAAAACTCTACTCTACAAGTTCTAACAACCAGTTTGGAGCTTTCTACCAAGTTTTAAGATGCAAGCTTGGTTCATTTCACGAGGTCTTCTAAGCCCTAATCCACCACTCACTTGAGGTCTAGTAACCATCTCTCATCCTACCGCATGATGCCTTCGTTTTTGTTCTGTGTCACCCCACATGAAACTATGCTGAATCTTACTTATTTCATCGACTCACGCTTTAGGGATCACAACTGACACCATGGAATAAACAGGTATTGCTTCTAGCACACATTTTGGTAATGTCACACAACCCTTAAAATATAACTGGTTAACTTCCCAATGCATCAGCTTCCCATTAACCTGTGTTGGAGGAGTTTTTCACTAGGGAGCATTGAACATTGTGAGGCTACTTATTTTAGAGCAACACCATTGTGAGAGACACACTTCATATTCACCCAAAACCTTAAGGCTACTTATTTTAGAGCAACACCTTTGTGAAAGACACACTACATATTCACCCAAAACCTTAGGGTGCTAGGTGGGTGGGTTATATTATCCATACTACTCACACTTAATACATTTTTTTTAACAATACATAAAAAACACATGCATAAACACTTGAAAATATTGAAAACACACTCGCCTTATACTATATTTATCATAAAGCTTTTAGACACTGCATAAAAAACACATGCATGAACACTTTTTTTTGCATATATATCATAAATGCGAATGTAGGGTAAAATTGAAAGTTTTTTTTTTTTAAAAGTGAACTTATTTGTCAATTTCGTGGTTGATTGCAAATGAATACGACATGTTTTTGAGCAGTTTGAAAGTAGACAAAATGTGTAAATGAATTAAAATTTTGGCTTCTTTACTTATTATTCATCAAGGACAATATAAATATTTCATGAGAATTATAGACGTGTCATTACTAGGAGTGAGGATGTTAGGTAAAAATCTCCATTGTAAGGCGTATAAGGTTATCAAAGAACATGAATGGAAGAATGTTTAACCCGTGTTTTTTACAATGAGCTATGTCTGGGGTAATAAATAGTCTAGTTTTACAATTAGCTATGTGTGGGGTAATAAATAGTCTAGTTATATAAATCTTATAAGGAAATTATGATGTTGAGTGCACAACTAAACCGTTAGAGCACCCTCTAATGTATTTTACGAGTTTGTTTATTCATATTATCTTGAAGCAACTACTCACTTTTTGTTTCAATACTATTTACCACTCTTAAAAGTTAACATTGGATCTCATAACTTTGCCTCAATATTCATATTTTCATGTATTTCAACTTAAAATATTAATTTTAGTACTTTAATTAACATTAATATAAAAAAAAATAACAATAAAATAAAATTTAAATTTTTATAACAATTATTGAAATTAACATCACATACATCACATATATAATTTAAAACAATATAAATAAATAACATTACATCATTAAGAAATTTTAAAAAATTTATTATGCTTATGTCCAAATTATTCACAAAATACACTTCACTAAATTTGTTGAAGTTGCTAATGAACTCTTGTTTTATGGATACTTACTCTCTTTTGAAATTTTGTTACGAGATTCATGACTATTAAATATTTGAGCAAATAATATGTCTTTATCCATATCATCATATGATTGATTAAAACCATCATCATATGTATGTTCATCTTCACCGTTGATATTATGTCATGATTCTCACTATTGATTAATGTCTAATATCATCATAGTTGAGTGATTTTCGACAATATTAAAGAGTTGGGTGAATGAAAAATATTTGTGTTAACTATCTAATAAAACATATACTAAGTGATAATGATGTGACATATTGATTTTTATAGAGTTGTATGCAGGGCCGGCCCAAAACATTTTGAGGCCCTGATCTAATCTTTCATGTTGAACTATAATAAAAAAATATTTAAAAAAAAATTAAAATTGTATTTAAATTGTTAATAATATTAAAAGATATAATAAAAAATGATTTTAAAAATATAATATTTTAGTCTTGAACAAGATTATGGTAGAATCGAACTCAGGTCATGACCATCAAAAAACATTTATATACTTCCATCAAGCCAATACATAAACATCTTAGATATGTTTAACAGACAACGTATATAATAAATATTTAATGTATTTTTAATATTTGAGGCCCCAAAATTTTTGAGGCCCTGTGCGGTGGCACACCTCGCACACCCATAGGGCCTGCCCTGGTTGTATGTTGCAATCATTACTCTATTATAAATGAATGTTAATGAGACTTTATTTTTTAAATTATTTTATTTTATTTTTTCCACTTTTATCAAAAAAAAATTAAACAATATACTAGAACTTATTAAATGAGTTATATAAACTTCACCTCTCCTGATAAACTTAACCTCCTCAAAGTTATGTTACATAAACTTCACCTCTCCTGATAAACTTAACCTCCTCAAAGTTATGTTACATAAACTTCACCTCTCCTGATAAAATTCGAGAAATCGCCTAACCATTCCTCGTCGCTCCCACGAATAACACCACCACAGCCAATAACACCATTTTGACAAGCACCGTCTACATTCAAACACACCCATCCCTCCTTTGGAGGCTTCCAACCTACATTCACCCTATGCTCTTGGATGAGACCACCAATGTTCATTAACTTATCTGTCAAACTATAAGAAACCAATATTTCCTTCACCCGATCCACTAAGTTGTCTCGTGAAATTCTCCTCAAACATCTTCTTATTCCTCCAGCTCCAAGCCATGTGACAAGCTATTTCCCAAAAACTATTCCATTCTCCCACATCCATCGTGTTGTCTTTCCTTAACATATTCATATAAATCCATTTTTGAGATTGCAAGTGAAAAAATGGCAGTGGATTCGACAGCTCACAATGTTATTCCAAAACTGATGCATGACTGAACAATCATGAAGAACATGCAAGGTTGTTTCTTGGAACTCGTGGCAAAAATCACACCTATATAATCCTAACCCCGTAAGATTCCTTCAGCTATATCTTAAAAGTCACCATTGCTTAAAAATCCAAACAAACGCTCTCACTATTTCTAGCACCTTCAATTTCCGGATGCTCTTCCAAATCCTATCCTCCCCTTCACTGCTAAAGTTACACAGTAAATGGTACATACCGGAAATTGAGAATCTGCCATCAATATCATCCTTGTAGACATGAATATCATAACCATTACTCTCATTCGACGGAAAAATAGCAGCAATTTTATTCAAAATTATGTCAGGCAACCATGCATGGATAAGTCGCCAATGCCACTCCACATCCTTCACAATATCAACCAACTTATTACCTTGCTTGTGGTCTGGAATTTGCATGTTATAATCCCTCAACTGCAATCCATTTTCTATCCATGCATCATTTAGAAAGTCGATAGTTTCACCATCCCCAATAATCCACCTGCTATACTTATCCAACTGGGGCCAAAGTTTCACAATATTCTTCCACAAATGAGAGTCATTTGGCTCGGCAATAACATGTCCCGTGTCTGCATGCGGCATATACTTGCCCATAAAAACTCTACTCTACAAGTTCTAACAACCAGTTTGGAGCTTTCTACCAAGTTTTAAGATGCAAGCTTGGTTCATTTCACGAGGTCTTCTAAGCCCTAATCCACCACTCACTTGAGGTCTAGTAACCATCTCTCATCCTACCGCATGATGCCTTCGTTTTTGTTCTGTGTCACCCCACATGAAACTATGCTGAATCTTACTTATTTCATCGACTCACGCTTTAGGGATCACAACTGACACCATGGAATAAACAGGTATTGCTTCTAGCACACATTTTGGTAATGTCACACAACCCTTAAAATATAACTGGTTAACTTCCCAATGCATCAGCTTCCCATTAACCTGTGTTGGAGGAGTTTTTCACTAGGGAGCATTGAACATTGTGAGGCTACTTATTTTAGAGCAACACCATTGTGAGAGACACACTTCATATTCACCCAAAACCTTAAGGCTACTTATTTTAGAGCAACACCTTTGTGAAAGACACACTACATATTCACCCAAAACCTTAGGGTGCTAGGTGGGTGGGTTATATTATCCATACTACTCACACTTAATACATTTTTTTTAACAATACATAAAAAACACATGCATAAACACTTGAAAATATTGAAAACACACTCGCCTTATACTATATTTATCATAAAGCTTTTAGACACTGCATAAAAAACACATGCATGAACACTTTTTTTTGCATATATATCATAAATGCGAATGTAGGGTAAAATTGAAAGTTTTTTTTTTTTAAAAAGTGAACTTATTTGTCAATTTCGTGGTTGATTGCAAATGAATACGACATGTTTTTGAGCAGTTTGAAAGTAGACAAAATGTGTAAATGAATTAAAATTTTGGCTTCTTTACTTATTATTCATCAAGGACAATATAAATATTTCATGAGAATTATAGACGTGTCATTACTAGGAGTGAGGATGTTAGGTAAAAATCTCCATTGTAAGGCGTATAAGGTTATCAAAGAACATGAATGGAAGAATGTTTAACCCGTGTTTTTTACAATGAGCTATGTCTGGGGTAATAAATAGTCTAGTTTTACAATTAGCTATGTGTGGGGTAATAAATAGTCTAGTTATATAAATCTTATAAGGAAATTATGATGTTGAGTGCACAACTAAACCGTTAGAGCACCCTCTAATGTATTTTACGAGTTTGTTTATTCATATTATCTTGAAGCAACTACTCACTTTTTGTTTCAATACTACTTACCACTCTTAAAAGTTAACATTGGATCTCATAACTTTGCCTCAATATTCATATTTTCATGTATTTCAACTTAAAATATTAATTTTAGTACTTTAATTAACATTAATATAAAAAAAAATAACAATAAAATAAAATTTAAATTTTTATAACAATTATTGAAATTAACATCACATACATCACATATATAATTTAAAACAATATAAATAAATAACATTACATCATTAAGAAATTTTAAAAAATTTATTATGCTTATGTCCAAATTATTCACAAAATACACTTCACTAAATTTGTTGAAGTTGCTAATGAACTCTTGTTTTATGGATACTTACTCTCTTTTGAAATTTTGTTACGAGATTCATGACTATTAAATATTTGAGCAAATAATATGTCTTTATCCATATCATCATATGATTGATTAAAACCATCATCATATGTATGTTCATCTTCACCGTTGATATTATGTCATGATTCTCACTATTGATTAATGTCTAATATCATCATAGTTGAGTGATTTTCGACAATATTAAAGAGTTGGGTGAATGAAAAATATTTGTGTTAACTATCTAATAAAACATATACTAAGTGATAATGATGTGACATATTGATTTTTATAGAGTTGTATGCAGGGCCGGCCCAAAACATTTTGAGGCCCTGATCTAATCTTTCATGTTGAACTATAATAAAAAAATATTTAAAAAAAAATTAAAATTGTATTTAAATTGTTAATAATATTAAAAGATATAATAAAAAATGATTTTAAAAATATAATATTTTAGTCTTGAACAAGATTATGGTAGAATCGAACTCAGGTCATGACCATCAAAAAACATTTATATACTTCCATCAAGCCAATACATAAACATCTTAGATATGTTTAACAGACAACGTATATAATAAATATTTAATGTATTTTTAATATTTGAGGCCCCAAAATTTTTGAGGCCCTGTGCGGTGGCACACCTCGCACACCCATAGGGCCTGCCCTGGTTGTATGTTGCAATCATTACTCTATTATAAATGAATGTTAATGAGACTTTATTTTTTAAATTATTTTATTTTATTTTTTCCACTTTTATCAAAAAAAAATTAAACAATATACTAGAACTTATTAAATGAGTTATATAAACTTCACCTCTCCTGATAAACTTAACCTCCTCAAAGTTATGTTACATAAACTTCACCTCTCCTGATAAAATTCGAGAAATCGCCTAACCATTCCTCGTCGCTCCCACGAATAACACCACCACAGCCAATAACACCATTTTGACAAGCACCGTCTACATTCAAACACACCCATCCCTCCTTTGGAGGCTTCCAACCTACATTCACCCTATGCTCTTGGATGAGACCACCAATGTTCATTAACTTATCTGTCAAACTATAAGAAACCAATATTTCCTTCACCCGATCCACTAAGTTGTCTCGTGAAATTCTCCTCAAACATCTTCTTATTCCTCCAGCTCCAAGCCATGTGACAAGCTATTTCCCAAAAACTATTCCATTCTCCCACATCCATCGTGTTGTCTTTCCTTAACATATTCATATAAATCCATTTTTGAGATTGCAAGTGAAAAAATGGCAGTGGATTCGACAGCTCACAATGTTATTCCAAAACTGATGCATGACTGAACAATCATGAAGAACATGCAAGGTTGTTTCTTGGAACTCGTGGCAAAAATCACACCTATATAATCCTAACCCCGTAAGATTCCTTCAGCTATATCTTAAAAGTCACCATTGCTTAAAAATCCAAACAAACGCTCTCACTATTTCTAGCACCTTCAATTTCCGGATGCTCTTCCAAATCCTATCCTCCCCTTCACTGCTAAAGTTACACAGTAAATGGTACATACCGGAAATTGAGAATCTGCCATCAATATCATCCTTGTAGACATGAATATCATAACCATTACTCTCATTCGACGGAAAAATAGCAGCAATTTTATTCAAAATTATGTCAGGCAACCATGCATGGATAAGTCGCCAATGCCACTCCACATCCTTCACAATATCAACCAACTTATTACCTTGCTTGTGGTCTGGAATTTGCATGTTATAATCCCTCAACTGCAATCCATTTTCTATCCATGCATCATTTAGAAAGTCGATAGTTTCACCATCCCCAATAATCCACCTGCTATACTTATCCAACTGGGGCCAAAGTTTCACAATATTCTTCCACAAATGAGAGTCATTTGGCTCGGCAATAACATGTCCCGTGTCTGCATGCGGCATATACTTGCCCATAAAAACTCTACTCTACAAGTTCTAACAACCAGTTTGGAGCTTTCTACCAAGTTTTAAGATGCAAGCTTGGTTCATTTCACGAGGTCTTCTAAGCCCTAATCCACCACTCACTTGAGGTCTAGTAACCATCTCTCATCCTACCGCATGATGCCTTCGTTTTTGTTCTGTGTCACCCCACATGAAACTATGCTGAATCTTACTTATTTCATCGACTCACGCTTTAGGGATCACAACTGACACCATGGAATAAACAGGTATTGCTTCTAGCACACATTTTGGTAATGTCACACAACCCTTAAAATATAACTGGTTAACTTCCCAATGCATCAGCTTCCCATTAACCTGTGTTGGAGGAGTTTTTCACTAGGGAGCATTGAACATTGTGAGGCTACTTATTTTAGAGCAACACCATTGTGAGAGACACACTTCATATTCACCCAAAACCTTAAGGCTACTTATTTTAGAGCAACACCTTTGTGAAAGACACACTACATATTCACCCAAAACCTTAGGGTGCTAGGTGGGTGGGTTATATTATCCATACTACTCACACTTAATACATTTTTTTTAACAATACATAAAAAACACATGCATAAACACTTGAAAATATTGAAAACACACTCGCCTTATACTATATTTATCATAAAGCTTTTAGACACTGCATAAAAAACACATGCATGAACACTTTTTTTTGCATATATATCATAAATGCGAATGTAGGGTAAAATTGAAAGTTTTTTTTTTTAAAAAGTGAACTTATTTGTCAATTTCGTGGTTGATTGCAAATGAATACGACATGTTTTTGAGCAGTTTGAAAGTAGACAAAATGTGTAAATGAATTAAAATTTTGGCTTCTTTACTTATTATTCATCAAGGACAATATAAATATTTCATGAGAATTATAGACGTGTCATTACTAGGAGTGAGGATGTTAGGTAAAAATCTCCATTGTAAGGCGTATAAGGTTATCAAAGAACATGAATGGAAGAATGTTTAACCCGTGTTTTTTACAATGAGCTATGTCTGGGGTAATAAATAGTCTAGTTTTACAATTAGCTATGTGTGGGGTAATAAATAGTCTAGTTATATAAATCTTATAAGGAAATTATGATGTTGAGTGCACAACTAAACCGTTAGAGCACCCTCTAATGTATTTTACGAGTTTGTTTATTCATATTATCTTGAAGCAACTACTCATTTTTTGTTTCAATACTACTTACCACTCTTAAAAGTTAACATTGGATCTCATAACTTTGCCTCAATATTCATATTTTCATGTATTTCAACTTAAAATATTAATTTTAGTACTTTAATTAACATTAATATAAAAAAAAATAACAATAAAATAAAATTTAAATTTTTATAACAATTATTGAAATTAACATCACATACATCACATATATAATTTAAAACAATATAAATAAATAACATTACATCATTAAGAAATTTTAAAAAATTTATTATGCTTATGTCCAAATTATTCACAAAATACACTTCACTAAATTTGTTGAAGTTGCTAATGAACTCTTGTTTTATGGATACTTACTCTCTTTTGAAATTTTGTTGCGAGATTCATGACTATTAAATATTTGAGCAAATAATATGTCTTTATCCATATCATCATATGATTGATTAAAACCATCATCATATGTATGTTCATCTTCACCGTTGATATTATGTCATGATTCTCACTATTGATTAATGTCTAATATCATCATAGTTGAGTGATTTTCGACAATATTAAAGAGCTGGGTGAATGAAAAATATTTGTGTTAACTATCTAATAAAACATATACTAACTGATAATGATGTGACATATTGATTTTTATAGAGTTGTATGCAGGGCCGGCCCAAAACATTTTGAGGCCCTGATCTAATCTTTCATGTTGAACTATAATAAAAAAATATTTAAAAAAATTAAAATTGTATTTAAATTGTTAATAATATTAAAAGATATAATAAAAAATGATTTTAAAAATATAATATTTTAGTCTTGAACAAGATTATGGTAGAATCGAACTCAGGTCATGACCATCAAAAAACATTGATACACTTCCATCAAGCCAATACATAAACATCTTAGATATGTTTAATAGACAACGTATATAATAAATATTTAATGTATTTTTAATATTTGAGGCCCCAAAATTTTTGAGGCCCTGTGCGGTGGCACACCTCGCACACCCATAGGGCCTGCCCTGGTTGTATGTTGCAATCATTACTCTATTATAAATGAATGTTAATGAGACTTTATTTTTTAAATTATTTTATTTTATTTTTTCCACTTTTATCAAAAAAAAAATTAAACAATATACTAGAACTTATTAAATGAGTTATATAAACTTCACCTCTCCTGATAAACTTAACCTCCTCAAAGTTCTGTTACATAAACTTCACCTCTCCTGATAAAATTCGAGAAATCGCCTAACCATTCCTCGTCGCTCCCACGAATAACACCACCACAGCCAATAACACCATTTTGACAAGCACCGTCTACATTCAAACACACCCATCCCTCCTTTGGAGGCTTCCAACCTACATTCACCCTATGCTCTTGGATGAGACCACCAATGTTCATTGACTTATCTGTCAAACTATAAGAAACCAATCCGATCCACTAAGTTGTCTCGTGAAATTCTCCTCAAACTTCTTCTTATTCCTCCAGCTCTAAGCCATGTGACAAGCTATTTCCCAAAAACTATTCCATTCTCCCACATCCATCGTGTTGTCTTTCCTTAACATATTCATATAAATCCATTTTTGAGATTGCAAGTGAAAAAATGGTAGTGGATTCGACAGTTCACAATGTTATTTCAAAACTAATGCATGACTGAACAATCATCAAGAACATGCAAGGTTGTTTCTTAGAACTTGTGGCAAAAATCCCACCTATATAATCCTAACCCCATACGATTCCTTCAGCTATATCTTAAAAGTCACCATTGCTTAAAAATACAAACAAATGCTCTCACTCTTTCTAGCACCTTCAATTTCCGGATGCTCTTCCAAATCCTATCCTCCCCTTCACTGCTAAAGTCACACAGTAAATGGTACATACCGGAAATTGAGAATCTGCCATCAATATCATCCTTATAGACATGAATATCATAACCATTACTCTCATTTGACGGAAAAATAGCAACAATTTTATTCAAAATTATGCCAGACAACCATGCATGGATAAGTTGCCAATGCCATTCCCCATCCTTCACAATATCAACCAACTTATTACCTTGCATGTGGTCTGGAATTTGTATGTTACAATCCCTCAATTGCAATCCATTTTCTATCCACGCATCATTTAGAAAGTTAATAGTTTCACCATCCCCAATAGTCTA
The DNA here is from genome assembly GCF_024323335.1 of Lathyrus oleraceus. NCBI lineage: Eukaryota > Viridiplantae > Streptophyta > Magnoliopsida > Fabales > Fabaceae > Lathyrus > Lathyrus oleraceus. Next base: position 404,756,328 of record NC_066580.1, read on the forward strand.
CCTGTTATACTTATCCAACTGGGGCCAAAGTTTTACAATATTCTTCCGTAAATGAGAGTCATTTGGCTCGACAATAACATGTCCTGCGTCTGCATGCAAAATATACTTTCCCATAAAAACTCTACTCTACAAGTCCTAACAACCAGTTTGGAGCTTTCTACCAAGTTTTAAGATGCAAGCTTGGTTCATTTCACGAGGTCTTCTAAGCCCTAATCCACCACTCACTTGAGGTCTAGTAACCATTTATCATCCTACCGCATGATGCCTTTGTTTTTGTTCTGTGTCACCCCACATGAAACTATGCTAAATCTTACTTATTTCATCGAATCACGCTTTAGGGATCACAACTGACACCATGGAATAAACAGGTATTGCTTCTAGCACACTTTTTGGCAATGTCACACAACCCTTAAAATATAACTGGTTAGCTTTCCAATGGATCAGCTTCCCATTAACCTTTATTGGGGGATTTTTTTACTAGGGAGCATTGAACATTGTGAGGCTACTTATTTTAGAGTAACACCTTTGTGAGAGATACACCGCATATTCACCCAAAACCTTAAGGCTACTTATTTTAAAGCAACACCTTTGTGAGAGACACACTATATATTCACCCAAAACCTTAAGGTGATAGGTGGGTGGGTTCTATTATCCACACTACTTACACTTGATATATTTTATACTGCACATAACATTTCTTATTCACCAAGTAAGCCAATCCCTATCCCCTCAAGTGAAAGCTCTTCTTACTTCCACAAACTCTTGTACCGCACATAACGTTTCTTATTCACCGAGCTATCAAGTGAAAACTCATTTTACTTCCACAAACTCTTGTACCACACATAACATTGTGAAACTACATATTCACCTAAAACCTTAAGGTGATAGGTGAGTGGATTCTCTCACTTATATATGCTCAAGTCTCCACATTTTCAACCAATGTGGGACTGTTATCCACACTCTTCACACTTGATACATTCTCAACAACCTACACAATCACATAGTCAAAATATTTCCTCTTGGGTGGTGTCACTGTTAAGGGAACTCCCAAATATCAACCAAGGGAGTTTGTTTCTCTAAAACTAGACAATTGTCACTACGCCAAAAACTGGAATAGACAGCGCACCTTAGAGGGCGCTTTATTACAAAAGTGCTCTCTAAAGTGAAGCGAAAAAATAAGGAGCAATAGACAGCACACTTTATAGGGCGCTTTTGTAATAAAGCGCCCTCTAAGGTGAAGCGAAAAAATAAGGAGGAGATAGAGGGACAACAATACATGGCGCTTTTTAGAAAGCGCCCTCTAAGGTTACCCTTAGAGGGCGCTTTTAATAAAGCGCTGTTATAAGTCCATGTGCATTTCCAGCTTATAAAGCGCTTCTGGAAAGCCTTAGAGAGCGCTTCCATAAGCTCCCTCTTAGGCCCCCTTTAGAGGGCGCTTTTTTAATAAAGCGCCCTCTAAGGTGAAGCGAAAAAATAAGGAGGAGATACCTTAGAGGGCGCTTTTAATAAAGCGCTGTTATAAGTCCATGTGCATTTCCAGCTTATAAAGCGCTTCTGGAAAGCCTTAGAGAGCGCTTCCATAAGCGCCCTCTTAGGCCCCCTTTAGAGGGCGCTTTTTTTTCACAAGTGCCCTCTAAGGTCCCCTTTAGTAAACATTAAAATTATAACATACTGCGCGTTTTGTTATTTCACTCTCTGTTATTTTCGTTCTTTTTCACGTTAGGGTTCTAAGGCGTTTTCCTTCCACCTCTGTTAGATCTACATTATTACTGCGCGTTTCATCCTTCTACCAATCAAAGGTACACGATGTTATTGTTACTGCGCGTTTCATCCTTACTATTGCTTTGTTTTAGCTTTGCCCAATTTCAGTTTTATGTTATTGTTTTACTATTGCTTTGTTTTAGCTGCGCGTTTACTATTGCTTTGTTTTAGCTTTGTTTTAGCGCATGCAATGGGACTACATTACCCAGTAGTTAGGGTTATACGACCTATGAACATCTGATTTTGTGTCAACACCAGTATCATTAGAAACCTAGGTCCGAATGTGTTTGAACTCTTCTGAAATTGTTTTTTATTTATTCTAATTAGTAATGGATAATACATGGATGTCTTCCAATCGATTGTCGAGAGAGTACGAGAATGGGGTATCAGAATTCGTTAAGTTTGCCGTTGCGCACGCCGAAGACCCCAGTAGAATGATATGTCCTTGCTTGGGTTGTTGTTATGGGAAACGGGTTGACGCAGTTCAGTTGACATCGCATCTAATGAGGCATGGAATTGATCGAAGTTATACATGTTAGAATTTGCATGGTGAGAAAAGTAACGAGAATGTTGAACCAGTTGACATCGTATTTTGGTGTTATCGAGCGCATTTGGGTGTTTGATTATGAGAAGTTTCAGATTCCTATATTTGGTTGCAAGTGGGTTGAAAATAATAACGGCATTCGAATGGATAAGTCAGGATTTTTGCAAGTGGATCTTAATAGGGTGGGATACAAAGATGAGTCTTTTATTCTAGCCTCTCAAGCTAGACAAGTGTTCTATGTCAATGATCCGAAAAGTACGAAATGGTCTATAGTTCTTTTTTCCAACAAAGTAATTGATGAAAACACTGGAGATCAAGGTGATATTGATGTTGAGATTGAATCGTTTACCAGAAATGATTAAGATGAGAATATTATATCAAATGATTCATATATTAGAAATGATCATAATGAGGGTATTTGGATCAATCCAACCGTCCGTGTTGTTAAGAGACATGTAGAACATATTCCAACCAAGAAAAGAAAGAGAACTTAGTGAAAAAGGTACAGGTCAAATGATTTTAATTGTGCTCTTTATTACAGGTAAAATGACTTTTATGATTTTAATTGTTTTTACATTTGTCATTTGATTTTAATTGTTTTCTTTATTACAGGTAAAATGGCTATTATGAAGTCAATCATTCGTGCAAGGGGCAAGGGATACTCGAAAGTATCAATTGATATTTGTTTAGATGGAGATGTTCCATTGTCGTCAAGCCTCATTCGCGTAGATGATGATGCTGGATATTTGAAAGTATCCCTCTATGACAATGGAACATGTCCATCTAAACAAATATCAATTCTATCTTCAAAAGATAAGAGACAAAAAATATAAGGGGATTACGCAGCAAATCGAGTCAGTTGCATAAAAAAAAAGGTATAAACACAATTATATGATATTTATGCATAGAAAATATTAATTCTTGATCTTATACATCACCTAACTAATTTTATGATATTTTAGGTTCATGCTATTGATATTGAACAAAAAGAGGTTGTTGCTAAGAAGACTGCTGCTAGCAAAAAAAACATACATCTCAGAGATGCTTTTGCTACTTAGTTTTATTTCTTTTTAAGTTATGAATTGGTTGTATATAGAATCTTTAGAAGTTAAACGACTATATATCAGTGGATTGTTGTATATGTATGGATTGTTGTATATAAGGCTTGTTGAATGCAATGTGTGAAAAAGGGCTTCAAATTATATAGTTTTGGGTGTACTGCTTCAATATACAGGTTGTCTAAAATAAATAAAAAGATATAGCGCTTTTTAAAAAAAAAAATTTAAATAACCACCCACTTTAGAGGACGCTTTTATTGGAAAGCGCCCTCTAAACCCTTAAATGTTTCCACTTTAGAGGGCGCTTTTTTTAAAAAGCGCCCTCTAAAGTGGCCCTTAAAGGGCTTAAAGAGCCACTTTAGACAGCGCTTTCACTAGGAAAAAAAGCGCTGTCTTTACCTATGCCAGCGCCAGATTAGAGGGCGCTTTAAAGCGCTGTTATAGGCCAAAAAAAGCGCCCTCTTTTCCCTTATTTGGCGTAGTGTGTATTAAAGTATCCTTCATTATTCAACTGGAATTTTCGGAGAAGAAAATACTTGTCTTGTCGTGGCTTACCTCTCTGGATATCTACAGAAACTGTTCAAAATCTCCATTACGCATTTCATATGCTCTATATTGGTTTCTCCTAACAAAACCAAATCATCTACAAACATAAGATGTTAAACTACCGGGTCATTCCTTCCAGCTTTAGGTGCCTTCCAATTCCCTTCAATAACCGTCTGACTGGTTAAATGGGAAAGCTTATCCATGCACATTACAAACAGAAATGGAGATACCGAATCTCCTTGACGAATTCCTATTTTTTCTCCTCTAGCTCCATTCCATTTTATATTGGTCTCAAGCACTAGAAACTGCATGCATGATGATGTTAACCATTGTTTTCGGTAGATCAATTTTTGTCAACACTTGCCATATAAAATCCCAGTTTAACTTATCATAAGCTTTAGATAAGTCTACTTTAATGGCAAACTAACCTTTGCTACCCTTCTTATTTGTCATGCTATGAATCATTTCTTGCGCAACAATTATGTTTTCATGAATATTCCTCCCTGACACGAAACCAATTTGAAAAGGAGATATGATCTCTAGGATGCAGTTTTTTAATCTTTCCACCACCACCTTACTAAACATTTTGCAGATAGTGTTACGCAATAAAAATAGGTCGAAATTGGCTAATATATTCTGGGTTTTGGACTTTCGGAATAAGGCCTATATCAGTTTGTTTCACTTCAGCTATCATACTTGGTTTACTCTACACTTCTCTTACAAACTTACAAACTTGAGGATGCCATCCAATTCATGCTGCAAATTTAGTTCAAGCTTCACGAGGTCGCGAGTCCTCACTCCATAATGCAACCTCCTTTGAATGCCTCCAATTCTGCCCACAAGGTTCTTTTTTGCTTCTCTAACTTGATCAAAGCTTTGGAACTTCCACTTAACAATACCCGCTTTCACCTCACAAAGATTATGCCATATTGTGTTTTATTTTCCCCATGTTGTATCCAACATTTTGAAATAACTATTATCCAAAAGCCAAGCACTCTCAAAACGAAACAATTTTGGTGCCTTTACATGATTACCATCGAAAGAGCAAATCAACAAAGGGTGATGGTCTGCGCAACTTAATATTGGAAGGATTTTCATAAAACCATCAAGAAACTCAAGCCTCCAACTGTCATTGCATAACACTCTATCAAGCCTCTCAAGAATCTGTTGGCCACCATGATATAAAGGACCTCTTAAAGTGTACTACTCCAACCTGATTTATAAGCGAAAAAAATACATTTTTCACGTTTATTAAGAATGATAGTTAAGTGTATTTAATTTTCTTGATTTCATGTAAAAGATATAATACAATCACTAACATACCCTTAATTAAATTTTCATTCATAACATTATAAAGTAATTAATGCAGGGATAATGTTGGGATAAAAACATTAAATGCAATTAGATTTGTTGACATTTGCTTATATTTAAGGCCATTTTTTTTAAACTTTTGCTTATAAATAAGGCAGGAGGAAGTACTTAGATCCTACAAAGCCAATGTCCAGAAGTTGACAAGCTCCATTCTTTCTTTGAATCTGTTGCATTTGAGCATACTAGCCGACACACCCCATCTCTTCATCTTGGCTCATGATATCTTTAAAGTCGCCCGTTAGTATCCAAGGCTCATCCATATTATGCGTTCTATTTGTCATATCGTTCCATAAATCACGTCTTTTTCCTCATGTGGGCTAGCATAAATGGTCATGAAGTATCAAGCGCGCCCCATTGTATAATTTACCTTTAAGTGTAAATATTGAAATTCTTTTGCAACCTCATATACACTGATATTTTGATCCTTCCAAACCGCAATAATGCCTCCAGCAAATCCATAGTAATTTGTTGTAGTGAAGCCATCATATCCCAATGATTGGAACGTTTTTCGCAATCTATTTGGTGACATCTTGTCTCCATGACAACCAACACAATCGGTTTCCATATCTCCACATATTGCTTGCAATAACGATAAAAGCTCGAATTTGTCGTGCCTCGACAATTCCACACCATAATTTTATGTTGTATATTCATAGGTAACACACTATAAACATAGTAGCCCCAAGCAACATTACTTAAAACTCCCCAGAAGGAGTTTCTTTCACCACTTCCATATCTGAGTCGGATGCCTCTCCTTCCTCTTGCTCACCTCTGTGCATCTCCAGGAGTTCTTCTCCATGTCCTTCCTTTTTTTGGCATCCAAAGTATTTTCCATCTCTTGCAACAATTGTATATCAGGTGGCCTAGGTGCATTAGGTTGAATTACAATATTAGCCCTCAGACTATGACCAAAAGTTGGATCGCTCACTTTCAATCTTCCAATATCAGTTTTTGTTTGAACTTCTAATTGTAATTGATCTATTGTTTTTTATTAGAAATCTGAGTAAATGGGTATGGGTATAGACGGTGGTGGCTCTGAGCACAAGCACGGACTCGCGGGTCGGGAGCCCAACACACCATAATTTTATGGACACCAATTTTTTAAAACTATTTATACATATTAAGAGAGAATTTTCTATTATGAAAGTACTTGCTATAAATTTTTTTAAAAAAATATTGGCTAACAAAATTATAAAAACACTACAAAGTCAAAATTAATAAATGAGTGTAATTTCCCTTAAATAAAATATAGAGTAGAATAAAATCAATTAATTCTCATAAAATAAAATCAATTAATATATTCATAATTTTAGCAACTAAAAGTCTAATTGAGGCACTAAAATTAAAATAATGATACGAGGAATATGAATCATTGAAAAGTCAGATTTCTAACTTTTTATTAAGATTCAAAAGTTACGGAACTTTACCCTAGTTTATGAATCTGTGTTCTTTCTAATTTTCAAATCTCATATCTAATTACAATCTCTCAATCTCTCTAGAAAAACATAAGTGTTGACCGTCAATTCAATAAGAAAATTGGAAAAGCATAAGTGTTTATCATAAGTTTCAAACAATCAATGAATCAAAAAGTTATATAAATATAAGTTGATTCTATAAGATATTACTTTTCAAATTTATGTGTTCAAAGACTTTTGGAATAAATTAATCAAAATTTAAGTTGAAGGTTAAAAATCAACATCAGGTACTATTGTTTCATCCTTTTGATTGCTTAAAATGTTGCCTACAAAACAATTGTGTGGTCATCTAAAACAAAAAAGAAAGAACATGAATCAAGCGGTGCACACATGTCTTTCATGAATAAATAGAATTGACTTACAAATTAGATTTAAGAAAAATATAACAATTGATAAATATCTTCAAGAGCTTAAAAGAAATGAAAAAAGACATTTGAAGGATATCTTACTTATGATAGTTTATGTTACTAGATATCTAAATGAGCAAAAGTTAGCATTTCATAAAAAAAATAAGAGGATTAATATGGAAAACAATGAAAATTTTCTTTCTCTTGAAATGATTGCTGAATGAGATCCTGTCATGCAAAAACATTTTGAATGTATTAAGAATAATAAAATTCATTATCATTATCTTAGTCATAAGATTCAAAATGAATTGATTAACATGTTAGGTAATGAAATTCATTATCATAAAAATATTTTTGGATTCTTGTTTAGTATTGAAAGATTTAGATCATTATCGGATAAAGACTTGAAAACATGTTGTAAACATTTTGAAACTTGTTTGAAACATGACGGTTCTCTTGATGTTGATGGTGAAATTTTGTTTGAAGATTTGAAAGTTATTAGAGAAGTTTTAATAGTTGAATCAAAATTAAGCTATATGATATTGAGCTCTTTAAAAACTTTTAACTATTTTCCTAATGCATGCATAACTTATAGAAGAATATTGACTATTCCTATAAGTGTTGCATCTGCTGAAAGAAATTTTTATAAATTAAAATTATTAAAATCTTATTTTAGATTTACTATGTCACAAGATAGATTAAATAGTATTGCGTTGATTTCAATTTAAAATAATTTTTTGAAGAACTTTGATTATGAACGAATTATTAATGATTTTGTAAAAAAAAAATGCTAGGATGATATTTAAATAATTTAAAGATTTTGTCAATTTTTTTATAGGAAAAAATATCGGATCAAGAAGAAGAAGAAAAATAAGTTTATTTATAGTGGTTTATGTTAGGATGTAGTATAAACTTTGATTTAAAGATCCATACTTGTATTCTTTTTGCATATATAATGTCAAATGAAAATGTATTTTTTATCAATTTTTTTGTTATTCTTATATATTTATTGCTAAAAACAATTATAGGGGCACCACTCATTTGATTTGCCCAAGACACCCAAATTCAAAAAATCCGCCTTAGATATGGGTTAGGTACCCTGAAAATATGGATTAGGTATCCATACAGTACAAATACGAGTATAAATATTGGTGCCCACACGAAAATAAGTTTGGGTACATGGATCTTTTTAAACTGCAAATTTGGGAACAGATCCTATAGTATTATGTCCAAACTTTATCCATTGTCATCTCTAAAGATGGAGAAGACAAAGACTTTAATAAGTAGTCAATCCTGATACATTGAATTGTGTAAAAAAAAAAAATTGATCAGAGATTTTGTTGAAAACATTTATTATATTCCATAAAAAAAGTTTGTTTTATTTTTATAAAAACAATTAATCAACTTTTTTAACATTTTTATTTAAAATACTAAGGGCCTGTTTGATTGAGTTTTTATTTTTTGTTTTTAAAAATGATTTTATAAATCAATTTTAAAAAACTGTTTTAGAAAAAAATAATAAAATAAAATTTGTTTGATAGTTCTATTTTAAAAACCATTTTAAAATAAAAATCTAAGATACTTGTTTGGAGAATCTTAAAATCTAATATTTTAAACTTTATACTAAAATGTCTATAAAATAAATCAAAATTAAAATTTTATCAATGAAAAATATAAGTTAATTATGATTCTGGCTCCACTATTTTAAATAATAAAAATATTTTTTTTTGTATAAAGTAATAAAATGGCAATTTATTAATGGTTTGAACATTATATATATATATATATATATATATATATATATATATATATATATATATATATATATATATATATAATTGAATTAAAAAAACATATCAAACAAAATTAAGAAAAAATGCCATAGAATTTTTGATTGAGAAAATATTTAAAAATAAAAAGTTTAACATACTTATACAATAATGTCATTAAAAGTTACAGTATTTTTTTTCTTCATATTTTCAAAACACAAAATAGAAAAAAAAAACACTTAGGGCTCGTTTGATTGAGTTTTGATTTTCTATTTTTAAAAATGATTTTATAAATCAGTTTTAAAAAATTATTTTTAAAAAAACTAATGGAATAAAATCTGTTTGGTAGCTCTGTTTTTAAAAATCGTTTTAAAAATTTAAAAGTTAAAAACTTGTTTGGAGAAATTGTTTTTGGTTTCTAAAATCTAAAAATTGAAAATTTTATAGTTTTTAAAAACTATTTTATAAATCAATTTTAAAAGAGTTTTGAAGAAAAACAATAAAATAAAACATGTTTGATAATTCTACTTTTAAAAATCGTTTTAAAAAGTGTACCACTTTTCCTTGTTTTTTCCTCATCATAATTTCCAAAACTAAAAACCAAAAACCAAAACCTCTAAAACCTGTTTTAGTTTTTTAGTTTTTAAAACTCTCAATAGAGAATAGTTTTCAAAAACAATTTTATAAAATTAGACTACCAAACAAATTTTCTTATTTTCAAATTTTAAAAACTAAAAAACAGTTTTACAAAATCAAATCAAACATGCCCTTAAAAGGTGTTTCTATTTTTTAGTTTTTAAAAACAGAATACTAAAACAAATTTTAAAAACTGAACAACACAAAACTCTTGTCAAACAAGTTTTTAGTTTTGTAATTTTAAAAAACTAAAATACAGTTTTTAAAAATCAAATCAAACGGGCTCTAAATAATTTTTTTACCTTTTATTAATAATATAATAATTTATTCAAAATCTTCTCCACCAAGATAATTACAAATGTCATTTACCTTAAAAAGTTATAATCTAAAAGCCTAATCACCAATAATATTTCAAATACACTTAATTTCCCCATTTTTTAATAAAATAATGAATAAAAAATATTAAATGAAGCCCTTACATAAATCGTTCTTAGACACATTCATTAGTATCAAAGAAAACACTTAATAGTAGAAAACAAAAAACAGTGTCCATTAGAGAGGTTACAGAGAGAGAGAGAGATATTTGGAGAGAGAAAGAGAAAGAGCGCGCGTTGTCGTTTTCATTTTCTTGAGTTTTTATTTTGGTGCCAAATATTTTAGATTTTCCCTCTTCTTTCAAATTTTTTCTCTTCACTTTTAAACCTTTTCATCTTCCCTCTTCCTTTTCTTCTTCACAAAACCCTTTTTCGATACCAATTTCGCCACGTTTCTTTTCTTCTCATAATTTTAAATCTATATTTTCGCTCGAGAATCTCGCGTTTTCGAAGCTCTATGCTTCTCGTTCTCTGAATCAAGTCGTTTATTATTATTTTTTATAAAATTTATAGGGTATTTTTACCGTTGTTTTGAAACCCTAATTTGAAAGTTTGATTCAAAAATCAATGTCTTGTTCAAATTCTCTTTCAATGGCAAGTTCACTTTCTGAAACCCTTGACGGTGATGGACTGAGTCCTATGTTGACTGATCTTCACGGAGCTCCCGTTCAATATCCAGCCTCTTATGAAATAATCAACCGCAAATCGGCATCTGTTTGGTCGGAGGCGTTGGATCCTGGCTGTCAACCTCTGAATTCGGCGATGGCTTGTGATGTGCCGCTGGACGAATGGTTGCCAGAGGATCATCTCGATGATAGTTGGTTGTATGGTGATGAGCCCTCAAAGGATGAGCTTTATGCTTCTGATTCTAAAGCTGCACCGTGGATGATTGTACATGTTACTTTTGTTGTTTTTCTTTTATTTAGATTTGGCTTATTACTCATCGACACATATACAACACTGATACGGCAAACACTTTTAGAATAATTGAATGTAACTGTGTTTGTGCCGATCACTTAGACGTGTCCGACACCAGACATACCTGCATATGTTATGTGTTTTTGAATTTTTGTTGATGATCAATCTGTTTAACAGGGAGCTGGGCTTGCAAATCTTGGGAACACTTGCTTTCTCAACTCAATTACGCAATGCTTCACGCATACAGTGCCCCTAGTTGACGGTCTTCTTTCGTGCAGCCATTCTTCTGATGGTGGGTTGCCCTTGTCTGAATTTAATAGCATCATTCATTTTATAGAAGAATGTCATTATGCAATTGGGTTTTAAAATTCTGGGAGTTTAGATGTTATTAAGATTAATTTTCATGATTAAAACTTATGTGATATGTTATTTTCCCTGAAGATTTTAACCATTAGATTGGGAATTTCAGGTCATAATGGGTACTGTGTTTTTTGTGCTTTCCGCTGCCAGATGCAACATTCCTTGCAGTCTACTGGAACTGTTATCTCACCTGTGATACTTGTGGATAATTTGAGACGTATCCTTAATACCATATTCATTGATTTTTTGTTTTGTTTTGAATATCTTGCGGTAGGGCAGTGGCCAATCTCTTGAATGGAAGGACTAATAATTATGTAATTAATTAATTGGTAAAAATATGAAGTGATTGTTATATTATTGATTTGTGAAATAGAACCTTTAGTTAATACTGTAGGAGGTTAGTTTCATTTATACTTTTTGTGGTTGTGATCCATGACCTGTATCAGATTTTTCTTCTATGTTTACAAATCATCAACAAGAGGATGCACATGAATTTATGCAGTGTGCATTGGATAAGCTTGATTCATGTTTTTTAAGTTTGAAGAAGAATGATCCAAGTTTTGAGGGTGAGAATATTGTAAACAAAGTTTTTGGAGGAAGTCTAGTTAGCAAGGTATAATTGAGAAATACATTAGTAAATAATTGTCTGTCTCCCTTTGATTTAGAATGGTATGTTTGCTAATTGTTATATTTTCCTTGTATTTATGTTTCAGCTCCGATGTTGTACCTGTGGCCACTCTTCTGACACGAAGGAGCCATTGATTGACTTGAGTTTAGAAATAGAAAATGTAGATTCTCTGTCAAGTGCTTTAGAATCTTTCACTATGGTGGAAAACATTGATGAAAAGCTTAAATGTGAGGGCTGCAATGAAGAAGTTTCTATGGAGAAACAGCTTGTGTTGAATCAGACACCTTCTATTGCTGCATTCCATTTAAAGAGGTTCAAGACAGATGGGGTTTTTGTTGAAAAGATCGACAAGCATATTGATTTCCCATTGGAGTTGGACTTGCAGCCTTACACCATTTTGAATGAAATCAATAATGTGGGTTTTGATTTTATTTCCCCACTTACATTTCTCTTGTGAATTCCTTGTTTTGACTCATTTTTATGTTGACAGGTACCATTGAAATATGATCTATATGCAGTTGTTGTGCATATTGGATTTTCATCTAACTCGGGGCATTATTTCTGCTTTGTTCGCACTGCTCCAGACACATGGCATAAGTTGGATGATTCAAAGGTAGCATCTGCTAAACTTGTTCCACATAGAAGAGATTTAGTTGTTTTTACAAATATGTTTAATTATAAAGGTTACAGTGTTCTTCATGGTTCAGTATTTATATGTTGTTTCTTCAAGATTTTTCCCCAGGATCCCAGTCTTCCATAGCTTTAAATATTCACTTATTGTTTGTTGCAAGTTTCATATTCTGTTCATGGTTTGGTTTCCTTTGCATACATTTTGTGCTTATTTAATAATTGTATTGTCTAGTTGTCATTCTTTTATATTTTTATTTAACATGTAACATTTGGAAATTATTCAGGTTACTAAGGTATCACAAAACACTGTGCTGTCTCAGGAAGCATACATATTGTTTTACGCCCAACAGAATACTCCTTGGTTTTCTGAGTTTTTAGAATCTACAATTCCATCACTTGATTTGAGTAGGATGAATACATCTCCCAAGTCTGTTTTAGACATCAGTGATGGACAGGATAAGTCATTTCCAATTATAAATCAAAATGTCGAGATGAATGAGGCTGAGGACTCCAAAAAAAAATCTGAAAAGAAGTTTGATTATTCTCGTCGACAAAGTCATGAGTTGCTTAAAATTGATGATGTTATTGATGCTTCTCCTCGCGGTGAACAATTTCCTGCTGGGCCTTCAAATCAGAAAACTCTTACTGTGAAAGGATTGGAAGATATCAACTCCAAAGTTCAACCTTTGAATAGTGTCAGCTTGACTGGTACTGCAAAGGCTGGTGGGAGTTCATATGCTAATAACAGTGCTCATGATAAAAACAAATCTCATCATAATGTTATGGATTTCATAGAGAATGATATTTTCAATTCTATTACTCCTCCCGACACACCCCCTTCTCAGACTCCAGGTGATTGGATACACTTTTTCTGATAGTCTTTTCGCTTGTAACTTAATATTTACTTTGTTTGATAACCTTGAGTTACATTTGTCAGGTAAGAATTTCCAGATCTCACGCGAACATGTAAAGACAGAGAATCATGGGAGCAGTAGCAGTAAAAGATCATCATCAAATAAGTCAAATAAATCATCCGATAGTCCTGGAAAAAAAGCTGCCATCACTTATCTTAAGAAGATGCCTGGTTTAAGGAGAGGTGCATTTTTGGACCTAGTTAATGCTTGTCATAACAAAACTTCTCCAAAGAACAAGAGAAAAAACACCTCGTTGCCGTCTGACAAAGGAAACAACAGTGCTCGCAAGAAATCAAACCATGCTTCTGTTGGCGGCTACCCTGTGGCAGCCGGAATTTCACAATAAATAGTCTTTGGATTTAGGCATTTGGCTGTGTACTTAATTTTTTATAGTGAAAATACCTTTATCTGTGGTCTTTTTGCTAAAAAGTTATCAACAACACCTTCGCCAAATTGTATAGTCACAACACTAACATTGGTGATGAGAAAAAGTAACTGTGGACAAGGATGTACATAGAAAGATTTAAGGCATATTCCCAACTTCAAATAATGGTTAAATTTTTAATACTATAGTTTATCACAGAAAGATTTTTACTTGTTTGCATATTGGTACATAGGGATTGGTATTGACTTTTTAGAGGCCCATAACAAATAATAAAAATGAACCCCTAATAAAAATTATAATTTAAAAAAAAAAGAATATGTATTTGTCAAATAAATAGATATTATTGCACAGTATCGTTGACATTATGCGTAAGTATTTTCTCCTTTAACTTGAATATTGCGAAAACATTTTCATAAATATAAATAAATAGTATAAATAGTATAAGAATCAATTTTATCATAAATGAAATTTACTAATATGTTTAAATCCCTTTACTAGTTCATTCAGAAATCATCCATCTATCACTTATCTACCATTTGATGAATGATAAATTTATGTTTAATTTCCATTTTATAATTTATTTAATATAATATTTAGTATATGTTTTTCTTTTTTTAAACAAAATGAGATCCCTTAATTTGGAAATCCTGGATTAAGATCGTCTTGCCCTTACTCAAGACCGGTCCAGTTGGTATCCTTCCTTTAATGGAATTTAGTGTTTGAATTTCTAGTGAATATAATACCAATTAAATTGACATTAAAGATACTATCAAGATTGAACCTTGATTGTATCTTAGGGCAAGAAGTTTCTATGTAAAGATTCTTAAATAAATACAACATTTAAGACATCTGTTGCTAAGCAGCTCTTGATAATGTCGAGCGCTTTGTCTGTACTGCAGTCTGAGCAGTGAATGTGTGAGTTCTATAAAAGGAATTGATATGCCTACAATAAATCCCTTTCCCTGTTCATTCTTTTCTTGATAGTTAATACATTACTTACTATCAGTTGCACTTGAGTTACTTCTGAGCTATAGTTGTTTCTATATTCTTAAACTACTAAAGCATGTCAATCACAAACCTACTTCAATAAGAAATGCAAAGGCCCCAAAATTCAGCTCTACATTGTCGTAGTTAAAAACACAACTTCAGGAAAAATCAAACTAGCCAACATGATAGAAAGTTAAACCCATTTTAGCCCCCAGCTTTGAGCATTTCACGTACCATAGGTCTTGTATAATGATGCACCGATTTAACCATAAACCAATAAGAGTTCCACCCATTAATGTGTTATGGTTCAAATAACAGTAAAAGGTAAACAAAATAATTCATTGGAAAAGTATTGTGCCCCATATAATTCATCTAATAGCTCATCTACTGTAGGGATAGGAAAACTATCTTTCACAGTAATAGTGTTTAAAGCCCTATAATCCGTACAAAATCTCCAAGATCCATCCTTCTTTTTAACTAAGAGGACAGGAGAGGAAAAAGGGCTATTGCTAGGTTGGATGATGCCTTGGATCAACATCTCCAAAACCATGGATTCAATTTGAGACTTTTGACTATGAGGGTATCTATAGGGCCTTACCTTGACCGGATTGCTGCCTTGAACCAATGGAATAGCATGATCATGAAATCGGGCAGGTGGTAGACCTTGAGGCTCAGCAAAAACATCATGGAAACTATGCAGAATAGCAGTCAAGTCAGGGTGTAACCCTGTTGGATCAAAACCGGTGGCAGGATGTATTTCTTGGAACTGCAGAGTAAATGAAGCTTCAATTGCCTTCGTATTGTGAAGTCTCTTGATGTGGTGGAACTGAGCAGGGATTGGACCTTTGTGTTTCTCACCAAATAGAGTCACAAAAGTGTCTTTGACATAAAATTTGATAGACAAAGCATTATAGTCCGCTATGTGAGGACCGAGGGTCTTTAACCAAGGGGCGCCTAGAACCAAATCTGCTCCTGTGATAGGTAAGAGATACACTGGGATATGCAGGATATGTCCTTGAATATTGACAGGAAGCTCAGCTATGAATCCCAAAGTAGTCAGAGAATTGCCATTGCCCACCATGACTTTGAATTGTTCAGTGGATTGAATGGGTAGTTTGAGACAATGAGCAATGCGGGGCTGAATAAAGTTGTCAGAGCTGCCACTGTCCAATAACACACTGATACTAATGCCCTGCACGTGGCCCTGAAATCGTAAGGTACCAGCACCGTGAGAACCATTTAACGCGTTCATGGATAAGTGATGCTCAGACTCGTCAACAGAGCTGGGAGGTGGGGTGGGTGAATCAAAAGGTTCGGATGGCTGAGGGGGGTCGTCATCATCATCAATCTGAAGTAGCAAATAATGGCGATTGGGGCATTTATGTGTGATAGAGAACTTGTCGTCACAGTAATAGCATAAACCTTTTTCGCGGCGCAATTGCATTTCGGCGCGTGTGATGTTGCGAACTGGGTTGGATTTTGGTGGGTTGGTGGTGGCTTTTGGTGTGGGTGACGGCAGAAGTGGTGGTTGGGGGCCATTTCGAGGGTTAGGGTTTTGGGTTGGATAGTGATAAGGTTTATGGGTGGTCGCCGGTGGTGGTTTAGGTGGTGGTATGAAGTATTTGTCTTCAAAGAGTTTGGCAAGGGCAAAGGCACGTGATAGAGAAGTGGGGGTCTGAGCAATGACGTCTCGTTTGATTTCCGTTTTGAGTCCACTGATGAAACAGTCTAGTGTGGCATCCGGGCTTAGACCTTGGGCCCTGTTAGCTAAAACCGTGAAAGCAGAGTAATAATCTGCTACAGTAGTGGTTTGGGCCAATTTGAACAGTGCCGGTCTGGGTGATTCATACGGTGACGGCCCAAATTCCATCTCAAGGACACGCGTAAACATATTCCATGACTGAAACGGCTGATTTCGGGAAATCATTTGAAACCAGGGAACAACATCCTTCTCCATATGCACGGCGGCAATGGTAAGGCGGTGGTTGTCCGGTGTGGCATAATAATAAAAAAATTGTTCCGCCTTAAAAATCCAGTTTAAGACCTCAGATCCATCGAATCTTGGAAAATCAAGCTTGATATTACGCACCTGAAATGGTTGTGTCGCCGGTGTCGGCGTGGAGTTCTTTCCACCAGTGGATGACGTCGTATGAAGAGAACTCAACTGATTCTCAATCCTTTCCAAGCGAGCATGATCCAAATGGCGTTGCTGCATATACTCATTGTGACGCCGATCTGAATCCTCCATAAATTTTTGTAAAGTTTTGTGCATTTCTGCTATGGCATTCTCCATACTCTTCATGCGAGTGTTTTCAGCCATGGTGGAAGAGAATGAAAGCACCGGTTGTTATGGTTCAAATAACAGTAAAAGGTAAACAAAATAATTTGTGCTAAATTGTACTATATTCTCAAACAAGTATCTAGTACAATTTTTATCTTCTGAAATTTTAGAATTAACAATTGGAAAGGAAGATACAAGAAAATCTAACAACCATGGAAAGCTGCTAAATTCAGAGAGAGAAAGGACTAGGTTTTCATCCACTAAATTCCACACACTATCATTCCCAATCCTGCCACTATTTAACAGTCTGTACTGTATTTTCTGTTAGGAATTCTCTCTCTTGTGCCACGTCTTGGTTCCTGATAATTTGGATCATGTGACAAGTGTCCTTTTTCCACATGTGCATTAGTGATAGGAATATTCCTCTGGCCTTCTATCATAACATAATGTAAAAAGCTTTCCCATCCAACACAAACTGGGAACCCTTTCTCTCCACAAAACTCAATTCAACATCCTCCTCAGAACCCATCTTTACATCCCCAAATGACATGTATCAAAAGCACAACCGATGAAAACCAAATAACAATCATTTACCTCAAAACCCTATCACACAGTTTACAACAAAAACCACAGAAATTTAACAGATTTAGGAGATTGTCAGATACCCTTTTGGCTCTTCATTAAAGGGTTTACTGTGATTTTAGCTTCAGATGAAGATTTCTGAATCCACTATTTTCAGTACTGAAGTGAATGTTAAATGATCAGAATGTATAGATCTCTATATCTTTAGGAAGATTCTTAATGAGATTAACTATGAGGAGTGAATAAAGAGTGCAATTTTGAATGAGTTTATAGAGAGAAAAAATGAAAATTACGATTTTATTTGGATCGATGGAATATGATGGAGTAGAGCGAAATGAGATGAAATGAACTGGAATAGAATAGAGTTATATGAATTTTCCTTCATTTCATCACTTATCACCCTATTTATTTTTCTTCAATTTGGATGGAATGATCAACTTATCTTATTTCGTTATAAAATTTTTAAACAATAGAATAAAATATTCGTTATACTTCGTCTTACTTTGCTCCACTCCATTTCACTTCCTTCATTTTATAATTTCCAAACATAGTCTATGATGCTCGGAAATTATTATCAGGTTGAAGACGAGACATGGTGAATTATTTGTATCAAATTATTATTAATAATTAATAACTAATAATAATAATAATAATAATAATAATAATAATAATAATAATAATAGAATCATAAGTTAGATTCTTTTGTGAGAGTATATATTTTTTCATTAGTTTATATGTAGCTCTCATTTATTTTTGTGAATCTTTCAAGGTTTCCTCCGATTCAAATTGATATTTTCTCATTTCTTTATTTTTGGCCTTTTGTGCAGTTTCATGTGCCGTTACTTCACATGTTGCCTCATTTAGAGCTAAATATCTATCTGTTTCTGCCATTTCAAGGGATAATACCAGGGGACATGATGACCCTTCCCCGTTTGCAATTCTCGTAAATAAAGTTTTGTCACATTTTTCATAATTGGAGACAACATACCCACTATTATAAATTTTTTCATTTTTATTCTTTTCGTCAATGTATCCATTCAAATATAAACATCAACAACTAGATCATAGAATATGGGCCCGTCAGAATAACTAACTCACGATATTGAGATATAAATTCTCTCTTTCGTCTACCATATTCCTCCTAGACACGCGTGAAAAATTAAATTAAAGGTTGTTAGTGGATAAGAAGCATTATTATAAGAAGCTATATGAAAAAGATCTGCGTTATTATTCAAATAAAAGGAGTACAAGATTCATAATCAATTTCTGAAGACAACAAATGCATGATGAAAAGTTACAACCTATAAACTTGGTCAACTCCTTCATCATAAGTCATGGGGAAGTCTTTATAGTCCTGATCATCATCTGAGTTGTATTCAAATCCTTTAGTATACTCCTGCTCCTTTTTAGGATTCTTCATTGTTGTCTATGGAGTTCTCCTTATCTTGGAAGCCCTAGTTGATGTGCTTGAACTTTAAGCTTCCATGACTTTCTGAGCTTTTGCAACTTCAGCAGATCTAATTTTCTCTTCCCTCTTTTTCTTATTCATAAGCTTTCTAATCTTCTTAGTAAAGTCTCTCCTAAAATTCTTATCTTACTTTGACTTACCCATACTTCTTAAAAAGAGAGGAGTTTGGAAGAAGAGGATTATGATCTTAGTAATAATGCAAATCTGCACTTTATAGACTGTCTGGGATAATGCTTAGCCAATTTTGATCTGTGTGCCCCAATAAACATAGGAAAGAGAAGCCGGTATCAGTCTTTGGCCACGTCTCCCCAGTTCTGATCCCTAGTTATCTACGCTTAGTTGTCAGAATCGATATTTGACCACCTTGAAAATTGAAGATGTTTTTATCAATCAGACTAGCCAATTTTCTTTTAAATGCTTCTTTGACTAAATAGAAGTAAAGACTTATTTAACTCATTTTTATTAAGAATTATTTTTCTCATACATTATTTTTCTTTAGTATCTTTTCTTTCCCTGAAGCCAACATGTTAATTAAATCAACAACCATTGTTCTTAAATACTATTGTTTGTCATCATAAAAAAAGGGAGATTGTTGGAACAAAATTGATTGATACCATATCCCTTAGGTTTTGATTATAACAAAATATTTAAATTATAATTGGATATTCTAACATCTGTTCAAGTATTCAATATTATATCATTAATAACATATGAAGAAATTCTTAAGGAATTTGAATCTGAAGATCAGACTCTGGCTCTGAAGATCACTTTTGAGGACTTTGCCTCTGATGGAGATCTAGACTCTGAAGAAAGTCAGCCTCTAGTGACCCAGACTCTGAAGCTTCAGAAGCCAAGAAGAGGACTCGAATTTGATCAGACTCTAAAGAGTGAAGTCCAGAGAAAGACAACATCTGAAGAGTGAAGTTTGAAGTGTGGGTGCATCTTCCGTTAAATTCCGTTATGAGTGTTTTGCATGATGTCAAAACTAGGTTTCTTTAGCGTTTATGTACATTGAATGATATCCTCTTATTCTATGTGTGCATCTTAGTATTAGAAAGCATACAAGTCGTTGGGAACATCTTTGAAAAGGTCTTATGCATTAAACATGCATGAAAAATCAAGTTTTATGTAAAATTAATGGCTAGGTCGACACATGCATATGATAGGTCGACACGTACGTAAACAAGTCTGCCCATAGTAAAAATTTCTAAGTTATAAGTCGACACATCCTTACTACATGTCGATAGGAATACTGCAATATTAAAGCATGTGGCTTTTGTTTCATGTGCTGGCTCCACAGTGAAGCTAGCGGAAATATACCTGAATGCATCGCACGCTCGAACATACAACAGAGTCACCATCGAACTTTATTTATTCTTGAAGGAAGGGGAAAACATCGATAAAACCCGGGGAAAGAGAAATCTGAGTAAGGAAGTTGGTTATGCAAGGGGAAAGTATTAACACCCCTAACATCCGTTGTACTCAATGGGAACCATTTTGATCTTTCTTTGCTTGAATGAGTGTGATATCTGAAGATTACTCGCAAAAGAATAAAGGAAAAATAAGAGAATAGATAAAGTGCTCGGTGAGGATTAGGGCCCTCATGCCTACGTATCCTTATAGTGCAATAAGAAATTCAGAGCTCCGTAGTTCATAGAACTAATGGTGGGAGATGAAAAGAAGTTGCGATAACAACTATGGTTTGAACCAAAGGGTTGTATAATTTGAACTCCAAAAAGGGATGAAAACTGAACCCAAGAGTAAACTAGAATTAACCTATATGTGGGTAGTCTGAACATTCGCCACTATACGGTACGACCAAAAATAAAGAGAATTAAGTATTTGGTTTCACAGAACAAACAACTCTTGGTTTACAAGATGACACAAGACAGAGCTCAAAGAGATAATGTATTTGTCTCAAAAGATGACAAGTATATCACATGGAGTGAATGAAAGTATAATAATTTTTTGTGAAATATATGAATGGTGGGTGCCCTAAGGCAGAAGGAATAATTACACTACGCCAAATAAGGGAAAAGAGGGCGCTTATTTTGACCTATAACAACGCTTTTAAGCGCCCTCTAAAGTGGCGCTGGCATAGGTAAAGACAGCGCTTTGTTTTCCTGGAGAAAGCGCTGTCTAAAGTGGCCACATTATAGTGCGCTTTCAGAAAAAAGCGCCCTCTGGAGTGGTCCATAAAGGGACACCTTAGAGGGCGCTTTCTGGAAAAAGCGCCCTCTAAAGTTGTCAATGTAAAGTGTTTAGAGGGCGCTTTCAGGAAAAAGCGTCCTCTAAAGTTGTCAATGTAAAGTGTTTAGAGGGCGCTTTCAGGAAAAAGTGCCCTCTAAAGTTGTCAATGTAAAGTGTTTAGAGGGCGCTTTCTGGACAAAGCGCCCTCTAAAGTGTTAGTTATTTTAAAAAAATTTGTTTGAAAAACAGTGGATATTTAATTGGTAACCTGTTCGCATGCTGCAAAAGTGTAAAATTCATATTGATTTCATCCTTTAATCCAATGTTATACACCATTAATCCATTGATATATACAACATGAATCCATTTATATACAACATTAATCCTCCATATATACAACATTAATATATGATTCTTTGATCAACAATATACAACAACATATTCATGATTTAGTAAAAGTACAACAACAATATACAACATATATACAACAACAGCATACAACAACAACATTCCATACATATATGTACAACAATATACAACCTAGCTATATGATTCTTTGATCAACAATGAATTGACACAATTCATCCTTCATTTCATCCAAATGAGCTCTTGAGTAAGATTTGTATTTCTCAAAGTACTACAATTAAGAGAATAAAACATATTCATGATTTAGTAACAAATTAGATGAAATATCCGATAATATTAAAATAAACCCTAAGTTATTATTCCATACCATTTTTGGGATGTCTATACGATTCAACGCAATGATATCTCTCATAAATCTCAATACAAAAAATCCGCAATCGACCGAATTATTTTGCTGAGGACACTACACAGAAAAACAAACAATATATATATAGTTAATTTCTTACAAACACTATTATAAGCAAAAAAACAAACACTATTATAAGCAAAAATAAGATACTTAATATATACCTGAACTCTGACCCAGGTAATGTCCTTCCTATTACGATAATTCTTTTTCGATCTAAATTTTATTATTGCCCTAACAAAATAAAAACGTATATTGAGATCAATCTGACAGACATAATTAAATATACAAATACACACGAATATTTAGGGGAATTTCACTTACGCGTCAACCGTCTTCTTCATACTCGGATATTTACTCCAATCACCCGATAACGAATCGAGATAATACACTATTAGTCTCGAAAGATCCATAGCAACCAACACCCAGTGACCACTGTAAAATAAAACAAAAATTTAGATGAATGAAAATTTTCTACGTAAAAGATATACATAGATTAGAATGAAATTATTAGAAATTAAGAAAATCTAACCCGTTGCCAGAATTAAACGGTAAAAAATACAAACTGGGTGTAGTATTATCGCCGACCGCCATGAATCTATCGACTAGATCATTCTTTACGGATGTTGGATTTTTCGTTATTAACGTTGCGTTGATACGGGAAGCAGCAATAAAATTGAAACGGTTACACAATTCAGTTCCCCGCATCAATGTTACATACATATACCTTAAATAGAAACATAATAAACATTAGACTACTCATTGAAATGTGTAAATAAATTGTTCAACTAAGTAAATTATAGATTGATCGGAGTATCATATGTATGTATGAATGACAGCGATGCCCAATTCGTCGTGTTCAAAAAGTTGTTGCATGTCCTCCTTTGCAATTATTTCGAAATGAGCAGCTCCGAAAACACCTTCATCAAAATCTATACTACGAATGGCCCCGTGCATAATATCGGACTCATCCACCATTTTCTCAAGACGCATCATAATTTGAGATTTTGTCCCGGACGTCGTTGGAATATCCTTAGCAGCGCTTTTCAACTTTCGACCGGGAACCTAAAAATTCATATAAAATAAATCATGACTTTTTGTGATGCAACAAAATCGTTGCGTATATAATTCAATGGGTATATATATTTGTACCTCTTTTTGAGATGCAACCGACTCGATGCGTCTTGAAATCCCTTTACCAACTTTATGTGTGGGTCTTGTAGGAGTCTAACATTACCATGTAATAAGGATTGATTAAATATCATAATTGTAGCTGAATTGAAATGTGAATACTAAATATTCATAATCATTTAGAACATATATACCTCGGCATCAGGGAAAATTAGATCTGACGGCCAACCAACAAAGGATCCGACTGCATCTCGCATCAACGTTGTCTCTGAAACAACGTCAGGTAATGGTAGAAGGGCGTTCGTATCTAATACAAGGTCAACCGAAACTTTCATATATCCCACCGGGAGGGGATTATGGTGAAGTAATTCACCCGAAGTATTGTGCACTTTTCCCTTGCCAACTATGCGATAAGTTGGTGACGATAGATACAGCTGACAAGGTGAAATGCCCTAAACCAATAATAAATGTTATTGTTAACGTGTATATGTGTCAAGTAAAAAAGTGCTATTTTAATTTCATAATAACATATATAATTACCTCGGGAAATTTCGGTTGACAATTGATACTAGCTCGGTCACTAGTATCTTTTGCCTCGGGAGCGCACCTTTCCTCTCTATACCTTGCATTCTCGTTTTGCAGTTGGAGTACTTGTGCCCTTAACTCCGCCAAGGTCTCCATCACCTCTTTGTTGGTAGGATTTTTTGTTTTTGGTTTTTTATAAAATGACGACGGAGTCACACCAAAACCCTTACCCCTCACACGACCGGAATACTCAGGAACATTTAGTACTCGACTAAGTACGCTCCTGCAATCCTGGACCTCGGTTGAAGGTAAGGTTTGGGATAAAGTCTCCTGAAATATTATTAGAGGAGATTAAAAATTAATTATATGTCTAACAAAATTTTCGATATAATTAAAGAAATAATGTTACATATACTTACACATTCGTCATAAACATTTTGGACCGCTTCAACGACAGCCCCATCCTTCCCAACCCGAGCAGCCTTCCATAATACGTGCTCCGGAAGAGATGTTGCGTCACTTTTCTCCTCGGTTAGCTACATATTGAATTAGATTATAAGATCATCAATTATAACATATTGTGACAATGTATAAGCTCATAGCATTTGAATATACTCACAATTCTTTGTTGTAACCGTGCATATCCCGTACGCCCTTTTTTGTACGGATACGCGGGTTTTGATGCCCTTTTCCGATTTTTGTCGCTTACTTCCTGGATAAAAAAGTTTAAGGCATATTAGAACCAAGTAACTTAACAATTGTATAATATCATAATTAATAGACATTACATGGAATTTTTCGTTTCTTCGTTTGGCGACAAAGTTATTCCATTCATCGGCTGAAATAATCTCGGCATACTTCATTGGCCGTTCTGCTTCAACAAATTTTCCTTCCTCATCCTTGAGAAATTTGTTGGACAAAAAGGATCGAAATCCTCGGAGTCTTTTTCCGGCCAATTGAATACAATATTTTTGCCGGCTTTCATCGATGTGAAAGGATCTCTAAAAAACATACACATGGAGTGTGTTATTATAAAGTAATATTATAACAATATATGGTCAACAAATAGTCAACAAAAAAAACATATAACAATATATGGTAAGTACCTGTATCTCCGACCATATTTTTTCTTTGCCAACCTTCAAGTCCGGACTTCTCCAATTATCACATGTAATCGGAATATGTTGTCGAACAAGGAAACCAATGTAACTTACCAACATTGAACCGTTAGGCTCAATTAGTTGGTCTTCAACACTCCAATGTACTTCAAATTTTACACCCTTGTCTCTTGCACGAATGATTGACTTCATAACAGTCAATCCTCGTTTGATTTCTTTTTCAACATTGTTACGTGATCCATTCACGTCATGGGTATCGTCTTGGTTAGCCATTTTATCTGTAATATAGAAATGATTCAATAAGACCCAAGTAAGACAATGATTCAATACGTGAACACATTCATATACCTTCCATTTCTCTCATGTTACAACAATCTAAACTCTTTTTTTTTTATCATTATTGAATACAAACTCACACACACCTACTGCATGCAAAAGACCAATGCAAACTTATGGTGTTTGGAACATGAACAAACTTGCATCCATAATCATCAAACTTCCAAGCACAAGCTCAAAGACACTTCAAATGATATCAGTTTTCAATCAGAAATAAAAAACTCAGTTTGCCCTAAACAACATTAATCAACATAATGCACAAAATGTAAAACTAAGTTTAGAAAATGCCCTAATCAAACACATGAAGAAAGTGAACGGTAACGATGGAGAAGAGAAATACCTTCAAGGTGACGGTAACGATGGAGAAGAAAGTGAACAGTGACGGTGGACGTGAACGTGAACGCAGCAGCAGAAAAAGGCGACGGCGACGATGACGGTGAGGGAGGGAGAACGAACGGAGGACGAGAGTAATCGCAGTAGAGAGTAATCGCAGTAGAGAGAAAACCCAGTTACGTAAACGAAATAGCTTATAGAGAGGGAAAATAAAGAGACATGCAGTATATGTTATAATTTTAATGTTTACTAAAGGGGACCTTAGAGGGCGCTTTTGTAAAAAAAGCGCCCTCTAAAGGGGGCCTAAGAGGGCGCTTCTGAAAGCGCTCTCTAAGGCTTTCCAAAAGCGCCTTCTAAACTGGAAATTTACATGGACTTAGAGAGCGCTTTTTTAAAAGCGCCCTCTAAGGGTAACCTTAGAGGGCGCTTTCACTAAAGCGCCCTCTATTGTTGTCCCTCCATTTCCTCATTATTTTTTTTTGGCTTCACTTTAGAGGGCGCTTTGTTACAAAAGCGCCCTCTAAAGGGGGCCTAAGAGGGCGCTTCTAAAAGCGCTCTCTAAGGCTTTCCAAAAGCGCCTTATAAACTGGAAATGTACATGTACATAGAGAGCGCTTTTTAAAAAGCGCCCTCTAAGGTTACCCTTAGAGGGCGCTTTCAATAAAGCGTCCTCTATTGGTGTCCCTCCATTTCCTCATTATTTTTTCGCTTCACTTTAGAGTGCGCTTTTTTACAAAAACGCCCTCTAAAGTGCGCTGTCTATTCCAATAGTATGCTCCTTATTTTTTCTCTTCACTTTAGAGTGCGCTTTTGTAATAAAGCGCCCTCTAAGGGGCGCTGTCTATTCCAGTTTTTGGCGTAGTGTTAGGATTGTGCTCGCCAAGGATTCGCATCCTCATGCCTACATATTCTTACTATGCAATGAGGAAGTCAGAGCATTCGTAGTTCGTGGAACCACGATAACAAAGGAGATATAAGGAAGTGTTTGATACAAAGAAATGTAACTTGTACCAATAGAATGGTAACAAAACAAACAAATTAAAGGGTATGATTGAAGTGATGAATAATGTAACTTGTACCAACAGAATGGTAACATGGGAAATCCACATAGGTAAATGATTTGAACCAAAGAGCAAAGGCATATTGGCAAAAAAAAGAAGGAATAAAGTGTTTGTTTTTGTAGCACAAGCATCTCTTGGTTCACAAGGAAAGCATTGGTCATTGGCCTAAAAGTATATATGTGGGGTTGTCAAGAAAGTGTTGTTGGGTACAAAAAACAATATATCAATATAAGGGACAAACAATTTGAGATCAAAGAAGAATGGTATATTGGATCCATGAAGGAATAAACTATGAACCAAAGAGTAAAGGCATATTGGCCAAAAAAGAAGGGATAAAGTGTTTGTCATCAAGGCAAACATCTCTTGGTTCACAAGGTGGACTTTGATTAGGTCGTCCTAAAAGGATGTGCATGGAATCCTAGGAAAAATGATATTTGATATCAAAAGGACGATATTTATTGAATGAAGAATGAAGGATTAATAAATAGGGTAGAAATAAATAAGGTAGCTCGCGGAGAATCTGAGTTCTCATGCCTACGTATTCTCACCATGCAATGAGAAAGTCAGAGCTTCCGTAGTTCAGCCTACTAGGGATGGCAACAAGATGATTAAGACAAGAAATATGATCTGGATGCCAGAGTCTGAACTCAATAAAGGCAAAAGACTATAATGTCAAAGTCTGAACTTCAAAACAATATCAAAGGTTGCCATAGTCTGCACTCCATGGGCAAGATGTGAAGGGTGCCATAGTCTGAACTATATAAGGCAAAGGAAATGAGTTGGATGCCAGAGTATGAACTCAATGGGGAAAGGATGCCAAGGTCATTACCTTATAAGCAAAGAACAAATCTAGAGTCTGTACAACATAGGCTAAAAGAAGTGGCCAAGGGGTGCACTTTATGGGCAAGAAACAAAACCAGAGTTTGTACTCCATGGGATGAATGCCAAGGTCAGTACCTTATAGGCAAAGAACAAGGATGCCACAGTCTGAACTATATAGGAAATGTATGAGGCAATTGATTAAGAAATGGGTATGTGACCCTAAGATGATGATTCCAAGAGATGTATGGACATCAAGGAGAAAAGTCTGGTACTGAGTCCAAGAGGAAAGTAATGGTGCTTCAATGTTGAAGAAGGATTGATATGCAATGATGCTTACACTAAAGTCTATGAACAAAGGCGAATACCTTGAGCAACTGGGTCATTCGTTTCGTACCCAAATATACCCTAGACAAGGATATGAATTCTCTAATCTCATCATTCTTTGTTTCTTAAGTATCATGACATACAACTTGAATCAGAATTGACAAGTTGCTGATAAGAGATCTTGATAATGCAATGCTACTTGTCATAGAAGAATACTTGACAATCATATAATTTGAATTGTGCTAAAGTCTATGAACAAAGGTGAATACGATGAGCAACTGGGTCATTCGTCTCGTACCCAAAGATATTCAGAATGAGTTAATGGAGTTCTCCAATCTCATTCCTTCTATATTTCTTAAGGCATGTGCCACACAATCTGAATTATGATTGACAAATGTTGATACCTTTCTTGTGCTTGAGAAGTAGTTGTCCATTTTGATAGCTATGCTTGATTGATGTTGACTTGAAGTCTTGATCTTGCACTTGGACCTTGAGGACTTGAGTTCCTGAGATTCAGCTTATCCAAAATAGCTTAACCACAATGAATTTGTCGTATCAAGTGATCAAAGGTCTTTTGATCACTTGAATAAGCTTGGAGATTAAAGCATGATACAAAGGATTCGGTTGACCAAAGTGTCCTTCGGTCAACACTAATCAGTAGGATTGAAATGAAATAAGTAAACTATGTACGCAACCTAATGAAGGATCAGGTAATTGAACCAGTTGCCTTTATATAAACCTTACGCTAAGGGAGCATGCAAAACATCGCGAGTTCCTACACCTTAGGGGTAAAATAGGAAATACGCACAAATTTTATCAAAATGGAATTTAGAATCAGGATTATTTAGAATTAATTAAAAGCAATTAATCAATTACAAGAATACATGAATATATAAAAAGTTAGGTTAAGTCTAAAAAACTTAAACCTATAATCTCTCGTAATTTTCAAAAGTCGATTAAGTCACCAATCACAATTACTAATTAAACCTTAATTATCCTAAATTACAATTAGTCACAATTAACCTAATAGTCATCATTAATCACACTAATCATAATTAACCACAATTATTTATATTGATCATATTAATCACATTAAGATAATTAACAAAGTAGTCACAATTATCCATAATTAACACTTATTTATAAAAACAACAAAATGAAAAGTTTAACTAGAATTAACTAGGACTATTAGTTTTAAGATTAATTAATTAGATCAATGAAATATAAAAAAATTAGGGGAGGGGGATACATGCCCAAGAAAAGAGGTGTATTGAAAGGGGCTTGGGCCAGCTAGGGCCCTAAGCCCAAACGCCATGGATCCAGGCCAATCCACCAATCCATCACTACACGGAATGCTCCACGGGTCCTAGGTCAGAAGAAGAACAGAAAAAAAAACACTCAAATTAAAACGCGAATAAACCACTGAAGAGCACTCATCTAAGGAGTTGCGGTATCATTGTGAACGTTATCGCCTTGTTTTCATCGTCGCGTATGTGGATTCAATTTTCATCGCGTTTTCATGTGCGTCTTCTTCTTCGATTCGCACAACGAAAATGAACAGGAAACAAATTCAGATTCACCATGTAGCTTCAACAAGCATCATCAGATTGAATTCATCGTCGTCTTCATCAACTCAGGATTGCAAGATTCAACATCAAAAATAAAAATCTCTGAAACTTTGCATCTTGCGCATGGAATTGATGAGCACCGCATATGAATTGATAATCGAATCAAGAAGAAGAATACTTACTGGATTGGATTTGTTGAATCAAGTTATTTATTTCGCGGAATCGGAGCTCTGGCGTTGTGCTTTATGGCGAACAATAGGTATCATAATCTGTAATGAATAAGAACAAAAAGGGTAACAAATCACAACAGAATAATCAACATGTGGCATATGATCCTCAAATTCAAGAGTTGGGACGTGGAGTGAGAAGAAAAATTCCCAACATAAAATATACCACTGATTTCATTTAAGTAGCCCAATGATTGGTAATGAGTGGTGTGGAATTTAGTGGAAAGAATTGGATTCTCTTCTCCCTATGAGCACTATGCTTTCTAGATCCTTCCTTTAATTTCTCTGTACTTACATTTCTGCAAGTGGAGAACCACAATCATTTTATCATTTACGAAACAATACTTGAAATTTGTACTGTTGCATTGAGAAAATTAGTACAAATTTACCTTAATCGCTGTGTATTGTGTGCATCTATTTTGAACCATAACAATTGGTGCTCTTATTGACCTCCAATGGCTGAGCGTACTCGTATGAAGGGTCTTGAGAACTCCATCGTTGAGATCAACAAAACTTTGCAGCAATTTCTGGAGGATTCAGATCGTCGTTACTCCGAATACACCCAACATCGTCTCATGGACCAAGCTCGTTTGGAACGCGTCAAAAATCAACTGAGTTCGCTCCATTTAACACCGCACCCCGGCAACAAGGGCTCCGTCGTTCCTCCACCACCACAGTAGCCGTTTCAGACCCGGAACATCAAGCTTGATTTCCCACGATTCGACGGAACAAAGGTAATGAACTGGATCTTTCGCGTTGAACAATTTTTTGATTATTATGCCACACCGGATGTTCACCGCCTTACCATAGCCGTCGTACACATGGAAAAAGATGTAGTGCCATGGTTTCAGATGATTTCACGTAATCATCCCTTTCAGTCGTGGGTTATGTTTACTCGGGCCTTAGAGATGGAATTCGGCCCATCCCCTTATGAATCCCCTAGATTGGCCTTGTTCAAACTTACCCAAACATCCACTGTTGTTGACTTTTACTCTGCTTTCACTGTTTTAGCCAATAGAGCCCAAAGACTCAGTCCAGATGCTACCCTAGACTGCTTTGTTAGTGGGCTCAAGCCAGAAATCAAACGAGACGTCATAAGCCAAACACCAACCACCCTTTCTCGTGCCTTTGCTCTGGCAAGGTTGTTTGAGGATAAATACAACCCACCTCCATGCAAGAACCCACCCCCACCAATTCCAGACCTTACCATTACCCAAGCCCAAACACTAACCCCAAGCCTACCAATAATGTACCCATTTTACCTAACCCCAAACCACCCAATCCACCACCTAAATCCCATCCAGTCAAAAACATCACCAGAACAGAGATGCAACTTCGCAGAGAGAAGGGGCTTTGCTATTACTGTGATGACAAGTTCTCTCCCACACACAAATGTCCAAACCTCCATTACTTTCTGTTTCAAGTTGAAGATGATGACACGACACAGGCCATCGAAAACAATGATTCTGCTATTCCTGACTCATATATTGTTGACGATTCTGAGCACCATCTTTCCTTGAATGCTTTGAATGGGTCACACGGAACGGGTACCATGCGTTTCCAAGGGCGTATTCAAGGGGTGGCTATCACGGTGTTATTGGATAGTGGAAGTTCCGATAATTTTTTGCAACCTAGAATTGCAAATTGTCTTCAACTCCCTATTGAATCTACTGCTCAATTTCCAATTTTGGTTGGTAACGGAAATTCTTTAACTGCCATGGGGTACATTGCTGATTTACCGGTGGATGTCCAAGGCAATACATTGCACCTACCAGTTTACCTACTCCCTATCACTGGCGCGAGTCTGGTACTAGGAGCCCCTTGGTTAAAGACATTGGGGCCACACATAGCATACTACAATGCTTTGTCCATCAAATTTTATGTCAAGGACACATTTGTCACCCTTTATGGTAATCAACCTAAAGGTCTAAGACATGCTCAGTTTCATCACATTAAGCGATTGCACAACACTTACTCAATTGAAGCTTCATTTACACTTCAGTTTCAGAAAATTGAGCCTTCTTCCACTGGTGCACCAACTGAATTACATCCGGACCTAGCCACCATTGTTACTACTTTCTCTGATATCTTTGATGAACCAAAGGGCTTACCACTGATCGGGAAAATAGCAAGTGTACTATTTTGCCTTTTATAGTAATATGGGGAAATTCCCCGAATGTCGATCTCAAGGACTGCACGTTAGTTTGTAGTTTAAATTATCATTCAATTAAACAAAAAGTATTAATTTGGGTTTTTGAGTGTAAAAAGAAAATAATAAAGAAATATGAAAATAAGGTTTTATAGAGAAAAAAGAACAATGCCAGGGAAGGTGTTTGATTTATCCTTGTAATTACTCTGAGTTACTATTGCATCAACAAATATCAATTACTACCAGTTCTCAAGGGTATTTTCTCCCAAGTCCTTGGTGAGAAAACCTTTAATCAATCTATCCTAATTCACATGTCCATAGCCAATTAGGGTGAAGTTAAGCTGTATAATATCAAGAATACTCTGGTTCATACAGGGTATCCCTAGTCCTAGGTGATATCTATTGCAGAGTAACCTGATGAAAACCTTATCACTGACGGTCCAACCTAAGTGATAACCATAGATCAATCTCGATTGGTCCGAAAGAGAAAACAATAAACACATCAAAAGGTTACCTTAAATAAAATATTATAAATGCAAATGTAAACTCAAATTCATTACAATTCTAAATCAGGGACACCCCCTAGCATGGGGGGGTTTAGCTACTCATAATGTTTAAAACAAATTCAAGATAAAAATTACACATTACAAGTAATTGGATGACTTTGATCTTCAATCGCTCCCGCTCATGAATCTCTTCAGCTCTCCAAATT
The DNA here is from genome assembly GCF_024323335.1 of Lathyrus oleraceus. Taxonomy (NCBI): domain Eukaryota; kingdom Viridiplantae; phylum Streptophyta; class Magnoliopsida; order Fabales; family Fabaceae; genus Lathyrus; species Lathyrus oleraceus. Next base: position 404,788,630 of record NC_066580.1, read on the forward strand.
CCTTGATCTCTGTAATACTTGATTGCTTCATAATACTGTGGTTTGTTGTATTCCAAGATGATTTTTCCTTTGGTAGAAAACCTCTTTTTATAGTGAAAGTTCCCAGCAGTAGTTGGACAGGTCCAAAGATGTCTCCACAAAGCCCGAAGAATGAAAAGCCCGAGAAAATTGGAAATATTGGGCTTGGGCTGACACGGGTGGCCGTGTTAGCCTACTGTCTTCCCTGACCCGCCCATGGCAAGCTAACACGGGGCTGTTTCTGCCTGACACGGCCCGTGTCAGCTGACACGGGTGGCCGTGTCAGGCTACTGTTTTTCTTCTTTTGTTTCCCTTTCCCTGACACGGGTGGCCGTGTCAGGCCTCCTGTATCGGGATTTTCTGACCTTTTGCGTGCCGGTCTCTCGCACTGTCGTGTTCTGAGTTCTCCGGTTCTTCTACCTGGATCTGTCGGACAAAAACACAGCTATCCCACACATAAAATCAAGATAAAAAAAGTAAAACATAATAAAGATAAAAAATGCGTAAATAACATAACGGAAGTAAAACTAATCGAATTGTACCTTAAATGCTTGCACAATGTATCAAATGTCTCTGTTTTTCGTTGGATCAGTAATGAAAACTTACTATAAATGGTGACTGATCACAACCCCAAACTTAGCTCATTGCTTGTCCCAAGTAATGTTTCACTATCACTCCCCAGAATTCTTTATGCTTTCCACCACTGTTGAGATCATTCGCGAACGTCTTCCCTTTTCCTTCCATAAGTCCTACCTATCCTCGTAAGTCATCATTCACACTTTCACTTTAAAGCATCATTTCACCTGCCAGCTTATTTCACATTCTCACCAATTCTCTCGGGGTTAACTGTTTACACTCATACTTCAAAGTATGCAATATTACTCACAAGTTTGAATAGTCTCTCTTTTCTCATCACCTACACACAACACACACACTTTTGAGGTCTTTAGGGTTGTAGCTTGGCTTGGGTTAGGGTATGGATTAAAAAGGGAAACAAGGGGCCTTTGGTTCAGAGTCGATGTTACATCCTGTGTTTGTTTCTTTTATTTCCTCAGTTTTATTTTCTTATTTCTTGAATTTTTTACCGACTACCCTTTTTCGTGCTTTTTCTTTTGAATCATCGATTATTTGATTTTTATTTTCCTTTCTTTTTCTCGATTCATCACTTTTTCTCATTTCTTTTGTTTTTGCACTTTCTAGGGTTTTGAGAGCTTTTGGGGTTTTTACCTCAAACTTAGCTTTTCAACACGGTTGGAATGTATTCTCATGACTCTGAACAGGGTGAGGAAGTATTTTTGGCCAATGGTTACATTCATGGTGTTTTAGACAAAAAATGGATATAGGCTCAAAGGGGGTTAACGAAGGATATAATAATGTGGGATAGCTAGAAAGGCTCAGGGTTAATTACAAACAACGTGCCTCAGTGTGTGTATCATGCAGTGACAGTCCTAGAGAGTCTACGCAAATTTAGAGTGATAAAGACAAACCTGAATGACGCTCATGATGATTAATGTGTTTGGCCTTTTCTGACTCACTTGGTTTGGTTCAACTTTGACAGGATCCACAGTGCTTCTTAATTTGGTGCAATTGCTTTCTTACTTCGGAGTGAGCAGGATACTCGTGTCGGTTAAGCTGTATACGTTGCGTCCGATCTTTACTTTCAACAGTGTTACTTTCTGGGGAGATCCTTCACAACAAGCCATGGTGAGTGGTGTGATCTTTCAACCACTCTCAATTGTGATCATTACTTTTCCAACCTGTCAACACAGACTTGACACACACACTTGCAGCATAATGTACATTCAGCAGACAAATGCAATTTAAAAAGTAAAAATAATGCAATTTAAAAAGTAAAAATAACACAAACAAATTACAACTAAAAGACATAAAATCTCCCCCACACTTGAACTCAACATTGTCCACAATGTTTGTGAACAAGCACGGAGGAGGGAACTCACAGGGTCCTACTGAGGAGGAGGGTGCGGGAAGTGCAACATCAACTGTCGCATCATGCTGCTCATGTCATCTAACATCGCGCCCTGATGGGCTTGCTCTATGCCTTGCCTTTGTTGTTCAACCCTCAAATCACCTATTTCGGTCTGTATCCAACCCCATTGGTCAGTTGACTAAGATGATGAACCCGCCGCCTATTGGGTGGGTTCCTGATGTTGTGGAACAAACTGCTCAGGAGGTGCTTGAGGATATTCTTCTTCTCGTCCTTCTTCCTGGTCATCTACAAATTGGCCACATGCATAAAAATGGTCAGTGTCGTGGCCCTCATCCGCATCGGGATCGGCGCTCACATACAGCCAATTCGCACAATCAGTAATAGCCACTCTATCCGGATCTGGCAGAGCGATGATAAACCATTTATGAATGAGGACGGAATAATAGGTAGGGGAAACCGCAATCATACCTTGGGCAATCAGAGCAGACATGTCGATTTTTGTATTACCTGCGATTGGCGTATCCTCGAGTAAAACAACCTGATACCCGAAATGCAATGCGATTTGGGTGATCATACCTCCCACGGAAATGCCTCCGGAGTTTGCTCGGCCAACTCTCCCTAGGTAGTCTGCTGCAAAGGGAGCTACATTGATAGTCTTGTTTTGAGCCATCGAGTACATGAAAAATAGCTCTTTCTGAGTAGCTACTCCAGTGCTGTCGCCTCTACCGAACAATGTGTAGGCTAAACCTTTTTGGGCGTACCTGAAACAGGGATTCTGGATGCCCGATGCTTTTGCACCTTTGGAGGAGTAATCCATCCTCCCAGTTATGGCGATCCAAAAATCCTTAGGAGAAAACCCGTCTGGGACCGCTTCGGGTCCGTTCAGCGGGAGTCGGAGTATTGCAGCTAACTCATCAACAGACAATTCATGGTAATTGTTAAACAACCGGAAGCGTAGAGTACCGAAATAATACCTGGTTGTGTTAACCCACCGTTTTTCGAGCTGAAACTCCAAGGTGCTGAGGAACTCGAGAGTAATGCGCTCGTAGGTCGGCGCCTCCAAACTCATAAACTCGAGCATGCACAAGACGTGGAACATTTTGTCTACCTCAATTTTCAACCCAAGATCGGTTAGAGTCTTCTCACACATATACCGGGTCGGCGTGAGCTTGCGCTTCCGGTGAATTTGGTAACGTCGCTCTTGCTCTGGGTTGTCAAACACAATATTGTGGGGATTAGGATTCCGGCTCGGGCGCTTCCGGGACTTCGCCATCTCTGCACGTTGTTGCTTTCCGGTAAGGATTCTGTTCGAGGACATTTTGGACCTGCAAAAATAGTAAAATTCCGAACTTTCAAGTTAGAAAAATCTAAAATCGTGGTTGCGACCGGGACGGCGAGGTGAGAAATATTTGTGAAGGGTATTTGGGCTATAGATGAGTGGAACTTGGTTGCATGTGGGGTTTTATGTGGTGAAGTGAGTGAGTGTTAATGGAGTTTGAGAGAGAGTGGGAGAAGAAGATGAAAAAGTATGAGAGAGAGTGATGAAAAGTTATGTAAAAATCTGATAATGATGAGTGATTAAGGAAAAAATATGGTTAAGAGTGGTTTAAGTGGGTGGGGCCCACGAAATTTAAAATTTTCAAAAAAAATTCAAAAATTTCGCACGCCTGACACGGGTGGCCGTGTCAGGCTACTGTTTTTACCATTTTCCCAACTTCTTTTACAGTGGTCCTGACACGGGCCGTGTCAGGCCACTATTTTAGCCTCCTCAAAATCATTTTTCTTACAGTGCTCCTGACACGGGCCGTGTCAGATGACACGGGTGGCCGTGTCAGATGACACGGGTGGCCGTGTCAGATGACACGGGTGGCCGTGTCAGGCCACTGTTTTTAAGCATGCTTCCCAAATTTTCCCTCTTCTGACACGGCCCGTGTCAGCTGACACGGGTGGCCGTGTTAGGCTGTCTTTTTGGCCGTTTTTTGGTTTTCTTGTCAGGTCAACCGCTGGTTCCTATGGCTCCTCCTTGTAGGACTCTTGTATAACTACAGACATACACAAATGCTTAGAAATAAAAAGCGTGGGTTGCCTCCCACGAAGCACTGCGTTTAACGTCGCATGGCTCGACGGTGCATTTCCCTTATCATGGGGGGTATTTCAGGTTCAAAACCTTGTTGCACCGCTTGTCTACCACTCGGACGCTGTCTCTTTTATCAGCGTGGACTCCTTTGTGCCAAGATTCCTTTTTAACCTTCCTTTCGGTGTTAGGAATCTTTCCGTTTAGGGTGGCTACTGGCAGTGGTGAGATTTTGATAGTATTCAATGTCTTGATTAGGCCTACTTGATGCTGAGATTCTGTATCTTCCTCCATCTCCTGGTCTTCAATAGCATTCAATGTTATTTCCTTGTTGTGCACTTTCAAGGTTAACGTGCTTTCATCCATGTCGAGCTTGCATCGACTCGTCTTCATGAAAGGTTGACCCAGAATGATGGGTGCCTCATTGTCTTCAGGTATGTCTAGGATTACAAAATCGACTGGAAAATTCAAGTTCGTTATTGTTACCAGCACATCTTCAGCTATACCATATGCATCTTTTCTTGAGTGATCCGCAAACTTCAGATTGGTCTTTATATCATTGCTATTTTTAATACCCAGCCTGTGATAGATCGATAATGGCATCAGATTCAGACTCGCTCCAGAATCTATTAGTACCTTTTTGAAGGTTCTTTCTTTGATTGTGCATGGTACTGTGACAATTTCTGGATCCTTTTGTTTGTTAGGAATGTTCTGCTCCAGTGAGTTTGCATTATATTGTTCCTTACCGGATACCTGTTCGTCAGTTGTTGGTTTCTTTTCAGCCATTACCTCTTCCACGAATTTCTTGTACATATGCATCCTTTCAAGTGCTTCAAACAAGGCCATATGACCCTCAATCCTTTTAAACATTGTCATGAATTTCTCCAAGCCTGACTCACTAGGTTCCTTCTTTGTCATTCTCTGAGGGTAGGGCAACTTAATCACCAGTTTAGTTCCTTTTGTAGTTTCTTCTTTAGTCGGCTCGCTCGGTGATATATTTTTTTTCTTTTTAGCAGCCTTTTTCTTTATTGTCGTGACAGTGTTAACATTCTCCTGACCTCTCGGATTTTGAACTATTTCACTTGGAAGGGAACCTGGTGTTCGAGAACTTGCCAGTTGTTGTGCTATCTGCCCTAGCTGGACCTCAAGATTCTTTAGGGAGGCGGTGGTGTTTTTCTGATTGTTTCTAGTCTCTTCTTCAAATTGCCTATTTTGAGCTGCCAAGTTTTCAATGGCAATCTCCCAGTCTACCTTCTTAGGTGCCTGTTGTTGTTGTTGTTGCTGATACTGAGTCTGATATTGCCATGTACCCTGTTGCGGAACGTTCCCACTCTGATTTTTCCAGGAGAAGTTTGGATGATTCTTCCACCCTGGGTTGTAAGTGTTAGAGTAGGGATTATTTTGCTTCAAGAATTTGATCTCTTCAATTTGTTGGGGAGTTGCAAAGCAATAGACACTGTGGTGAGGTCCATTACAGATTTCACAAGGGCTCTCCTGAACTGGTTGAACTTGCGCTATCTGTTGAATACCTATATTCATAGCTTTCAGCTTTTTGTCTATTTCGGCAGCAATAGTGTCTTCCAGACGGATTTTATTTGTCTCTAATTTTAGATCAATCACCCCATCCGGTTTATTGGTACACCTGTAATATAGCTCTAGATGCTCATTTGCAGCTATTGCTTCAATAATCCTCTTGATACCAGTGGCTGTTGAGAAATTTGTTGAGCCACCAGCTGCTGCATCAATCAATTGTTTTGTCTTTATTTTCAGCCCATTAACGAACATCTGCATTTGTTCTGTCTGATCCATATTATGAGTGGGACACGCGACTAAGATCCTTTTGAATCTTTTGTAAGTGTCTCCCAATGATTCACCATCCTTCTGTTTGAAATTCAGAATTTTATACCTTTTTCTCAAGAATACTGATGCTGGAAAATACTCATTTAAGAATGCAGTTTCCATCTCCTCCCAGGAAGTGATACTACCGGCAGGGAGAGAATAGAACCATTCTTCCGCGTCTTCAGCTAAAGTGAACGGGAACATTCTTAATTTTTTTGATTCATCAGTGTGACCATCAATTTTCAAGGTGGTGCTCATGGTCAGAAATCTCTGTAGGTGTTTGTTGGCATCTTCGTTAACTTTTCCAGTGAAAGGTTTTCTTTCCAATTGATTGATCGTGCTAGGATGCAGTTGAAAATTTGTCACATTCACCGGTTGGTTAACTATGGTCAGTCGACCACCCGGTGCGTTTGCACCTCCATAATCACCTAGGAGTCTTTCTGGAGGTGGAGGAGGTGGAATTGGAGGAACTTCAGCCATTGGTTCCTTGATTTCTGGTTGATCCGAGGTACTTTCTTCTGTAGAATCCACTCTTTGTTCTTTGCGTCTCCTGTGAAGGGTTCTCTCGATCTCTGCGTCAAAAAGAATTTCAGCTGAGGGTTTTCCTCGCATACACTGGTTAGTAAAATATAAATGACAGAAAAATAATTTTATTGCAGAGCAACAAAATTTTAATTGAAATAAAATTAAACTCTATATTTTTGGCAGTCCACGGCAACGACGCCAAAAACTTGATCGGGAAAATAGCAAGTGTACTATTTTGCCTTTTATAGTAATAATGGGGAAATTCCCCGAATGTCGATCTCAAGGACTGCACGTTAGTATGGAGTTTAAATTATCATTCAATTAAACAAAACGTATTAATTTGGATTTTTGAGTGTAAAAAGAAAATAATAAAGAAATATGAAAATAAGGGTTTATAGAGAAAAAAGAACAATGCCAGGGAAGGTGTATGATTTATCCTTGTAATTTCTCTGAGTTACTATTGCATCAACAAATATCAATTACTACCAGTTCTCAAGGGTATTTTCTCCCAAGTCCTTGGTGAGAAAACCTTTAATCAATCTACCCTAATTCCTATGTCCATAGCCAATTAGGGTGAAGTTAAGTTGTATAATATCAAGAATGCTCTGGTTCATACAGGGTATCCCTAGTCCTAGGTGATATCTACTGCAGAGTAACCTGATGAAAACCTTATCACTGACGGTCCAGCCTAAGTGATAACCATAAATCAATCTCGATTGGTCCGAAAGAGAAAGCAATAAACACATCAAAAGGTTACCATAAATAAAATATTATAAATGCAAATGTAAACTCAAATTCATTACAATTCTAAATCAGGGACACCCCCTAGCATGGGGGGGGGGGTTTAGCTACTCATAGTGTTTAAAACAAATTCAAGATAAAAATTACACATTACAAGTAATTAGATGGCTTTGATCTTCAATCGCTCCCGCTCATGAATCTCTTCAGCTCTCCAAATTCCTTGATCTCTGTAATACTTGATTGCTTCACAATACTGTGGTTTGTTGTATTCCAAGATGATTTTTCCTTTGGTAGAAGACCTCTTTTTATAGTGAAAGTTCCCAGCAGCAGTTGGACAGGTCCAAAGATGTCTCCACAAAGCCCGAAGAATGAAAAGCCCGAAAAAATTGGAAATATTGGGCTTGGGCTGACACGGCCCGTGTCAGCCTACTGTCTTCCCTGACACGCCCATGGCGAGCTAACACGGGGCTGTTTCTACCTGACACGGCCCGTGTCAGGCTACTGTTTTTCTTCTTCTGTTTCCCTTTCCCTGACACGGTGGCCGTGTCAGGCATCCTGTACCGGGATTTTCTGACCTTTTGCATGCCGGTCTCTCGCACTCTCATGTTCTGAGTTCTCCGGTTCTTCTACCTGGATCTGTCGGACAAAAACACAGCTATCTCACGCATAAAATCAAGATAAACAAAGTAAAACATAATAAAGATCAAAAATGCGTAAATAACATAACGGAAGTAAAACTAATCGAATTTTACCTTAAATGCTTGCACAGTGTATCAAATGTCTCTGTTTTTCGTCGGATCAGTAATGAAAACTTACTATAAATGGTGACTGATCAACCACCACCGCGGTTTCAGGACCATACTATTCCATTGCTAGAGGGTAGCAACCCGGTCAAAGTGAGGCCTTATCGCTATCCACATAGTCAAAAGGCACAAATAGAGAAGATGGTTGCGGAAATGCTAGAGCAAGGCATTATTCAACCAAGTAACAACCCTTTCTCTTCACCTGTGTTATTAGTAAAAAAGAAAGATGGTTCATGGCGTTTCTGCACCGATTGTCGTGCATAGAATTCCATCACTGTCAAGGACAACTTTCCTATTCCCACTGTCGATGAACTACTTGATGAGCTATGTGGAGAACAATACTTTTCCAAGCTTGATTTACGTTCCGGATATCACCAAATTTTGGTGACCCCAGAAGATCGTCATAAAACGGCCTTTCGAACACACCAAGGACTATATGAATGGCTTGTCATTCCCTTTGGACTCTCTAATGCCCCATCCTCATTTCAAAGCTTAATGAATAACGTGTTTCAAACGCAGCTTAGAAGGTCGGTTTTGGTATTCTTTGACGATATTCTTGTCTATAGTCCGACTTGGTCTGCCCATGTTACTCACTTGACTGAAGTTTTCACACTGATGCGTCATCATTCCCTCTTCGCAAAGCTATCTAAGTGTTGTTTCGGATTTACTACTGTGGATTATCTTGGTCACACCATCTCTAGTCAAGGTGTGCATATGGATAAGTCTAAGGTCCAAGCGGTACTTGACTGGCCTGTTCCACAAAATTTCAAGCAGTTGCGTGGTTTCTTAGGCCTCTCAGGTTATTACAGACGCTTCATTCGCAATTATGCGACCATAGCTGCTCCTTTAACCACCTTGCTCAAGAAGGATGCTTTTGGTTGGAATTCTTCAGCTGTCACTGCTTTTACTGCACTTAAGCAGGCCATTACTGTTGCCCCTGTTCTGGATTTACCGGACTTCTCTAAGCCATTTATACTAGAAACTGACGCGTCAGGGACTGGTATATATGTTATTCTCAGTCAGGAGAAGCATCCCATCACTTATTTCTCGAAGAAGCTCAGCCATTCGATGCAGCATAAATTTGCGTATGTGAGGGAATTATATGCAGTCACCGAAGCTATGGCTAAGTTTCGGCATTATATTTTAGGCCATAAGTTTATCATTCAAACAGATCAGCAGAGTTTGAAAGCTTTAACTGAACAAACGATACAAACACCGGAGCAGCAGAAATGGCTTCACAAATTTCTGGGCTTTGACTTCACCATTGAGTACAAACCCGACAAAGAAAATGTGGCAGCCGACGCCTTATCTCGTTCATTCTTTATGGCTCTATCAGGTCCAGTTAATCCACTATTACCACTCATATCCATTGCTGTTGATGTGGATACTAACTTATATCAGATTAAGTTACAATGCATCCATGGTTCTTGCCCTGACCCCTCGTATCAAGTGCAATAAGATATGCTTTATTGGAAGAACCGTATTATAGTACCTCAGGTGCCTAATATCATTCAAGCTATCTTAGAAGAATTCCATTCTTCTTTATTGGGTGGCCATGCTGGTATTGCTCGCACCAAAGCTCGCATCACTTCACAATTCTGGTGGTCTTCTATGTCTAAAGATATTCGCCTATTTGTATCAGAATGTTTGGTCTGTCAACAAGCTAAGACCACTACTACAACTCCTGCCGGCTTGCTGCAGCCTTTGCCTATTCCATCACAAATTTGGGAGGATGTTTCCATGGACTTTATCACCGGTCTCCCACCCTCAACTGGCTTTACCGTCACCATGGTGGTTGTAGATCGACTATCCAAATACAATCATTTTGCTCCATTGAAAGCTGATTTCACCAGTGTTAAAGTTGCTGAATCCTTTCTTCACAATGTAGTGAAATTACATGGTTTTCCCAAGAGTTTGGTGTCCGATAGAGATATGGTGTTTACAAGTTCCTTTTGGAAATACTTATTCAAGTTGAGTGGTACTACTTTGGCGATGAGTTCTGCTTACCATCCACAATCCGATGGGCAAACCGAGGCAGTCAATAAATGCTTGGAAATGTACTTAAGATGTTTCACTGGCCAGGTACCTCAGAAGTGGGCTAAGTTACTTGACTGGGCCGAGTTTTGGTATAATTCGTCGTTTCAGTGTAGCATTGGGATGACACCTTTTAAAGTCGTGTATGGTAGAGAGCCTCCCATGCTACTTAAATACGACAATGTTGTTCCTGTTCCACCTTCACTGCAGACTTTACTGACAGAAAGGGATCATACTATACAATTGCTTAAGGCTAATCTGCATCGTGCTCAACAGGTCATGAAACATTATGCTGACACCAAGAGGAAATTTGTTGAGTTTAAGGTGGGTGATATGGTTTTAGTGAAGCTGCAACCATATCGGCAACACTCATTATCCTTACACCAAAATCAGAAACTGGGGTTGAGATATTTTGGTCCAGTTCCTATCTTGGAAAGAATTGGTGTTGTGGCTTATAAGGTCTTACACCCTCCTTCGGCTAAAATCCATCCTGTTTTTCACATTGCTAACTTGAAGTTACGCAAAGGAAATCACTCCAATCAGTATATGCCTCTTCCTCTACTTACCACTGAAATTGGCCCAATACTATGTCCCGAGACTATTTTAGACTCACGAGTGTTACTGCAACAAGGCAAGGAAGTACCACAAGTGTTGGTGCAATGGTTTAACTTATCAGTAGCTGAAGCTACTTGGGAAAATTGGTCAGAATTTTCCTCCAATTATCCTAACTTTAACCTTGAGGACAAGGTTAATTTTAATGGAGGGAGTAATGTAATGAATAAGGACAAAAGGGGTAACAAATCACAACAGAATAATCAACACGTGGCATATGATCCTCAAATTCAGGAGTTGGGACGTGGAGTGAGAAGCAAAATTCCCAACAGAAAATATACCACTGATTTCATTTAAGTAGCCCAATGATTGGTAATGAGTGGTGTGGAATTTAATGGAAAGAATTGGATTCTCTTCTACCTATGAGCACTATGCTTTCTAGATCCTTCCTTTAATTTCTCTGTACTTACATTTCTGCAAGTGGAGAAGCACAATCATTTTATCATTTACGAAACAATACTTGAAATTTGTATTGTTGCATTGAGAAAATTAGTACAAATTTACCTTAATCGATGTGTATTGTGTGCATCTATTTTGAACCATAACATAATCTTTCTCTTTTTCCTCTGCCACCGCTTTAGTTCACCCTTTCTCCTTCCCTTTCTGAATACCTTCTTGAGAAATGAAATTTGGTATGTTAGTGAATTGGTTTTTGTTAATTAGTTTGGATGAATTTGAAAGTTAGATTTGGTTTCTATTCTGAACATAATGGAGTTAGTGCCTTGTTGTTGATTAATGTGTTAATGATTTAGTTGGGACAATTAGTATTTGGGTAATGCAAACTTGTGCCCCAAGGGCACAAGTTAAGAGATAAATAAAGTAAAAAAGTTTTGGAATTTGCACAGTGAATTTAATACAAAGTCATAATTAATGATTTTATTGTTTTTTTCAATAAATTTTTTTATTTGTGGGTTTCTAACTTGTGCCCTTGGAGCACAAGTTAGCATTACCCTTAGTATTTTTAGAGAATTAATTATAGTTGGTTCCAAGATGAAGTTAATTGTTGGATTTTATCTATTTGTTAATGACTTGTTATGTGATCAAACTGACCAGTTAGTGTATTTTGGTGTTTTGTTAAGTTTGTTAATAGTTAGTTGTTATGTGTTAGTGGATTTTGCATTGGATCACTATTGAATGATTAACTTGCCGAATAGAAATGTTGGGTTTAGTTAATATATTATGGGTGATTATGAGATCATATTAAATAGGTTAGTTTTCGGTTAACCATGTTTGCTGCTATGGAATTTCATTTTATCATGCTATGTTACTAATAAAGTGAACTTGGAAAGAATGTTGCAGGTCAAATTTTCTGTTAACAAAGTTTAAGTTCTATCATGAATTATGCAGGGTAATGCGTTTTGGGTAAGGAGCTTCACTTGTATGTGTTGTTGCAGGACTTTGTATGCGGACACGTAACTGAGCAAGCTAGTGGAAAGGAGGAGGTCAAAAGCAAATTAATTTTTAGTAGAGTCTTATGTGATAGGATTTGATTTGTAACAGAATCTTGTAATAGAACTTAAAATTGTAAAGACATTTTAGCTTGTAGTAGAACCTTATGTAATTAAATTTTAATTTTATAAAGGACTTCACTTTGTAAAAAAAATTGGTTTGGTATAAAGTTAATTTGTAATAACATATGGGATTTATTCAACTTGGCAAACAAATGTACCCTTTGGATCCTATGTAAGAGAAGTGTAATAGGACCTTAAAGTAATGAAAGGGGAACAATATAATTTTGGGCTAACAATTACATTCTTGCCTTGTAACTTACCAAAACCTTGATTTAAATAAGCTTTAAAAACCCTTGAAATTTCTACATATCTTCCTTAAGAAAACAAAGTAAATGGATCCCAACCTTTGACTCTCTAATCACATTGACTCAAACTTCAACAGGACTTCACTTTAATTTAAAAGCAAAATCAAACTAAAATATGAAAACTCCAACCAATGTCCATGAGTATGAGATTACATATGGCCAACCAAAAGTCCTTCAAACATGAACGATATCAATGTAAATGTGAATGCCATAATTGAAAGTAACATTGTAACTTTAAATGAACACCTCAACTAAGCTCAACAAGGCCAAACACAAGACCAGGAAATAAAGACATATTAAGAAAAACCAAACCTAAAATCCATGTCAACACATAGGAGGCACATGACATTGATAGATCGACACATGACATTCAACAGGTCAAGTTATGCCTCGAACAGGTCGACACATGACTTCAACAAGTTGACCTATATGGGTGAATGAGAGCAAAAAGGAATGTAATTAACTTCATACATGTATCATTCTCTAGTAAGATTTTTAGAGTGAGTAAAACCTACATGAATCCAGGATTTCAAAGCATCTTATCATCTTCAATTCAATTTATGCATACACATAATCAAACTACACATAAACATATTTTGATTGTGTGTCATCTAGATTAGGATTGATAACGTCCAATTAGGTTTGTTGTACCGAGAATATTAGGTTGAGATCCTTGAGGTATTCAAATCAAAAAACCGAGGTGGGGTTTTTCTTCAAGATCTTTAGGGTTTGAAGGTTTTGGACAAGATTGTACAATTCGGATCTGATCGAGTGAAAGCCCTAGGACTATGTGTGTCGTGCAAGGGAGTAATGTGAAACGGTGGATCGTGTTGACAAATCTTGAGTTCAACAAGTGTGCGCTTGGGATTAATTCATTCAGGTGAAAGCCTAGAGATAATAAGGTCGTGCAAGGAAGTAGCAACAATAGGTGAATTGAAGCGGCACTGTTGAAGTCTTGATCAATCTTTGATCAAGGTTTTTGGAGGTACTAGAGTCAAGAAAAAACTTAGGGTTTGTGGGATTTGATCTCTCATCTCTTGTATTCATACATTAGCAAAGTAAGATTCATAACAATAATAATATCTCAATTTTAATTTGAATTGAGTGCAGACGTACCCATAGCAAGATTGATTGGAGAACTGCTTAAACAAATCCTTGTGTAGTCTCTCTCTCTCTCTCTCTCTCTATATATATATATATATATATATATATTATTTTTTATTTGTAAATTGTTGATTGCTTTGATCACCAGATCAATCTAGTTTGGATCATAATTTTGATTATATTTTGAATCTTGTGTTTGTTGTATTGATCACTAACCATTTGGTTGTGATTGGATTTCTTAGAAGAACAAACACCATATAAAATTCCAAACTTTTTTTTTTCGCACACCAAGTGTTTGACAAATTGTTTGATTTAGTTTTTTGTGTGTGTATATCATTGGACATATGCTTTTAGTATTGTAGAGTATTCAATGCTTAATTGTTGTTGATTGACTTGTGGATTATTATCATAACATTGTCACATTTACGCATATCCAGGCTATTCAATAGTAGGTTCAATTAGACGATTTTTGATCCGGGAAATATTTGAAACTTGCTTCCGCGTCATAAAATTTTCCAAGAAAAAGTTTTCTGATTAATTTTTAACTTGAGATCTATTCACCCCCCCTCTTTATATCCAGGTTTATCGTCTAACAAGTAGTATCACGAGCTTCGGTTGTTTCCGGTTGTAAGATTTGCTTATTAGATAATGTCTATCAAACCTAAAGAGGCGTATAATAGAGCACCTATTTTCACCGGCGAAAACTATGGCTATTGGAAAACTTGTATGTGTATCCATATCAACTCCATTGATAAGGGTGTATTGGACGCCATCATCAATGGTCCTAACGAAATTAAAATGACCAATGGTGAAGGCGTCATCATACAAAAACCGGAAGGTAAATGGAATGATAGTGATAGAAATTTATGGTCACATGATTGGAAGGTACAAAATATTCTCATATCTGCTTTAGGTGTTGATGAGTATTATCGTGTTTCTCATTGTGGTACCTCCAGAGCTATGTGGGACGCATTAGAAGTTACCCATGAGGGAACTAATGAGGTCAAACAAGATATAATCAACACATTAGACCAAGAGTTTGAACTCTTTCTTATGAAGATGGTGAAACCATTGCCCACATGCAAAAGAGATTCACACATCTTATTAATAGATTGAATTCTCTAGGTAATCATATCTCCAGTGCTATTTCTAATAACAAGGTTTTAAGATGTCTTAATAGGGAATGAAAATCTAAGGTCACCACGATTAAAGAGGCGAATGATCTTAAAACACTTGAATTTACTACCTTGTTTGGCAAATTGGAAGAGCATGTGCAAGAACTCACTTGCTTGGAGAAACATGAAAAAGAGTATAAAGAAGATGAAGAACGAGAAAGGAAAAGATAAGGAATAGGTAAAGTAGTCCATTTCTCTAAAGACTTCTAGTTTCAAGTTCTCAAAGAATGAGCCTAGTGAGTGTGAAGAAAAGGATGACAAGAACTTCGATGATGATGATGATGTTGGACTATTTGTCAAGAGATACCAAAGGTATATTCGAAAGAATAAAGTCAAGCACTCCAAAGGAAACTTAGCCAAATTTAGAAGGGAGTCCAAGTCCTCAAAAGATGGTGAAAATTAAAAAGGTAACTTTAGAATCTCTTGTTATAATTATGGTGAAATTGGTCACTATAGACGGAATGTTCCATGATTAAGGAAGACAAAGAAAGAGGGCATCACAAGAAGTCTAGTAAATCTAAAAGAGCTTATGTAGCTTGCGAGAGCGCAAGTGATTCCTCAAGCGATGAAATATCCACTTCAAGTGTAGAATCGATCAGGATTTGTCTTATGGCTAATCGAAGGAAGAAGAAACAAGTAAGTCCTTATAAACTTGAGCTTACTAGTGATTTATCTTATTCTCAATTACAAGACGCTTTTTATAATATTCATAAAGAAGCATTAAATGCTTTTAAGAAATTAGAACTAGAGTCCGAAAGGAAGTTGGAAGCAATTAAGCTATCCATGCTAGATGTTGACAAGGACAAGATTGAGGATGAAAAGTCTTCTAGAATTGGTTGTGAATCTTGTCATTATTGGCAAGAAGAAATAAATGCTCTTCGAGACAAATTGGACAATACCTTACAACCTATGAGTGTATTTGCTATTGATCCTTCTAAGTATGAAAGGTCTTTGAATCATTCATACAAAAAACATAAAAATTTCAAAAAGGATTCGAATGGTAAAAGCATATGTCATCGTAATCTATCTTGTCATTATTGTTGCAAAAAGGGTCATACCATTTAAAAGTGTAAATTTAGGAAGATGTTAGTTCCTAAAGGAGCCTCTCAATGGTTTCCTAAATGCAACCTTGATTTCGCTCACTTCCAAGGACCCAATAAAAATTGAGTACCTATTTCCTTTATGTCGCACCTCGAAAAATGAATGAGAGAATGACCTAGCAAAGCACAATCGCATGCTCGCAATGATGGACTGGACAGAGTCGCCACTGAACTTTATTTATTCCTAAAAAAAGAATGGAGAAATATCGATAAAACCCAAGAAAGAACGACAATGATTATGGTTGTCGCAACCAAATCAGGGTTCGAGAGTCGATTACGCGAGGGGAAGGTATTAGCACCCCTCACGTCCGTTGTACTCAACGGGAACGATTAGTTTAATTTTGCACATTAGTGTTAGCTTGAAATTGTAGGCTTCTCAAGTTATTATGAGGGAAATAATAATATGATCAAAAGAAAGGAGGAAATGTTTTTGGATTTTTTGCAACGAAGGGGACTAAACCTATTTTTTTTATTAATGAGCCTGACAAGATTTCACAATCCTGCTCCTACGTATCTCAATAGATAACTCAAGGCTTACGTAGTTCTGGGTAAAAAAAATGTTTGTTTGTTGGTCGATTTTAGCGAAAGCTATCCTGTATTAATCGACGAGAAACATTATTTTACCCAAAACAGATGAGGAGCGGACGTATACCACACATCGAATAGGTTTACAAATCAACATTCGAAAAAACATCACTTATCTCGACTCAACAATTATGGACGAAGCATTGTTTTACATCATCTTAAGACAAGATGTCTTTCGTTTATGAAAAGGTTTTTCTGATCAATCGCACGACGGTGAAAAAAGGTTTTGATTGGTTGAAAGTATTTTTGGGTTTGAAAGACGAGTACTTATGACTTGCAAGCTCTTACAATTTGGGTTTAATACTCAGGACTACATTTGGACCTTTCACCCAGGAAATTTTTTTCTTCCAATTTTAATTATGAAAATGGTTTGAATATTTACAAGTGTTTTAGAGGAGAAGGCGAATACATATGACTTACAAGCTCTTACAACTTGGGCCTAATATTCGGGATTACGATTGGATATTCCATTCAGGGTAATATTTTTCTTCAGATTTTACTTATAGAAGAAGTTTGAATATTTACAAGTGTTTTGAAGGGAAGACGGGCACTTATAGCTTACAAGCTCTTACAACTTGGGTCTAGCATTCGGGACTACATCTGGACCTTTCATCCAAATAATCTATTTCTTCCAATTTAGTTATGAAAATGGTTTGAAGTGATTTAAGGGTAATTAAAATGAAGACACGTGAATGCGAGCACGCAAAAAGAAAATAACTCATTGTAAGAAGGCCCAAGAGTAAGCTACAAGATTGGAATCCAACCGAAACAAAAGCAATTGAATTTAGCTATAA
Source organism: Lathyrus oleraceus (assembly GCF_024323335.1). NCBI lineage: Eukaryota > Viridiplantae > Streptophyta > Magnoliopsida > Fabales > Fabaceae > Lathyrus > Lathyrus oleraceus. The sequence continues at coordinate 404,805,798 of NC_066580.1, forward strand.
GCTAACTTAAAGTGGATTCATGTAGGAATCACTCTATAAGAAGTCAAGCAACTGAATCTATGCGTCCGAACAATTTCCGTAATACATTAATAAACCAAGCAAAAATCAAGCACATTATTATTATTATCTCAGGAGTGTTACAATTTTTTATCAACTTAAAGTAATGAAAAAAATAGAAAATTAAACACAACATGCACACATTATCCGCAATGAGTCCGCATTGTTATAAAATCGAAATAAATTAAAATATGAAAACAATATTAACACAACATAAATATATGCTTATAAAACTCAAAAGAGAACAAAAAGGTATATGAATATAAAATAAAAACAGAAATGGTATATATATATATATATATATATATATATATATATATATATATATATATATATATATATATATATATATATATATATATATATATATATATATATATATATATATATATATATATATATATATATATATATATATATATATATATATATATATATTATAAAATTAAAATAAAGGAATTATATACTATAGTAAAAAAAAGAGTATATATATAAACTTGAAAAAAAAACTGAAGTATATATTTATATAACTAAGAACACATATATTATAAAATTAAAAAAAAGTAAATGATATGTTATAGCTCAAAAAAAGTATTTATATAAGGATTTAATTGAAATACACTAACAGTGTAAAGAGATTTTACACCGCCAGTTAATCTTAGACGTTGGATATTAAAATAAGTTTGACTTTTATTTTGAAAATCTATAAAGTAATACAAACGGATAATGGTGATGAATCGATAGTGTAAATCTTTTTACACTAATAATGCATAGTAATTAATCTCTATATAAACTAAAAACAAACGGAAGTGTGTATATTATAATAAGACACTACACACAAAAAAAAAGTATATATATAAAAGCAAAAGGAAGTATATATAACAAAAGATACTAACTAGTAAAAATGGTATATATTATAACTAAGTTAAAACATAAAATTATATATATTATAACTAAAAAAGTAGAGGTATATATTAATACTGAAAAACGAATATATATAACGTGCATAACAACAAGCTATATGCATAAATATAAAACTAATACAATACCATTTTAAAAAATGAAAACAAAAATGATGTACATAGCATTTGAACCAAAAGCTGGAACATACACATGTGCTTATACATAAAGAACGAAGCTTTTGGATAATCAAAAGCAAAGATATACACATGAACACTTAAGTATCAATATGTATATGCATCTGAAACTCTCTACTATCAACAAAGATAAAACAAAATAACTAAAAGTAAGAAGAAAAACCTGAAAGCAAACTAAAATAGAGAAGAAGAAACGTGTTACCAACAATAGTACAACCACGACGGCGGTGCTTTCGTGGTGATTCTAACACAAACGTTTTCCCGCATGTGAAGGAGGTGGTTGGATGGGTTCCACAATAACTTACGCCGGAGATGAATGAGCTCACGGTGGTGCTCTTATATTTGCAACAAATGTTTTTCTTTTTCTTTCTGAGATATTTGGTTGAAATAGATGAAAAGAATGAGAGTATAATGTTTGGGTGTGGTAGGTTGTAGTTGTGGATGAAAGAAAAAGATGGGTTGAATTTATATGGAGGAAGAGAGACTTGATAGAATGGACATAGGGTTAGTGGAGATTCAACGAGAAAGAAGAAGAGTAAAAATCTTCTTCCGAGGTTTCTTTGCTTTTTGGGGATAAAGTCACCACCTTTTCTTTTGAGATTTTTTTTTAAGTAAGTGTGTGCGCCGCCTTGAATGATTTGTCTTCCTTCTCTGGTCCCTCCCTTTCAGCAATGCACTTAGTATATATATGTACATGGTAGGTTTTAATTTTTTGTATTATTCACCAATTGCCCTTGTAGATATTATTTAATTAAAACATAAATTAAAACAAATTAGTCAAATAAATTTCAAACAAAATTAAATAATCAAAATAAAATTGAAATGCAACTATAAATAATCCTATTTATTTATTCTAAATATTTTGATGAAAAAAACTCAAAATGAATAAAAAGTCGGACGCAAAAGTGTATGAAAAATTAAAATGAATGCACCAAAATGATCAGCGTGAAATAAACTTCTTGAAAACATACAGGTTTTGATCAAATTTTTAAGTAAAAAATAACCGGTTAAAAGACCCAGACTGATCAAAATACGACTGAAAAAAAATCGAAAAAATAAAACGAGCACATCAGGTTAACTATTCGAACAATAGATTAATAAAACTGACGTCTGCAAGCTCAATTTTAAAATTTTCCACTTGCTAATTTCACGTGTATTTGAGAATCAGTTTGACCGGTCTGTCTGTAAATCCTAAAATTTATTTTGGTTGATATTTTAGGCATTATGCATGATGAAATGCATGTTATACTATGCAAATGATGTGAATGCTATGATAAATGTATTGATTCAATGATTCTGGATCAAAATTGGGGTATGACAGTTGCCCCTATTTAAGTATCTTCAACCAGAGAATATGATCGCGGTGGGAGATAATTATATACTAAAATGACCCTAATTTTGTCCCTTGATGTAGATGAAATGAGATGATATGTGTAAGACCCCAATTTTGTCCCTAAGATCCCTCATGGCATCATATCATATCATATCATTGCCTCAAGGATCATTGTGCACCTTGCCTCCCTCTTTGTGGGTGGGTTGTCTTTTGAGAGTGGTTTTCGATCACCAAGCATGTTTTGCATTTGTATATCATTGCTTTTCATTTGTTTATTAACTCAAAAGTACCAAAATATTATCATCTAACCTTGTTACTTGCAGATGAAGAAACTAGGTCAAGCCAGTCACAGGCATTCCTTGAGCCATAAATGGTGGCCATTCTGAAGAATTTGGGCACCATGATCATTCACAAGAGTTCATATGAGTTGTGACATCATTTGGTATCAAGATCTCAAGTGGTAGAGGATTGAAATTCATCAAAGCATGGTTCAGTCAACCAAAACCCTAGCAAAGTCAACTGTGGTCAACTGTGCATAAAATCAGGGATTTGATGGTGGGAGTTGGTCTGAGAGGCCTTATTCATGTCCATACAAGCCTCATATAACATGTCAAACATCCACATTGAAGAATTGGAGGTCAGACAAAAGTTTCCAAAAATAGTAAGTGACCTGTAATTTCAAACTGCCAAAAATGGAAAGGTCTTCTCCTCAACTTTACATCATCAATAAAGCTTCAAATCAAATGTTGTCCAACATGAAAGTTGAAGATCTTGCTCTCACCTTTCCAAAAAGTCCAAGAACATCCATTTCTCATGTGTGGTTGGCAAGTTATGATCAAATCATTGGCAATGGATTTTGAACTTCAACAAGGCATAACTTTTGCATCAAAAGGCCAATTCATGTGATTCTTTTTTGAGCAAATCTCTTTTGACATGCTCTATCATAATCCTTCATCACATTTCATCAAAAATCATCATACAAAAAGTGCATTTTTCAAGTGAATCAATTTGAATTTTGGTGGGAAAAAGTGATTTTGAAAAGTACACATAATTTTCACTCCAAACCAATTGCATTTGCCTTAAAACAGAATTTGTGACTTGCCTCAAGTGGATTTGCACTGTTCCATTGGTTACATATGCATAAGGGCATTTTTGCCAAATTCCATTAACATGCCAATTTCACTAATCCAATCCATTTTGCCTAATCATGTTTAGCTAGTGTGATTAACAGGTGGTATAAAGCACTAATCTTAACAGAATTCTGAATCAACACTTCACAATTTCAGATCCAAACACAAATTCTCTCAAATTCTCTCAAGCTTTTTCAACTTTTTTTCATCAAATTTCACCATTCCTTTTGCTTGTTCTTGTGTTGATCATCATCTGCAGGTATTATTGGAGATCTGTTGAAGCAAATCCTTGAAAATTCTTGAAGAATCACATCTGTTGGAACTTGCATATTCATATGGCAGTTGAGAATTTCTTCGAATTCAAGCTGTTTTGAGCTGAAGTTTTGCTTCCAAACATTCATCCAAACTTCATTGAGCATCTGTTTTCACAATTGAGGCCTTGTAGAGCACGAATCAAGATCTGCATCTTCATAGAGGTAAGAACTCAAATCCTCCAATTCTCATAATTATCATGTGGCTTTTGTAGATCTTAGCATGTAGAGCATTCTGCAATTTGAATCGTGCAATTTCATTAAGTATTGAGAAAGTTATGTGGATTTGAAATTTGGATTGTGAAACTTCTTTGGATCGATTCTTTTGCTATGAGTAAAATTAGGTTAAATCAATGCTGGATTAGTGCTGTGCATGATGAGATGATTCGATTGATATATTGCTTGTTGATTTCTGTAACAAAAAGTTCATGTTGATGATGAACAACAAGAACACGTGATGAATGTTAAATTTTCGTTTCCAGATCGTGTGTAGATCTTGCCTAGCCTTGCTTTGCATGTTTTTTATGTTTATTTCGCCATGCACCAATAGAAACGCGCCACATCTTTTAGTGAAACGGAGCGTTTCACTTGAAGCGCGCTCCATTTGAATTGTTCAGGGGTTCGATTCCCCACTCCACACAAATTCATTTGCCTTGCCTTATTTTTTTCACATATGCTTATCACATGTTAATTTGCTTCCTTCCATTTTTTTTTCTTCCACAAAAAAAATCATAACTCCTAAAATAATAATCCAAATCACATGAGATTTTTTCCACCATGATCCTTATAATGTCCTTTATTTTTTGACGATTTTTAATGAATTTGTGCACGGTTGGAAAAAATAATTGCCTAGGGTTTGTTCTCACATGTCATTTCTTGCATATAGCTTGCCATTTCATTTGTGAAATCATGATGGCTGATCCAAAATTCTTGAAATTTTACATGTGTAATCTAGACACTTTGATGAACATTTTGGTATATGGTTTGTGATTTTTGCCTTCCTGGATTCTGAGTTATGATGTGATCATTAGAGGTGTGACAATGTATGTCACACCATTTCTTGTTCATGTTCTTGATTTTATTTACCATGCCTATTGAACTTGAATTAATCTGGATTTTTGCATGTTGATACTTATGGATGTTATGTTTGCTTGTGATTTTTCCTGGAATTTTGGAATGCATTTTCAATTTGTTTGAGAATTTCTCCCCTGTTTGACCAATTGTGAACCTTTTGTGAGTCATGATATCATATGATTTGTGAAATCCTTGGTGTTTATTGGATGGACTTGAAATTTGGCATGTGTATTATAGACATCTTGAAGGTTGCCATGGCTTTGATTTGGTTCATTTATCTTATGTCATCTCTGTTTTATGCTTGCTTGAAGTTGATGCATGATTTAGTGCCTTGTATGAGCTTGTTTGAACATGCTTTGACTTAGTGATTTTAATTGACATGCTTCCACTTATCCAATTGGCTTGACTTTTGGTGTGTTTCTCATTGAATGTGTTCTGTTTAGGCATGATTTTTCTTGGAATTTATTGAACTATTTTGGTATGGATATGCTTGTGTTCATTCTGTTTACATCATTGAGTTCTTAACTTGCCTAGTTTGACATGATTTGCTTATGAAATGGATTTGGTGCATAGTTTTGACATGAGACCAATTAGACTTTGTTCTTAATTGATTAATCTTGGTTTTGGTTAATTTTCATGTTCTGTTTTAAATTTTTTCCTCATTTTTGACCCTAGGCCTTGGCCTAAGGGTTTACCTCTCATGTTTGAAGCTTTGTTTCAGGTTGCACATGCAAGTTACACAATTGATGATGCCTCATCTTGAGAGCATTTGATATTTGCTTTTGATCACTAATGTGTGTTTTGTAGGTTGAATTTGATTCAATTGGGATTGACTTGTAGCTTATGCCTTTGCCTATTTTGGTTGTCTGTTGCATTAACTGTTGGTTGTTTGTCTGTATAACATACTGATTTGTTTGATGTTTCCACAGGTACATTTAGTTGCTATAGTTCCATTGTGAACTTGCTATTGCTTTGCTTGATAGCATTAGCATTGAGGTAGAATCTCTTGTCTCCATGTAGTCTGGAAGACCTGGCTTGTTACTTAGCCAGGCACCTGTCTGAAGTCCTCCTTAAGAGGCAATGTTTGTGATTGTTTATCTTTGTCCCCAAGCAGAAAAAGTCCTTTTAATAAGGTAATTGGTAGATAGAAGAGATGTATAGTCCATCTCCTACTATTCTGTGTGTCTTCCCTTTGCTCACATTACATGTTGTAGCATTGTGGATCTTAACCCAAGATCTATCGAATCATTAACTTGTGGAGAGAGTTCCAACTTTCTGAATTCCCACACCTTCTGATATTCAAAGCTCTCCCTGACCAGGGATAAGAGCAATGAGGCACACCCCTCATATCCTTTCATCCGCTTCACCTTAACTCTCAATGTTAAGGTTAAGAGCACCACTTACCCCATTCCAGTTTGTAACACGGTGGGAGAACTGACTTTAGTTAAATGTTGCGGATAGCAAGAGTCGCCACCGACTTTTATTTTATCCAAAAGGAAAGGACATAAAAGAACAGGAAAGACCTTAAAAAGATTTTGAGTTCGGGGGGTAGGTTATACAAAGGGAAGGTATTAGCACCCTTTATATCCATGGTTATCCATGGGCTCTTAGTTACTTAGCTTACTTTGTTTGTTTGCAAGAGTGTAGTGTGTGATTAGAAAAATTTCTTTATGTACTTTGTAATGACCCTCGTATGGGTGTATACAAAGCCTAGTTTAGAAATTGTGAGGTGTAAAAGTAATTTTGAAAAGTGTGAGCAAGTAACTATGAGATACCTACCCTAGATTAAGTCTTTCGTGTTCTCGTATATTCTTTCAATGGTAAGACTGTCCCCATTATTAAGGAATAGGTAGTCATTACCTTGGATGTGTTTAAGGGACGGGCGTAGGGTCATCGTATGGTCAATGAAGGCAACATAAGGGGTGTTTTTAGCAACTCGTAGGGACTATCATCATATTTACCGAAGGGACAAGATCATTATATCGTAGGCAACCTCGTAGGGACTTGATCTTTTAAGTTTATAGGGACTTGATGATTTTTCTGTTTGAAGGGACTTTGCTTAAGACATCCCTATTTTCGAGGGACTTGACCATTTAAAGAAGGCAACCAAGAGGAATACCCTAGGAAGTACAGATGGCGATCAAAGATCGACTTACGTGTGTGAGTGTTATTTTTCAGATATTTGTCTTGAATTTAATTTTCTAAGTTCAATTATTTACAGTTAGTTTTTTTGCACTCCCTAAATTACTAACCACACAATAAATATTTACAAAAATAAAAGCAAGAAAAATAAATTCCTAAACTATTACATGGCTATGGGACAGATACATAATAATCAGGCGAGAAAGAATAAATTTACAACCTATACATTTGTTCCTAATATTATAAACAAAATTAAAATAAGGAAAGTAATGAAGCAAAAATAGAATAGATAAAAGCAAATAATAATAAAATAATAAATAAACAATGGTAATAAAGCAATAATAAAATAACAATAATAATAAAGTGATAATAAAAAGGTTAGAATTTTAAAAGAAATTATTTTAGGTTAAACAAGTTAGATTTTTTTAGAAGTTATTAGAAAAATATGAGTTTAAAATAAATTAGTAATAATAAAAGAATTTAAAATACATTAATGTACAAATTATAAAATAAAAGAGTTATATGAAAAATATTAAGTTAGTTATTTACAAAATAAATAAAGATTATAGAAAATATCAAATTATTAGATTAATAGGTTTATTATTATTATTTAATTAGAAAAATGGTCAATTAGATTTTATTTACAAAATATATAAGGATTTATAATTATAAGTAAGTAATAAAAAAAATATATTAAAATAGTTAGTATTTATTATTTATTTACAAAAAATATAAAGGTTATAGAAAAATATTAAATAATTAATTTAGTAGGTTTTCACGCCCTACATTACTAAACCACGCAGTTAATATAGGATCAATGGCAGGAATTTAAATGGCAGAAAAATAAATGGCAGAAAATAAAATCTTAATTATTACAACGCTTTGGTGCAGTTACATAATAAAGATGGCGAAAAGTAAAACTGAAAATATTACAAGTTAAAACTTAAAATATTACAAGGGCGAAGCAGTTACAGTGTATGAATAACATAAATAAGAGTGAAAATAGGAAATAATAATAAGGTTTGTTAAGGTTTAAGAAAAGGTTTATGGTTTAGAGGAAACAACACGGTTAAAGTTTTAGGTTTGAAATTTAGAGTTTGTGACGAAATTGTCAGGGTTTAGGAAAAATCAAGGTAGTTAGTTATGAAAAAAATGTGCAGATCTAAATATATGTATATAAAAAAAATATGAATTAAAAAAAAACAACGGCGTTGCTAGCTCAAAATTGCGATCATCGCAACTGGATCAGATAACACAAATGTCACGCCTCATACACGTATATGTGAAAACGGCGTATTGACACGATCCGATCCGAAAACATAATCAAATTATAACATAAAATAGAAATATATATATATATATTTAACCAAACCGCATGTATCTGGAATACATAACACAGTCACACATATGAACATGTATTTGAAACACAGTAACAAATATATCAACAAAATAGATAAAGTATATATCATATATAAACTATTACCAAACTGTATGTACGATAGTATAGATCAGTCATGCTAGTAAATATATATAGGAACAAATTAGGTTAATGATAATGGGCCTAAGTTTATTTTGAAACCCAATATTAAATTAAAAACTGAATAAAGTTAAATAATTAAAATAGTTAAAATTAAAATAAAAACTAATTAACCTATTTATTTATTCTAGACCTAATATTAAATTAAAAACTGAATAAAGTTAAATAATTAAAATAGTTAAAATTAAAATAAAAACTAATTAACCTATTTATTTATTCTAGACCCAATATTAAATTAAAAACTGAATAAAGTTAAATAATTAAAATAGTTAAAATTAAAATAAAAACTAATTAACCTATTTATTTATTCTAGACCCAATATTAAATTAAAAACTGAATAAAGTTAAATAATTAAAATAGTTAAAATTAAAATAAAAACTAATTAACCTATTTATTTATTCTAGACCCAATATAAAAATAAATAGACTCAAAAAAAATAAAAGTCAGGCACCAAAATGCTCGAAAAAATAAAATGAACACGTCAAAATAATCAGCGCGAAATAAATGACTCGGAAAAATACAGCGTTTGGTCGGATTTTGAAATAAAAATTATGACCGTTTAAACTGCTCAGACTGATCAACATATGACCAAAAATAGTCGTAAAAATATTTTTAGCATGTCAAATTAAACCACGTGAACCGCAGATTAATGTTACCGACATTTGCAAACTTAAACTTGACATTTTTTCGTTGACTAATTTTAGGCACAGTTAAAAAGTTAATTTGACCAGTCTGTTTGTAAATTCTGAGAAATTATTCCGGCTAATATTAAGACAGAAAAAAATGTTATGCTATGAAGATGATGCAAATGAATGTGAAACAAAAAATTGGTTAGAGTTAAAAACAGAGGGCAAATTTTGGGGTGCAACAGCTGCCCCTGTTCAATTTTCTGAAACCTGAGGAGTTAGATTGGCCTGTGTGCCATTCGTGACTTGGAAGGTTGAAGGGGATTGAACACAAAAGCCCAAAAATTTGCACTCGCCGGTGCGTAAAGTAACACTGATGACTGGTTGTATATGCTTAAGTGGGCTTGAAGATGCCACTTGGAAGAACTGGAGATGGGCTTATAGATGTCATCCATAATATCAGGAGGTGATAATATCTTGATGTTGATACTGGATATCAGTACTAGGTCTTCGTATAGGCCGTCCCTGAATCGTATCTAAGAACATACTTTTAATTTAAGTGTCAGAACCAAATCTTCGTGGCGATTTCTTTCTGAATTAAGTATCAGCACTAGACCTTCGTATAGATCGTCTCTGAACTATTTTGAATTGTTGAATAAACCAGTAGAAATAAATCTTCGTGATGATTATCTCTTCTGGAAATATCCTGGATTAGGGAATAGATCTTCGTATAGACCGTTTGCCTAATATCCAAGAACAAAAGAGTGTCAGGATGAAATCTCCTGAAAATATCCTGGACTAGGGAATAGATCTTCGTATAGATCGTTTGCCTACTATCCAAGAACAAAAGAGTATCAGGATTAACTCTCCTGAAAACATCCTGGACTAGGGAATAGATCTTCGTATAGACCGTTTGCCTACTATCCAAGGACACCTCGAGTAATGATTAAGTATCAGCACTAGATCTTCGTATAGATCGTTTCTGACCTGTTGTGAATTGTTGATAGTATTTTATCTGTATATAACCATCCTGCAAGGAAAAGGTTAGTTATGCAATATGTATGCATGCATGGCATGCTGCATCTAAGTAAATGTATTATGCACTTATGGATATGCCATGGTATGATTTAAATGATGTATGTATGAATCATGCGGCCTGAAGCGTCCGGATATCTTTGTATAACAACTGCTGGCTAGGGAAAATAAATCCCGATTCGTTGCTGAAGAATATGATGAACTCGTTCCCGTCTTGTTTGATAGTATAGTATTTGTCACTTCCCGTATTCGTTCGTCGTACTTCTATTGAAGGAATAAGTTCCTGAGTATCCCGACTGAGGATAAAAGAGATGGACATAAATTCAAGGGGAGACGTAATTCGAAGCATCTATAAAGATAGATTTGCTCTACTGGGGATTTGTAGTGGGGATGAACCGGCGAAGCTTCGTTGAACTACTACCCTCGTTCGTCCTTAGTAAATACTATTACTGCATTTTATGCATTTCTGGTAAACATCAATCGTATTCAAAAGCATACATACATTCAAACACAACCAATGGACGTTTTCGCTTATGTAAATAGAGTAAAAGTAAATCTGGATTCAAAGATGAAATTTTATTTATATCACAAAGTGACCTATACATAGGCAAGTTTGTACAAGGAGACAGAAATCCTAGTAAGAGGAATTCGTCGTAAATTTTTTATAAAACAAAGAAAACAGCTATGTGAAAAATGATCCTATTGAGTTTCAATTCTACTATTGCCATTATCTTCAAATATCTCATCTTCTGCTGTTGAGACAAAAACGATTGGATTGATCTTTATCTGTTTGAACTTGATTTAGGTAGCACCATCAGTTGAAGTTACATGAGTGATCCAAACGAGACATAGTCATACGCTTTAATCCCTAACTTTTGCCTGGATTGCCCTTTCAGGTTTTCAATCCACCGGGATACCCTTTTTTGCCCAAGCCGCCTTTTCAGGTTTTCGACTTGCCGGGTGTACATTTTTTTTATATATATCCCTAATTTTTTCCCGAACCCTTTTGGTTTGCCGGGATGCCCTTATTTTTGCCTAGGCCAGTCAACCTAGCGGGTCTCTTTTTATGCGTAGTATTTTTTAACTATGTCTGCGTTTACAGGCTGTGGAAAGTCTTCACCATCCATAGTAGTAAGCATCATGGCACCTCCTGAGAATACTCTTTTGACCATAAATGGTCCTTCATATGTAGGAGTCCACTTACCCCTAGGATCACCCTGTGGTAGTATGATACGCTTGATTACCAAGTCACCAGCCTGATATACCTTTGGCTTAACCTTCTTATTGAAAGCTTTGATCATCCGTTTCTGGTACATCTGACCATGACAAACAACTGCCAACCTCTTCTCATCAATCAAATTTATCTGGTCGAGTCGAGTCTGAATCCATTCATCCTCGTCTAAACCTGCCTCTTTCATGATTCTTAGAGAGGGAATCTGAACTTCCACTGGTAACACGGCTTCCATTCCGTAGACAAAAGAGAAAGGAGTTGCCCCTGTCAAAGTGCGCACTGAAGTGCGATAACCATGAAGAGCAAAGGGTAACATCTCATGCCAGTCTTTGTATGTTACTGTCATCTTTTGTATGATCTTCTTAATATTCTTATTAGCAGCCTCCACGGCGCCATTCATCTTTGGCCGGTACGGAGAAGAGTTATGGTGTTTTATTTTGAACTGCGTGCAGAGTTCAACAATCATCTTGTTGTTCTTCCGGAGAGAGCAGGTTTCTCAGATGTATATTTGATAAGATCCATCTTAGAAATCAATAAAGTGGTATGATTCAACATATACTGTCTTAGTCGGCGAGCAGAAAATAAATGGCAGAAAATAAAATCCTAATTATTACAACGCTTTGATGCAGTTACATAATAAAGATGGCGAAAAGTAAAACTGAAAATATTACAAGTTAAAACTTAAAATATTACAAGGGCGAAGCAGTTACAGTGTATGAATAACATAAATAAGAGTGAAAATAGGAAATAATAATAAGGTTTGTTAAGGTTTAAGAAAAGGTTTATGGTTTAGAGGAAACAACACGGTTAAAGTTTTAGGTTTGAAATTTAGAGTTTGTGACGAAATTGTCAGGGTTTAGGAAAAATCAGGGTAGTTAGTTATGAAAAAAATGTGCAGATCTAAATATATGTATATAAAAAAAATATGAATTAAAAAAAAACAACGGCGTTGCTAGCGCAAAATTGCGATCATCGCAACTGGATCAGATAACACAAATGTCACGCCTCATACACGTATATGTGAAAACGGCGTATTGACACGATCCGATCCGAAAACATAATCAAATTATAACATAAAATAGAAATATATATATATATATTTAACCAAACCGCATGTATCTGGAATACATAACACAGTCACACATATGAACATGTATTTGAAACACAGTAACAAATATATCAACAAAATAGATAAAGTATATATCATATATAAACTATTACCAAAATGTGTGTACGATAGTATAGATCAGTCACTCTCAGTTTCTCTTTTTTGTTCTGTCTTTTGGCCTCTCTCTATCAGTCATGCTAGTAAATATATATAGGAACAAATTAGGTTAATGATAATGGGCCTAAGTTTATTTTGAAACCCAATATTAAATTAAAAACTGAATAAAGTTAAATAATTAAAATAGTTAAAATTAAAATAAAAACTAATTAACCTATTTATTTATTCTAGACCCAATATTAAATTAAAAACTGAATAAAGTTAAATAATTAAAATAGTTAAAATTAAAATAAAAACTAATTAACCTATTTATTTATTCTAGACCCAATATTAAATTAAAAACTGAATAAAGTTAAATAATTAAAATAGTTAAAATTAAAATAAAAACTAATTAACCTATTTATTTATTCTAGACCCAATATTAAATTAAAAACTGAATAAAGTTAAATAATTAAAATAGTTAAAATTAAAATAAAAACTAATTAACCTATTTATTTATTCTAGACCCAATATAAAAATAAATAGACTCAAAAAAAATAAAAGTCAGGCACCAAAATGCTCGAAAAAATAAAATGAACACGTCAAAATAATCAGCGCGAAATAAATGACTCGGAAAAATACAGCATTTGGTCGGATTTTGAAATAAAAATTATGACCGTTTAAACTGCTCAGACTGATCAACATATGACCAAAAATAGTCATAAAAATATTTTTAGCATGTCAAATTAAACCACGTGAACCGCAGATTAATGTTACCGACATTTGCAAACTTAAACTTGACATTTTTTCGTTGACTAATTTTAGGCACAGTTAAAAAGTTAATTTGACCAGTCTGTTTGTAAATTCCGAGAAATTATTCCGGCTAATATTAAGACAGAAAAAAAATGTTATGCTATGAAGATGATGCAAATGAATGTGAAACAAAAAATTGGTTAGAGTTAAAAATAGAGGGCAAATTTTGGGGTGCAACACAGTTGACTGAAAAGTCTAACCTTTGCTTAAGCCTAATTGCTTGGTTATAGTGTGTGCTAAATGACTCTGTTTGATTGATTGCTTGATGCATCTGTACATGTTGCTTGCATGCCTTTGTGCATTTATCATCATTAATTGTTCATTATTGCATGATCATCATTTCATATCTTTGTGGTTTGTTTGAGTTTGCCCATTGAGGACAGCTATAAGTCCATTCATTGGCTTTTGTTCCTATGATTTGGAAGGGATTGAGTGTAAGACCATTTCATTTGGCCACTTATGCCCATTACTTGTTTGTTTGTTGTATGTGAGGATGCAATGGTAAGACCATGTTGTTGGCATTTGTACTCTCATGATCATCTGTTGGAGATTAGAGTAAGCCCAGATAGATTGGCATCTGACATCCATCTTTTTGTTTGTTTGTTGTATGTGAGGATGCAATTTGTAAGTCCATGTTGTTGGCATTTGCTTTCCCATGATCATTCTTTGGAGATTGGTATAAGTCCAGTTGATTGGCATCCGGTATCCACCCTTTTGTTCTGTTTTTGCTTTGTGAGATTGGAGTAAGTCCATTGATGGCATCCGATATCATTGTTTGTGTTTTAGGAGGTTGGTGTAAATCCATTTATTGGTATCCGATATCCGCTTTTGTTTGTGAGATTGGTATAAGTCCATTGATGGCATCCGGTATCACCTTGCTTTTTATTTGCTTGCTTGTTTTGTTGCCTTTTCCAAAGGACACGCTTGAATCATCTTCTATATGATTTCAAGAGGTGAACTTCTAGGAAGTTTTACACTCCTCATTCACATCCTTTTTGTATCAAAACCCCTTTTCACTTGTTGACTTTTAAAACTTGTAAATACATGTTGTGCAAACCTTCTCATGTCTTTTCAAATTAGAAACTTGGACCCTAAGTCCTTGACTTTTCAAACTTCACTTTTCATAACACTTCTTCGGATCGAATCTTAACCATACTTTGACCATATTTTGTGAATACTCATAATCAATTAACTTCACCCATTCAATTGTTTTGTGGCTTTGTCCATTGTTGATATGTTTTCATACATTAGCCGTAGGTTTCAATTACCATAGTGGTTGATGTAAATCTTACCTTATCCTTAGTGAGTTGATTGTAAGTCTTCCATACTTATTATAGGGTTAACCCCTCACTAGTATGTTGAAGCCGTCCTCGCATGGTGGATTGTTGATTCAGGTTGAGTTTTCTCCCATTGGTAATGAAAAGCCTTAGTGCTCTTGTTTTAAAATGAACTCACTAATTTTTGGAAATCTTTTAGCCGAACTACGGCGTTTTGATCCTTTACCTTTGTATGGAAAGGTACGTAGGCAACGGGTTCATCCGTTCAAACACAAAAATAATAAAATTGTACATTCTTTTCTCATCTTCCCATTCATGTTTGCACAATATGTCATAAACAAATAAACTTTTTCTTATACAACAAGTGTGAAAAGGGCTCCCTAGGAGTACCTAGGACGTGATGGGTGCCTAACACCTTCCCATTGCGTAATTTACCCCTTACCCAGATTCTCTGATCTTTTCATTAGTTTTCTATGTGTAAAACTTCTTAGGCTTTTGTTCGCTTTTTAGCCAGTCCTTTGGATAAATAAAAGTGCGGTGGCGACTCGATTTCTTTGTATGCTTTGCTTATGGTTTAATCAATAAATCATAAAGTGACGAATACACCGCTACAGAAAAGTGGCGACTCTGCTGGGGAATACATTAGACCTTCACTGGTGGTATTGCCTGCTTTTCACCCTTGTTGTATGATATTTGTTTATGTGTTATTTGACATATTTTTGTACAATTTGGGATAACTGTATTGATTGTAATGTTTGAATTGCTTGATATACAATTGCTGTTTGCTTTGGTGATCTCTGTGAGATGAGTTCTATACCCGAACTCGAGTGCACCTTAGGATAGGAGAATGGCGTAGTCTTATTGACTGGTGTGGAGTATTCCTTAGCCAGTTGACTTGCGAGTCCATTCACTTGGTGGAGGTCATGTTGGATTAATAATGTCACACAAGTTATTTGTGGTTAGGCATTATTCTTTCAATCATGTGCCTTAGAAGCCAAGGACCTTAGTTTACCAAGCCCATCTTGGCCTATTTTTTAGGACGTAGTGCGGAGGTCGTTCAGATGTAAGATCTGATGCGATTGTTATGCGATACTACACTCATAAGAGTCTCTCTTGAGAATATTCTTGGAATACGAGTATTCGTTCATCCGATAATATTCGAAAGATGGGACGATGATTATGGGAACCTCTGGTAGAACATGTCTGGCAGGTTTAAACCCTAGTACACTCCCTTTGGGTGGTTCTTAACCAAGACTCCATGCTCGTGACTCTCAGCAAACCCGTGATTCATGGTTGAGTCGTTCAGACATCCTTAATATCAATGGAACTTGGGTGTTGATAAGGTGAAAACCTAAATCCACCAAAATGGATGGTTGATATTAAGGATGATTGAACCGGTTCATGTACCGTTAATATCAATGGAACTTGGGTGTTGATAAGGTGAAAACCTAAATCCACCAAAATGGATGATTGATATTAGGGGTACAATGAGCTTTCCCATGACCTTTGTTTGGTGTGACTTGCTTGATCCTTGAGTGTGATTGTTGCATTCATGCATTCATGCATTCATCCGCATTTCATGTCATCAGAAAAATAAGAAAATTTTCAAGGAACTTAAAGGGTTTATTTGCAAAATTTTCAGACATGGAAAGACCAAAAAGGCATACAAAGAAGTACAGCTTTAGACAGCCCGATGTGAAAGAGTTAAGGAATCTGACATCTTATGTATTAGATCCCTTGGGTTTCAAAGCTCGCTATGGGAAGCTTCTACCTCTGTTGACTACCCAGGTTGATGAGGGTTTGATGAGTACTCTGGCTCAGTTCTATGATCCTCTGTATCACTGCTTCTCTTTCCCGGACTTCCAGTTGTTGCCTACCTTGGAGGAGTATTCTCACCTTATTGGGATTCCTATTCTGGATCAAGTGTCGTTCAGTGGCTTAGAGAGTATTCTGACTGCTCGAGAGATTGCAGACTTGTTGCACATAGATGAAGCTTTGATCAAAGCCAATCTGACTACCAAAGGTGGAATTCAGGGTCTTCCTTCTGAGTTCCTCGTCGCTCAAGCTACCATCTATGGGAAGGCCATGAGTGAGGATGCCTTTGAGGCTTTATTTGTTCTGCTCATCTACGGTTTGGTGTTGTTTCCCAACTTCGACAAATTTGTGGACGTGAACGCCATTAGGATCTTCTCAGTTCTTAATCCCGTTCCGACTTTGTTGGGTGATACCTACGTCTCTTTGCACCTGAGGAATGCAAAGGGTGGAGGAGTTATTGTCTGCTGTCTACCTTTGCTGTACAAGTGGTTTATTTCGCACTTGCCGCAGACTGTTGCTTTCAAGGAGAACAAGGGATGTCTACGGTGGTCTCAGAGACTTATGTCTCTCACTAATGACGATATCTCTTGGTATGATCGCGTGTATGATACCGTTCAGATCATTGACTATTGTGGTGAATTCCCTAATGTGCCTCTTCTTGGTACATGTGGTGGGATAAGCTACAATCCTATTCTCGCACGACGTCAGCTTGGGTTCCCCCTAAAGGATAAACCTCATAACATTATGTTAGAAGGTGTATTCTTTCAGGAGGGTAAAGATCCCCAAGGCCTGAAAGCCAGATTTGTCCGCGCTTGGCGCAAGATCTGCAAGAAGAGTAGGAATGAATTGGGTCCGAAGAATTGCATTGCTTTGGAGCCCTACACCTCTTGGGTCAGGCAAAGAGCTTCTGTATACCTTATGCCATATGATCATCCGAGACATACACCTTTGGATGTGGCTGGGCCTTCAACCCTCCCTACCCAACGTGTAGAGGAGTTGAGAGAAGAAGACCTTTCACGTGCTTGGATCCGTGAAAGAGAAGAATTGCTGCAGCAGCTTAAGGAGAAGGACGCTCTGATTGAGTTCCTCGAGCATCGAATGATCGACGATCCGAATGATACTTGGACTTCTCTGCTTCCTCAGTCTTCCAAGTTCAGGAAGAGGAAGTATGATCGACTTGCGAAGGAGAAAGCAGACATGGTAGCTGCCTATGAGAGAGAGATCAAGAAGCTTTGTGTTTCTCGTCTTCCAGCATCCCGAGCTTCTAGGGATCCATAGGATGTGATTTTCCTTTTCTCTTTGTAATATGATCAAAATGCTGTACTTCTTTGTCTCGATTATATTGAATGAGATATTTTTCATATGAAATTAAAATGCTTAAAAATTCAAAATTTGCAAATAATACCCTAAGGGTTCCTTGAAAATAAAACAAAGCATCTGCACAAGCACTTCATGCATCATGTCGCATAAGCAAGTACCTTGTTTCTGGTCTTCTTGCCTGTGGCCTAACTCTGTGCTCTTCATTTTTTTGAAGACAAGCTGACTCACCGGTATTATACTCGAGCCAATTCTGCAAGAGTAATGGATCAACTAGAACAAGAGAACCGAGAATTGAAAGAAGAGGTCGCCAGACTTGGCGCTTTGATGGAGCAACTTCTTGCTGCTCAGAATCAACCTGCTCAACCGCCTGCAACTCCTGTCCAGAGGACTGTTATCTCAGAGGTCGCTGTTCCGATTGTGCCTGCTGCCAGTGCTCATTTCATGCCCAATGCTATGCCAGCCGGGTTCCCTTGGGGAATGCCTCCGGGTTTTATGCCTGATATTCCTGCTCCGACTTTTGCTCATATGCCGACATCTAGCCCGGTCCCTGTTGCTGCTCCTCCTGTCGTGCATACCATGCCTAGGGTAGACGACACCATCTATCATTCTGAGCCGTCTAAGGGCCCGGATGTTAATGAGAAAATGGACGCTATGAATGACCAATTCCTTGAGCTGAGAAAGGAGTTGAAGACCCTCCGAGGGAAAGATTTGTTCGGCAAGTCTGCTACCGAGTTGTGCCTTGTTCCAGGTGTTAAGATACCGATCAAGTTCAAAGTGCCCGACTTTGAAAAATATAAGGGGAACACCTGCCCTCTTGCTCATCTGGTCATGTACGCCAGAAAGATGTCTACCCAAACAGATAATGATCAACTTCTGATCCATTATTTTCAAGACAGTCTGTCCGGTGCTGCACTCAGATGGTACATGAGTTTGGACAGTGCTAATATCCGATCCTTCAATGATCTTGGCGAAGCCTTCGTCAAGCAGTACAAATACAACGTTGATATGGCTCCTGACCGTGATCAGCTCAGGGCCATGTCTCAGAAGGATAAGGAGACATTCAAGGAGTACGCCCAGAGGTGGCGAGAGCTGGCTGCTCAGATTACTCCCCCGCTGGAGGAGAAAGAGATGACTAAGATCTTCTTGAAGACTCTTAGCTCATTTTATTATGAGCGGATGGTAGCAAGCGCTCCCTCGGATTTCACTGAGATGGTGAACATGGGGATGCGTCTCGAGGAAGGTGTCCGTGAAGGACGATTGGCAAAGGATGAGAGCTCTTCTTCTAAACGGTATGGGGTGTTTAAGAAGAAGGATGGGGAAGCACATGCTGTGCAATCCCATGCTAAATCTAGAAGACCCTCTGTTCAGAGGAAGCCAGCACGGCGTAATAGCAATCAGCACCAGGTGGCTCACATAGCACCTGTCTTTAAAGACAATTCTCAGCGGTATCAACAGCCTCAGTATCAGCAACAGCAGCGTCCACAGCAACAGGCTTACCAGCCTCGTGGCAGTACAACCAACCAAGCTAACTTGAGTTATGATAGGAAAAAGATCAGCTTCGATCCAATTCCTATGTCATATGCAGAGCTTTATCCTTCCTTGTTGGAAAGGAAATTGGTTACACCCAGGGATCCTCCTGCTATTTGTCGCATCCGCGAAAAACAACCGGCGGGCTGAAACAAAAACAACACAGAGCCGCCACCGTGCGTTATTTATCCCAAAAAAGGGAAAGGAAACGCTCAGAGTAAACCTGGAAAAAAGCAAGGTCTCGCGACCAAAGAGAAAGGGATCGGGAGTCGGTTACGCAAGGGGAAGGTATTAGCACCCCTCACGTCCGTTGTACTCGACGGGATCCACGCTCTAAAAGAAAGAAAAGGTTGCTAAACAAACATCACACACACACACCGAAGATAACACAGGTGGAGGAAGAGGGGAGAGGGCTCGCTAGGATATCGCATCCTATGCCTACGTATCTCGTCTGGAACGAGAATCAGAGCTGCCGTAGTTCGGCTCACGCACGCCAAACAAGACACACACAAACACAGGCAAACATGGAACCCGAACGCCAATCGCTGGACTTACATCGGCTTCCGAACCAAACAAACACACTCAAGATACGGACAGCCAATCGCTGGTCTTACATCCATATCCTGGCACACAAGAGGGTTAACAAGCAAACACACACAAAAAGAAAAAAAGTGCCCGGAGAGACCTCGCACGGTCTCCTGCCTACGTACCTCATCTGGTATGAGGATCAGGGCGATGTAGTTCCCCTGAACGGGAAAGAAATTCTAACTAGATACAAAGGGAGACACACTACTAGGAAGTTGTACTCGAGCCTAGATGTTATCATGCATCGTTGCCCTATGTTATGGTTTCTATCTACTTGCACAACAGCAAGCTAATCCTAACCAGGAAAAAGCAAAGCATGCAAGCATAAACAAAACAAAGCAAACATTCCAAATAGCACACACTATATCCAGTCAAGTGAGGCTCAAACAAGGGTTAAGTTGCAAAAGCAACACAACTGTGTCAGGTGATATTAGCTCTTAACCCTGACATTGAGAGTCAGGGTGAAGCCAGATGAAAGGTGAGTGAAGATTAGACTTCACAGCTCTTATCCCTGGCCAGGGAGAGCTTCAGACAAAGGAGCGTGGGTCCAAAAAGCGGGAACCCTTCTACACTCAAGACTCTGACTCAACTGTACAACAGTACAAGATCTTGGGTTAATGTCCCAATGCATCAACACAATGGTGTGAGCAGAGGGACGACTCAATAGAATAGCGGGAGATAAATTGCATATCTCTCTTATCCGCCAATTGCCTTAATCAAGGTCTTTTCCTGCTTGGGGACAAAGTTAAACAATCACAAACATCGCCTCTTAAGGAGGACTTCAGACAGTTGCCTGGCTAAATAACAAGCCAGGTCTTCCAGACTACATGGAGACAAGAGAGTCTACCTCAATTGGTTTATACAACCAAGCAGCAGCACAAAGCAAGTTCA
This sequence comes from Lathyrus oleraceus, assembly GCF_024323335.1. Classification (NCBI taxonomy): domain Eukaryota; kingdom Viridiplantae; phylum Streptophyta; class Magnoliopsida; order Fabales; family Fabaceae; genus Lathyrus; species Lathyrus oleraceus. The sequence goes on from NC_066580.1 coordinate 404,826,803, forward strand.
AAGATGAACTGTTAGCGACTATGGTACCTGAAATCAATCTAATTCAGTCAGTATACCAATCACACAGTCAAAACAAACAAGTTAAGAATCAACATTCAATGTAATCAAACAATGCAATGTGCAAAGCACAATCAACTCAAGTGAGCCAAGCATCCTACAAAATAAACCAAGTTAGTTCATAACAAGCATATAAACCAAACTCAATCAACTTGAATTAAACTCTTCAAAGCATTTGCCTCTTCAACCTGAAAATCACATTCAAATGTGAGAAACAAGACCACTAGGACAAGCCTAGGGTCCAAAGGAGATGAAAAATCCAAAACAGCAAGTGAAAATTAACCAAAATCAAGATTTATCAAGCAAAAAGAGAATCCAATTGGTCTCACACCAAAACTGTGCACCAAATCCATTTCATACACAAAACATGCCAAACTATGCATTTTGGAAACATATTAGAGCAAACAGAATGATCACAATCAAATCAATATCAAAACAGCTCAATAAATTCCACAAATATTCAAGCTTAAACAGAACACATTCAATGAGTAGCATATCAAATTTCATGCCATTTGGACCAGAGGAAGTATGGAAATTAAATTCATAAAGTTCAGACAAGTTCAAGCAAGCCAACACAAGTCATCAAAACAATCATCAACTTCCATCAATCATAAAACAGTGACAACATATCATAAATGAATGGGATCAAATCCAAAATGACCTATAATGTGTCTAGAATCCACATGTCAAATTTCACATTCATCCAATCAATAACCAGAATTTCACAAATCAAATGCCAACATGTGTCACAAAAAATCAACAAATGACCAAACAAGGGAGAAAATTCCAATCAAATAGGAAATGCCATCAATAAATCCAGAAATATTCCCATGTGTTCTCAACATACATATGCTCAATCATGCAAAAATTTAGCTCAATCCAATGTCCCTAAGCACATCAAATAAAATCATGAAATTCACCAAGCATGGTGTGACACAAATTGTCACACCTCTAACCAAGAATTCATATCTCATCAACCAGGGATCCAAAAATTGCAAACTATACATCAAAATCACCAGCAAAGAGTCCAGAACATGCACAAAAAATTTCAAGCATTTCTATGGAAGCATCATCATTTTATGAATGAAATGGCATGGCATACACAAATTGGACACATTCAATCAAACCCTAGGCAATTAATTTTTCCACACGTGCACAAAAATATTAAAAATCACCATAAAAAACTACACATCACAAGGAGAATGGTGAAAAAAGTCTCATCAAATTCGGAGCAAAATTGAAGGAGTTATGAATTTTTGAAGTTTGGAAAACAATGCATATGGAAATTGGAGGGGAAAATAAAATGGATTTAAGTTTGAAAACATGCTGCAGGTGATACGCGTATGGCGCACAGTGATACGCGTATGGCGCGTCTGGTGCCCAGTGATACGCGTACGGCGCATAGTGATACGCGTATGGCGCATAGTGATACGCGTATGGCGCATAGTGATACGCGTATGGCCAGTGGTGGTTTCCACCATCTTCTTCGCGAAGACGGCGGAGCTATAGTGCATGCGTTCAGAAAATTTCCAGAATTTTGCCAAAAAAATTATATCAACAGAAAGCTCTTCCAATGGAGATTACAGATCAATTAACATCTAATCCTAATTCATCAAGATCAAAGAGAAACGAGCAAAAACATTTTGACATGTCAAACTTTAATCAAGCATAACTCATTCATTTCTCATCCATTTCACACGAATTTTATATCAGATTAATCAGCGTGAAAAGATCTACCTAAACATGGCAATGGATTGAAGAATTAAGAGACTCGAATTTTTACCTCTTGAAGAGCAGAACAATAAAACCGGCGATTCAAGCTCCTAAAGTGTCCAGATCCACTCCTATATTGATGACTTGAAGCTTTATGACGAAATTGGAGCTTGTAATGGCTTAGATCTTGATTAATTTTCCACTTCCATCTTCATGAATTTGCTTGGAGTATGCTTGATTTCTGCTCGAATTCAATGATCCAATGCTTGCTTCTTCATCCACTACACTCAATAAACCAGAATATGGAAGAAAAATGCTATGCTATGTGGAGAATTTTCAAGTTTTGATTGAGAGAAAATTTTGGAGGGAAAAAGTTTCAAGATCCAAAAATGGTGAAAAAGTGATTAACCTCCAAAGTTCTGTTATGATTAGAGTATATATATGCTCTACTAATCACTCTCTAATCACACTTAAGCCAAATGTTAATGAAATGGTAAGTGTAATTGGCAATTTGAGGTGCAAATGCAAAATTTGGATTTTCACCCTATGCATGAAAATGCATGGTGAATAGTGCATGAATTTCCACTTAATTTCACTCAAAAATCTGTTTTGGAGCCAATGGAAATGGTGTAATGCTCAAATAATGCACAAATTTTAAATTCCATATTTTCCCTCCAAAAATGCAAGAATTTGCAAATGATTATGTGAAGACAAATGGTGTAATGCAATGTATGTTTTGGAAACTAGAGGTTAAAATAAGAATTTAGCAAAAAGAACCACTTGAATTGGAGTTTTGGTTGAGAAGTTATGCCCATTTGAAATCCCATGCATATTTGGCAATGATTTGATCATATCTCTTCAACCGCACGTGAGAAATTGATGATCTGGGACTTTTTGGAAATGGGAGAGAAAGATCTACAGCTTTCATGTTCAACAAAATTTCATTTGAAGCCTCTTTGGATGACGTAATATCAAGTTGAATTTGAACCAAAACTTTCCATTTCTGGAAACTTTCAATTATAGGTCACTTTCCATTTTTGGAAACTTTCCATCTGACTTTATTTTCTTCATTCTTGATGTTTGAAATGTCAAATGAAACTTGTTTAGACATGAATGAAGTATATCCAACCCTCTCCCACCTCCAAATCCATCAATTCAGGCACAGTTGACCACAGTTGACTTTCCTGACTGATAGATGAATTTGGCTATGCACTGATCAAGTTGAGCTTCAAACTCCTGATGAAATGGCTCAATGATGAAACCCTAGCTTCCATAAGCTCAAAATAATCACATGATGATCCCCATATCCATTGTAGACCCCATCTCCTTGCCAAACCTTGATTGGCCCAATGCAGATGATTAGGGTTGATCAGTGGTCAAAACCCTAACCCCAAGGTATCTGATCAATCTCTTGGATGATATCAAGATCATGATGATGTACCATTTCACCCAAGATCAAGCTCAATCTCCTTGAGAAACCATGAAACCCTAATTTGTACCACACATCCTCAGATGATTAATGATCAATTCAATGAAACCCTATCTTGCATACATCAACCTTTTATCTTCTGATCAAGACTTAGGAGGATGACTTGCTCAATGTAGCCACATGTTATGCAAATATGCAATGCCTAATGACCTACAAATGATATGTAAAAATGCAAAGCTAGTCCCAAGAGAGGAGGGCAAATTTTGAGGTGTTACACTATTCCTGCAAACCCTCAATGGTGGTATAAACTAGACCAACACTGTGTTTATCATTCCGGTGCTCCGGGCCATAACATAGAGAATTGCTACCCGCTAAAGACAAAGGTTCAAGACCTTATGAGATGTGGAATTCTGAGCTTTGAAGATTCAGGCCCGAATGTTACCAAGAACCCACTGCCCGCGCATGGGAAATCTGTTAATATGGTCCAGGGATGCCCTGGGAAGTACAAGGTCAAATATGTAAGCCATATTAGACAATCGTTGGTCGAATTACATCAGTTGCTGTGTCAATACAGCCACATGGAGCATGATCACGACAAGTGTCGCATCTGTTCGGTTAATCGTTTGGGTTGTAACCAGGTGTAACACCTCAAAATTTGCCCTCCTCTCTTGGGACTAGCTTAACATATTGCATATCATTTGTAGGTCTTTAGGCATTGCATATTGCATATCATGTGGTTACATTGTGCAAGTCATCCTCACAAGTCTTGATCAGAAGATGAAGAGGTTATGTGCAAGCTAAGGTTTCATTGGACTGATCATTAATCATCTGAGGATGGAGGTCCAAATTAGGGTTTTGTGGTTCTCAAGGAGATTGATCTTGGTCTTGTTTGAAATGATTCATCATCATCATCATGGTTTGTCATCATCAAGAAGATTGATCAGATACCTTGAGATTAGGGTTTTGACCACTGGTCAACCCTAATCAGTTGCATTGGGCCAATCAGGGTTTGTGCAGGAGACGGGGTCTATGATGGATATGGGGATCATTCCATGATTTTATTGAGCTTATTGAGGCTAGGGTTTCATCCTTGAGCCATTTCATCAGAGAATTGGGGCTCAGATTGATCAGTGCATTATCAAATTCATCTATCAGTTAAAAAGTCAACTGTGGTCAACTGTGCTTGATTTTATGGATTTGGAGGTAGGAGAGAGTTAGATACACTTCATTCATGTTGAAACAAGTGTTATTTGATATGTCAAAGCTCAAGAATGAAGAAAATAAAGTCAGGACAAAAATTGCCAGAAATAGAAAGTGACTTGTAATGGAAGTTTCCAAAAATGGAAAGTTTTTCACCACAAAATTACATGTCCAAAAAAGCTTCAAATGAAAATTTGTTCAACATGAAAGTTGTAGATCTTGGTCTCACCTTTTCAAAAAGTCCAAGAACTTGAAATTCTCATGTATGGTTGACAAGTTATGGTCCATTCATTTTCCAAAAAGGCCTATAATCAAAGTGGCATAACTTTCACATGGAGTGTCCAAAATGAGTGATCTTTTTATGAGAAAACTCCATTTAACATGTACTTTCATGGTGCATAATCAAAATTCATCAAAAATGGTCAATGCAAAAGGTCAATTTTCAAGTGTACTAATGAAAATCCAAGGGCAAAATGGTCCAACTTGAGAAATACTTGGAATTTTGGAATGGGAGTTTTTGCAACACATCACAAATGCAAATTAGAAGTGGTTTGAACTGTCATGAGTTTTCAAGATGCAATTTTTGGCTAGGCTACTTTTGAATTTGCACTTAAAATGCAATTTTGGCATAGCATAGTGAAAATGAATTGTACAAGGCCAATCAACATGAGACCAAAGCCAACACATTCCAAATGATAATTAGAAGGTGTCTGAGCTGTCACCTTGCTGTCATGTGCCCTAATGTGAAAAGTCATTTTTGCCCTTGCATTGAAAAATGGCATTATGCTAATTATTTCATTTTTGGTTAATTGGTGATTAGAAGGTGATTAAGTTGAAGTATAAAGTGCTAATTGTAACTGAATTGCACACATAACCACAATTGCAATTTTCAAGATCCATAACTAACTTTCCCTCCAAAAGTGCAAAAACTCTTCAATCTTCATCAAACTTCTCTTGATCCAAACTTCTTCAATTCTCAATCATTTTGCGAAATTCCTTTTGCTTCATCTTCCATAGATCCTTAGCTTCAACTGTTTTGGTGATTTGGAGCAAGAAAGCATTGGATTCGTGACACTGTTCACATCATGCTCAACAATGGAGTTTGGAGATTTCTCACATCTGGATCGTGCTTGAGCTGAAATACAAGTTCCAATCAACTTCCTAAAGCTTCATCTTCATCTGTTTTTGGTAATTGCGTGCAAGAACTCAAAGAACAACCACTGCCATCACTTTAAGGTCAGTTTTCGAATCTTACCATTTCTTTAATTGTGATAGGCGTTAGAAAGATCATTCAACGTAGAATAACATGCTGCTTGTGGTTTGTGAATTGATTGAGTGTAGAAAGAGAAATCATGATTTTAAGTTTGATGTTCATTTCTTTTTTGGTTCGATCTGTGATGTGTGTTGAGAATTAAGAAAAATCATTAGCATATCTTGAATGTACATGTTAAGACGATTCCAACGGTTATAGATTTGCGCATTTTGGTTGAGATTTGAGCGAAACCAAATTTTGGAAGTGAAGAATACATGAACACGGTGATGGACGCGATTTCCTGGAGATTTTCCCGTGCTTGATCTTCCTTCAGCGCGTTTCAATTTCAAACGCTGTTTAGCGCCAAATCCGTCCACTCACATCACGCCACCGAATTAATGAGACGGTACCGTTTTGGTCTGGAACGCCAGAATTACAAGAATGCCACCAGAATCATTTTAATCCATTAATTCATTTAATAATTATTCCAATAAATTAACAAATCTTTAAAAAATCATAGATCACTCAAAATTCATCCAATTTTTGTGAAATTTTTTGTGCCATGCTCATGATAATGTGTAGAATTTTATGATGATTTTTGTGAAATTTTTGCACGTGTGGAAATTTAATTGGCCTATTGATTTTGTTCATGTGTCATATTTTGTATGTTTTGCCAAAACCATCATGAAATGCTCATACCTTTAAAGAAATGAATGAAAATTTTTGTGCTTGTTCTGGACATGTTGATGGTGATTTTCATGTAGAGTTTGTGATTTTTGGATACTTGGTGATGGAGATATGATTTTTTGAATAGAGGTGTGACAATTTGTGTCACACCAAGCTAGGTCAACTTCATGATTTTATTTAAAATGCCTAGAGATGTTTGTTTGAGCTGAAATTTTGTGTGGATGATCATTGATATGTCAAGATAACATGTGAATTTTGCTGGAATTGTTGATGGCATTTTCTAATTGATTGATAATTTTCTTCTCTGTATGCTCATTTTGTGACATTGTGTGACACATGTTGGCATTTTGCTTGTGAAATTCTCATATGGTATTGGATAAAGATGAAATTTGGTATGAGCATTCTAGACACATTATAGGACATCATGGTTTTGATCCCATTCATTTCTTAATTGTTGTCACTGTTTTATGAATTATTGAAATGGATGCTTGTGTTGATGCCTTGAATTGGCTTGTATAAATGTGTCTGGAATTCTTGATTTTCATTCACCTACTTTCTTTTGTCCAATTGAGCTGAAAATTGACATGCTATACATTGAATGTGTCCTGTTTAGGTGTGAATTTTTGTGGAATTAATTGAATTGTTTTGGTATGCTTTTGAGTGAGATAGTTCTGTTTGGTCATTTGGAGTTGCAAATTGCATGATTGATGTTAAATTGTGCATGAAATGATAATGGTGAATGGTATGAGCATGGGGCCAATTGCATTTGCTTTTGATTTGTTTTAATGTGATTTTGGTTGGTTTGTACTTGCTGTTTAGAACTTTTTATCCCCTTTGGACCCTAGGCTTGGCCTAGTGGTCTAGTTTCTCACATTTGGTTTGGATTTTCAGGATGAAATGCACAATGCTTAAGGAGATTGCTTCAAGGCAATTTCAATTGAGTTTGGTTGATGTTTGTAAACTAACATTGGCTTTGTGTTGTAGGTTTGATGCTTGAGCTTGAGCTCATAGCTTGCACTTATGTGCATTAACTTGTGTTGTCTGTATAGATTGACTTTTGATGTTTATTGTTGGTTTGTCTGAGTACTGATGATACTTGATTGATTTCAGGTACATTTAGTCGCTTACAGTTCTTTAAGAACTTGCTTGCTGTTGCTTGGTTTTTTAACCAGTTGAGGTAGAATCTCTATACTTCATGTAGTCTGGAAGACCTGGCCTGTTACCTGGCCAGGCAACTGTCTGAAGTCCTCCTTAAGAGGCGATGATTGTGTTTGTTTACATTTGTGCCAAGCAGGTAAAGACCTCTATGAGGCAATTGGTGGATCAAAGGGATATGCAATCTATCCCCCACTATTCTGTTGAGTCGTCCCTCTGCTCACACGGCTGTGTGTTGATGCATTGGGACACAAACCCAAGATCTTGTGTTGTTGCACAATCGAGTCAGAGTCTTGAGCGTAGAAGGGTCCCTCCATTCTGGACCCACGCTCCTTTGTCTGAAGCTCTCCCTGGTTAGGGATAAGAGCTGTGAAGTCTAATCTTCACTCACCTTTCATCTGCTTCACCTTAGCCTCGCAATGGCAAGGTTAAGAGCGAACACTACCCATGTACAGACGACTTGCTTCGGCAGTCAAACCCATTGTTTGAGCCCACTTGACTGGATATAGTGTGTGCTTTGTGAATATTTGTTTGCTTGTATGCTTGTATGCTTGCTTCTTTCCTGGATAGGATTAGCTTGCTGTTGTGCAAGTAGGATAGAAACCTGAACATAGGGCAATGATGCATGATAACACTAGGCTCGAGAACAACTCCCTGGTAGTGTGTCTTCCCTTGGTTTCTGGCTAGATTTTCTTTCCCTTTCAGGGGAACTACGTCGCCCTGATCCTCATGCCAGATGAGGTACGTAGGCAGGAGACCGCGCGAGGTCTCTCCGGGCACCCTTTTCTTTTTTGCGTGTGTTTTGTTTGGCAGCTATCAGGCTCGAGTTCCCGACTCCCTGTTAGTCTGTGTGTGCCGTTTCTTTTGACGTCTCAGCGTCTCTTCTGGCTTGCTTGATGACTTGTAGGCTCGAGTTCCCGACTCCCTACTAGTTTGCATGTTCTTCCTTTCCCTTTCAGGGGAACTACATCGCCCTGATCCTCGTTCCAGACGAGGTATGTAGGCAGGAGACCGTGCGAGGTCTCTCCGGGCACTTTTTTTTCTTTTTGTGTGTGTTTGCTTGTTAGCTTCTTGTGTGTCAGGATATGGATGTAAGCCCAGCGATTGGCTGTCCGTATCCTGATTGTGTTTGTTTGGTTCGGAATCCGATGTAAGTCCAACGATTGGCATTCGGGTTCCAGGTTTGCCTGTGGGTGTGTGTGTCTTGTTTGGCGTGCGTGAGCCGAACTACGGCAGCTCTGATTCTCGTTCCAGACGAGATACGTAGGCATAGGATGCGATGTCCTATCGAGCTCTCTTCCTCTTAACCCCACCTGTGTTGTCTTCGGTGCGTGTGTGTGTGGTGTTTTAGCAACCTTTTCTTTTCTTAGAGCGTGGATCCCGTCGAGTACGACGGACGTGAGGGGTGCTAATACCTTCCCCTTGCGTAACCGACTCCCTTACCCTTTCTCTTTGGTCGCGAGACCATGCTTTTTCCAGGTTTCTCTGAGCGTTTCCTTTCCCTATCTTGGGATAAATAACGCACAGTGGCGGCTCTGTTTGTTTTTGTTTTAGCCCGCCGATTGTTTTTCGCGGATGCGACAGCTGGCGACTCTGTTGGGGAATACCGCAGGATGTTGACCTGTGCTGGTCCATCTTCCCTAAGCGAGTCTCTCCTAGCGTTCTAGGATAGTTTAGGTTGCTTGTGTTTATTTATTGCATTTATTATTCTGACTGTGTATATTTGCATAAATATTTGCATGCATCATACTATCGTGTTGCCGTCCTCTGTGCAGGTGGTTCCTCTGTTTTGGGGTGGGTGTTCTGAGTGGGGCTAAAACCCAGGCCCGAGTGTACACCTAGGATTAGTGTGGTCTCACGTTCCTCATTTGCTATATCAGTACGATGTTGCAACGTGACATACCACAAGCCAGACGAGGTTCATTTGATAGTGCTTTCCATTGTGGAATATTTCACTTTGGTTGAGTTACTTCATCTGAGCTGTTGACTCTGGTGACCGATCGTTTCCCGGATCTTTGGTTTAGATGATCTCAGGAGAGCTACAATGGCACACCCGAAAGGGCAAACCCATTGAGTATCTTTGCCCGATTGTCGAGACTATTATCCGCCTTAGGGTGACCTGATTAGAATTTACCTGTGAGGGGAGGGTGATTCTTTCAGATGCATGTTCAGATGGTGACTTTTTGTTCCGTGGATCAGAGTCATATTTATAAGTCGGATTTATGGGCATGTATTGCGGTGACGCCGGAGTGCTGTCCGTGATATTTATCAGTGGGGATCCGTTTATTTCAGGATTCCCTGGGCCGAGTTATTTATCAGTGGGGATCCGTTTATTTCAGGATTCCCCGGGCCGACTCAGAGGTTGTGGTTATCTGTTCAGTGGATCTCTGATGGTGATGATGATGATGGTGTATCTTGCGGTTCCGTTTATTTCGGAACCATTGAGTCGGATTTATTTATGGTTAATCAGACTTCAGATGGTTGTGATCAGTTCAGAAATCAGGGCTGTGATTCAGAGCAACAAATGATCAGATGACTTGGAGGATGGCCTAGTGCATTGCATACATCTGCATCATTCTCATTTTGCATTCATCTGCATCGAACCTATGTCTAGCCATATGGGGAGTATTATTGATTGAGAATCTGGTTGAGAGATATCTTGAATTTCAGAATGTGGATGTCAAAATGTTATCTGTCTCGATGAAGTCAGAATCAAAGGACAGAGTCTTCCTCATATGGATAGATGGTGCATGCGTGAGTCATACTAACCCATTTGCTGTTTTGTAGGTGTCAACCGGTGCGCATAGCTTGTTTGCTCAGATATCCTGCTAGGGGCAACAAATCCAAACCGATGGATTCTCCCAACGCCGACATCCTCGAACTGAAAGAGATGGTGAGGGATTTGTTCAGTGTTGTGCAAGGGCTTGCCTTGGGGCAGAAAGCCATGGCCGAGAGATTGGAAAGGATTGAGGGCTGGATGATCAAGGAGAAAGTTCAGGGAAAGGCTCTGTCATCCGAAGTAACAAATCCCTCTGGCTCTGTAGTGAAGAAATCCTCTGGCAATGGTCATCTTGAGAAGGAGGTTGAATCAGGTGGTGTGCAGGCCAAAAGAGAGCGCGGTAAGGATCGTTATCACCCATATGCTGATACGGTAACAATCCCTACTAGTGATCAATTTGCACAACAGCGGCAACCACCACCTCAACAGAGGACACAAAGAGCAGTGGGCCAAGTGAGGAGGAGGACGACAGATCGTCATTTCAATAAGCCGCTCGTGACTTACGCCTCTCTGTTTAAGAGGTTGAAGGATCTGGGATTGGTGCGGCCAAGGATGTTGACTCTGTTGAAACCTGATCAGAGGCCTGCCAGTTACGATGAGAATGTCAGGTGCGAGTTCCATGCTGGGGCACCCGGACATCATGTTGAGGATTGCAAAGCTTTTAAGCATGTGGTCCAGGACTTGGTGGATTCTAAGGCAATCAATTTTGCACCGACGACAGATGATAGTGCTAACCCCGTGACAAGGCATGGTCCTGTAAAAGTGGAGATGATGTCGAAGGACAAGAAAGGGATAGAGGTGACTGAGAAGGATCAGTTAAGAATGCCCATGTATGTGGTCCCAAAACGCCCGACGGAAAATGGAGCTTTCCCTCGTGTTGATGATTGTTGTGCGGCCATCGCTACAAAGGGGTGTGTAGTAATTGGGGAATCGATCCAGAGAATGATGAAAGTAGAAATGGACGATGTAAGGTGTAAAACACCCAGTCTGGCAGCTGAAACCGTCAAGGTGGAAAATGCCATTGGTGTTGAGAAAGAGGAAAAGTCGTCCATTTCTTCTTATAAACAGGCGGTGGAAGTGGTGAGAAATGGAGGGATCCCAGGCTGGGGACAGATCATAGGCATTGTGGTCAAGGCGGATATGTTTGGGATTGGTTATCATCCAGGTCAAGACTCGTCTGAGCAGAACAGAGGACGTCGTCCGTCGTTCACCTTTGTCAGTGCTGGAATGCTAGATTCGGGTCACACCTATACAGTGGGTGAAGAGATTGATAGTGACCGCGAACTGGAATCGTGGATAAAATCGTGTGTACCAGGGAACTGGAAGGCTTAAAAGATCAGCACTGACACTCGTCCGGAAGAGTAATATTTCTTGTTGTTAGTCTTTATTTGCATGAAAGCCATATGTGTTGCCCGACACGTAATGGTTCATTGTAAGGGCCACCTCATGTTCATAATTTGCAACATTTCTGCATCATTAATAAATGGATGTTTTTCAGTCAAAAAGCGGTGTTCCCTGTTTTTCATTTATTTTTGCAGTTTAAAAACAAATAAAAATGGCAATGTTTGTTTTCATTTTTCTTTTTTTGATTTGTCTCGTTCCGAATTCAAAAATAATTCTCCGGATCTCGTTGATAACAATTTGGTTACACCTCATATGACTTCGACAAACCGATCTATCATGCCGAAGAAGAAGACGAAGAAGATTGTGATCTGCTGAAATTAGCCAGGTTGTTTAAACAAGAGGAGAAGGTGATTCAGCCGCATGAGGAGCGATTGAGATCGTGAATCGGGGTACCGCCGAGGTCAGAAAGAAAATGAAAATCCGGGCTGCTTCAGAGGCGAGTCGAGAGCAGAATGGTAGCCCTGTTGGCAGAGCATGTGGATACCTTCGCCTGGTCATGTCAGGATATGCCAGGGTCGGATACCGATGTCGTTGTGCACAAGCTGCCATGGAGAGAAGATTGTCCTCTAAAGAAGCAGAACGCCAATGCCTGTATCAGAGAGCCATGGTGACTTTGTTTCATGATATGATTCATCATGAAGTTGAATGCTATGCTATGACATGATAGCAAAGTCCCAAACAGAAGAGGGGCATTTGGTAGACCTGGCCAAGTCGTTTGACCAGTTGAAATGATTCAAACTGAGGTTGAATTGAATAAGTGCACATTCAGAGTGCGATCCGGTAAGATGTTGGGGTTCATTATAAGAGAGGAATCGAGGTTGATCCTGCTTAAAAAAAAAAGGGAAATAAGAGAAGTGCCTGAACCGAAAACAAAGAGAGGTTCGTGGTCTCCTGGGTAGATTGAACTACATGTCATGGTTCACATCTCACCTAACAGCCACGTGGGAACCCATTCAAGAAAAAAATTGAACGGTCAGGTGAAATAATGATTGCCAAGGGGCATTGAAAAAATAAAAGAATAAGTGCAGGAATCTCTGATTCTGACATCTCCCTATGGAGAGAGACTGTTAATCTGGTACTTGACAGCCCTCGAGGGGTCTATGAGGTGCGTATTGGGTCAGCATGACGAGTCTTGTCGAAAAGAGCATGCAATTTACCTTAGCAAAAAGTTTACCGACTGTGAAACAATACATTCAGTGCTCGAGAAAACTTGATGTACTTTGGCATAGGCTGCTCGCCGACTGAGACAATATATGCTGGTTCACGCTGTAACACCCCGATAAAATAAGATAATTATTTAAATTGAGTTAATAATATATTTATTAATTTAATTAAATAATTGGAATTATTATTATTATTGGAATAATAATTATTGGAATATTATTGGGATTATTATTATTGGATTATTTTTATTGTTATTATTGGAATAAAAGTAGAAATCAGTAAAAAGGTTCCATTTGGTAAAAAGAGTTATTTTCACGTGAAAAGGGAAAAGAGGCAGAAAAGGGAAAAATGGCAAAGAGCCAGAGGACGAAGGTTGAAGGAAGGAAAAGCTTGGAGCTCAGAGATTGCCGGATTTACTCAGGTAAGGGGGGTTTATCATCGATTAATGGGTATTATGGGATAATATGTGATGGATAGTGAGAAACCATTGATTTGCCTCTGATTGAATGATGTATGATGAATTTGTGAACTTTTGGGATGAACGAAATTGGGATTAAAATTGAAGAAATTCGTAGGAATTAGAGGTAGAAAGGTTAGAAATTTGTGAAATCGAAAGTGTATGATTCGTGTTAGACGAGATGAATGAATTGTGTGTAAAATTTGGACTGTGGAAGGTTGAATTGGATAGATCTCGTAGCAGGAGAAGCCATTGCAGATCTGGAAATTCTGGTTTCTGGTCATACGCGTATGGCACTAGGCAATACGCGTATGATATGGCTGGTACGCGTATGGATGAGGCCTTACGCGTATGAGTGAAAGAGATGAGGTTTTGAACGTGAAATTGTCTCTGTTGGTACGCGTATGAGAATGTGGTACGCGTAGCATACGCGTATGGGCGTGGGCAATACGCGTATGGATTTGGTCAGGAATGGGCAATACGCGTATGGGCATAGGCAATACGCGTATGGGCAGACTTGTGGTTTCCCTGAACTGTTGTGGTGCAGTTTTTGGTTGTTTAGGCTGAGTGCTGTAACTTAGCTGATGTATGACGTAGTGGGGATTATTTCCCGTTGTTTTGAGTGGTATAGGTATTAGTAGAGTGTGCTAATACTGTGTTTGATTATGCGGCATGATATGATATGCTTTTGTGATAAAATGTGTTGATGATGTGTGATGGTATGCATGATGCTGTGAATGTATCAGTTATGTATGCATTGTGAATAGACTGTTTTATGGCTTAGAGTGTGAGCATATGTCTATTCCTGAGTTGTTGTTATTGTTGCATTGCTAGATGATTAGCATGCATATTGTGGCCCATTTGGGGTGGTAGCTAATTCCCATGGTGAGGAATTAGTGAGTAAATCATTTTGATTGTTGTTGATGTTTGCATGCTAGGTGATTAGCGTGCATAGCATGGCCCATTTGGGGTGGTAGCTAATTCCCATGGTGAGGAATTAGTGAGTGAGTCACTATGTCTCAAATGAGTGGGACTAGTGAGCTTGGTAGCCGTGCCTGGATTTGGACGGTGAGGTTGAACTATATGTTCACAAATAGTCGGTACCGCATGCATGGAGTCTCATTGCATAATATATGTATGGCGTATAATATGAATGGATGTATTCCAATATTATACGTGTGTTTGTGTTGTTATGGAGTATGATTTGAGATTATACTTGTGTTTTATGTTGGTGTTGAGCATGAGATTGAGCTGATGTGCTGTTACTGATTGTATGTTGCGATTAGGGTGATTAATGTGTTAAATTGCTTAACATGACATTATATTCTATAATGCTTATTATATTGATTGAGGAACTCACCCTTACAACTATTTTTCAGGTAACGAGCAATGAGTTGAGTAGAAGTTAATGCTTGGAGTCTAGTGTAGTCTCCTTAGTGGGTCGTGCTCTGATAGATGTAACATCGGGAGGGGTTGTCTTAACTTGTTTTAAATGTTTTATGGTTGGTTGAGAACCATTTTACATGTAATGTTTTACATGATTGATGAAATTTATATCCGCTGTGTTTTATGCAAATGTCTATGTTTTGAATTAATAAAAGAGCATGACCGTTATATTGTTGAATGGTGTGGAATATTGTGTGACACCCTTAAATGGCATAATTACTCTGATGTTGTATTTTGATATTTAATTAAACTTTTGGGGTATTTTAGAAGGGTGTTACATTAGTGGTATCAGAGCATAGTCGGTCGAGTCGAGTCGTAATTATTCTGTTCCCCTGTACGGGATAGGTGTTGTGTAACCCTATCAGTACTTATTGTTTTAGCTTGTTGGGTTTCAGAATAGAGATGGCTGGAAGAGGTAGAGACGATGCTGCGATTGCTGAGGCTCTGGGTATGCTAGCTGGAGTACTTGGAGGGAATCCGAATGTTGTGGGAATGGGAGCTGCTCGTCAACTGGGTGACTTCCAGAAGAACAATCCTCCAATGTTCAAAGGAGCATACGATCCAGATGACGCTCAGAAGTGGTTGAAGGAGATAGAGAGGATCTTCCGAGTGACTGAGTGCGCCGATAACCAGAAGGTCAGGTTCGGTACGCATATGTTGTCAGAGGAAGCAGACGATTGGTGGGTTGCTACCCGCACTGAATTGGAAGCTGTTGGGAATGCTGAGATTACTTGTGCTGTGAAACTTAAGTTAGAGATATCTGAGATGCGTGGAAGTATGGTGATTGATACTCCTGCGAAGGGTTCAGTGACTACTACTTCAGTTTGTTTAAATTGTCCTTTGAGCATTTTTGGTAGAGACTTTGGGATGGACCTTGTGTGTCTTCCACTAGTACAGGTTGATGTTATCCTGGGTATGAACTGGTTGGTGTTTAACCGAGTCTATATCAACTGTTTTGATAAGACTGTGATTTTTCCTAAGATTGAGGAAGGAAAGAGTTTGTTTCTATCTACAAGGCAGGTGAATGAGGAAGTAGCAGATGGGGCAGAGTTGTTTATGCTGTTAGCGACTTTGGAAGCTAAAGATAAACTGGTGATTGGTAATCTAGCCGTGGTATGTGATTTTCCTGATGTGTTTCCTGAAGAAGTGAATGAATTACCGCCAGAGCGTGAAGTTGAGTTCTCGATCGATTTGGTACCTGGTACTAGGCCGATATCGATGGCTCCGTACCGTATGTCTGCTGTTGAGTTAACTGAATTGAAGAGTCAGTTGGAAGATCTGTTGGATAAGAAATTTATTCGTCCGAGTGTGTCGCCGTGGGGTGCACCAGTGTTATTAGTTAAGAAGAAAGAAGGTACTATGAGGTTGTGTGTGGACTACAGGCAATTGAATAAAGTGACTATCAAGAATCGGTATCCTTTGCCGAGGATTGATGATTTGATGGATCAATTGGTTGGTGCGAGTGTGTTCAGCAAGATAGATTTGAGATCTGGGTATCATCAGATACGTGTAAAAACTGAGGATATTCAGAAGACTGCTTTCAGAACAAGGTATGGACATTATGAGTATTCTGTAATGCCTTTTGGTGTGACTAATGCGCCTGGAGTATTTATGGAATACATGAATAGGATTTTCCATCCGTATCTAGACCAGTTTGTTGTGGTGTTTATTGACGATATTTTAGTGTATTCGAAATCTGAAGAAGAGCATGCTGAGCATTTGAGAATGGTTTTAAGAGTTCTACGAGAAAAGAAGTTATTTGCTAAACTGTCTAAGTGTGAATTTTGGTTAGAGGAGGTTAGTTTTCTTGGTCATGTAATTTCAAGAGGTGGTGTTGCTGTTGATCCTTCTAAGATAGAAGCGGTGTCTAAGTGGGAAGCTCCGAAGTCTGTTGCTGAGATTCGAAGTTTTCTTGGCTTGGCTGGTTATTATAGGAAGTTCATTGAGGGATTTTCTAAGTTGGCATTACCGTTGACGATGTTGACTAGAAAGGGGCAAGCGTTTGTTTGGGACTCAAAATGTGATGAAGGCTTCCAAGAGTTAAAGAGAAGGTTAACTACTGCTCCTATTCTGATATTACCGAGTCCGTCGGAATTATTTGAAGTTTACTGTGATGCTTCATTGTTGGGTTTAGGTGGTGTGTTGATGCAGAACAAGCAGGTTATAGCTTATGCTTCGAGACAACTGAGGGTTCATGAGAGGAACTATCCGACGCATGATTTAGAGTTGGCAGCTGTGGTATTTGTTCTGAAGTTGTGGAGGCATTATTTGTACGGGTCAAGATTTGAAGTTTTCAGTGACCATAAAAGTTTAAAGTATTTGTTTGATCAGAAAGAGCTGAATATGAGACAGAGGAGATGGTTAGAGTTTCTGAAGGATTATGACTTTGGTTTGAATTACCATCCGGGTAAAGCAAACGTAGTGGCGGATGCATTGAGTCGGAAATCATTGCATATGTCTATGTTAATGGTTAAGGAATTAGATTTGATTGAGCAGTTTAGAGACTTGAGTTTGGTGTGTGAGAGTACTCACAATAGTGTTAAATTGGGAATGTTGAAGTTAACGAGTAATATTTTGGATGAGATTAGAGAGGGTCAGAAATCCGATATGCTTTTGGTTGATAAGTTGACTTTAGTGAATCAAGGTCAAGGTGGTGAATTCAGAGTTGATGAGAGTGGTGTTTTGAAATTTGGCAATCGGGTATGTATTCCGGATGTTACCGAACCTAAGAAGAGTATCCTGGAGGAAGGACATCGTAGTGGCCTGAGTATTCATCCTGGAGCTACGAAGATGTATCATGATTTGAAAAAGTTATTTTGGTGGCCGGGAATGAAAAGAGAAATTGCGAGTTTTGTTTATTCTTGTTTGACTTGTCAGAAGTCAAAGATTGAGCATCAGAAGTCGTCTGGGCTAATGCAACCGTTGGCTATTCCAGAGTGGAAGTGGGATAGTATCAGTATGGATTTTGTGTCTGGTTTGCCGAGGACAAATAAGAATTTTGAAGCTATTTGGGTGATTGTTGACAGATTGACGAAATCGGCTCATTTCATTCCGATCAGAATGGATTATCCGTTAGAGAGATTGGCCGAGTTGTATATTGAGAAGATTGTAAGTTTGCATGGTATTCCGTCTAGGATTGTTTCGGACAGAGATCCTAGATTTACATCGAAGTTCTGGGAAGGTTTGTAGAGGGCTTTGGGAACTAAGCTGAGATTGAGTTCTGCATATCATCCGCAGACTGATGGTCAGACTGAGAGGACGATTCAGTCGCTAGAGGATCTTTTGAGGGCTTGTGTTTTGGAAAAGGGAGGTGCTTGGGATTGTTATTTGCCTTTGATTGAGTTTACCTACAACAATAGTTTTCATTCGAGCATTGGTATGGCACCGTTTGAAGCTTTGTATGGTAGGAGATGTCGGACACCTTTATGTTGGTATGAGCCCGGTGAGAGTGCTGTGGTTGGACCTGAAATTGTTCAACAAACTACGGAAAAGATTAAGATGATTCAGGAGAAGATGAGAATTGCTCAGAGTCGTCAGAAGAGTTATCATGACAAGAGGAGGAAGTCACTTGAGTTCCAAGAGGGAAATCATGTGTTTCTTCGTGTTACTCCGATAACTGGAGTTGGTCGAGCCTTGAAGTCGAAGAAGTTGACACCTCGATTTATTGGTCCTTATCAGATTTTGGAGAGGATAGGGGAGGTAGCCTATCGTATCGCTTTACCGCCGTCACTTGCGAATTTGCATGAGGTTTTTCATGTATCTCAGTTGAGGAGGTACATTCATGATCCGTCGCATGTAGTCCAAGTAGATGATGTCCAGGTGAGAGATAACCTGACTGTTGAAACATCACCTATGAGGATCGAGGATCGAGAGTTGAAGCAGTTGCGGGGTAAAGAGATTGCCTTGGTGAAGGTAGCTTGGGGAGGACCAGCAGGTGGCAATGTGACTTGGGAACTTGAGAGCCAGATGAAGGAGTCTTATCCTGAGTTATTCACTTGAGGTATGTTTTCGAGGACGAAAACTCTTTTAGTGGGGGAGAGTTGTAACACCCCGATAAAATAAGATAATTATTTAAATTGAGTTAATAATATATTTATTAATTTAATTAAATAATTGGAATTATTATTATTATTGGAATAATAATTATTGGAATATTATTGGGATTATTATTATTGGATTATTTTTATTGTTATTATTGGAATAAAAGTAGAAATCAGTAAAAAGGTTCCATTTGGTAAAAAGAGTTATTTTCACGTGAAAAGGGAAAAGAGGCAGAAAAGGGAAAAAGGGCAAAGAGCCAGAGGACGAAGGTTGAAGGAAGGAAAAGCTTGGAGCTCAGAGATTGCCAGATTTACTCAGGTAAGGGGGGTTTATCATCGATTAATGGGTATTATGGGATAATATGTGATGGGTAGTGAGAAACCATTGATTTGCCTCTGATTGAATGATGTATGATGAATTTGTGAACTTTTGGGATGAACGAAATTGGGATTAAAATTGAAGAAATTCGTAGGAATTAGAGGTAGAAAGGTTAGAAATTTGTGAAATCGAAAGTGTATGATTCGTGTTAGACGAGATGAATGAATTGTGTGTAAAATTTGGACTGTGGAAGGTTGAATTGGATAGATCTCGTAGCAGGAGAAGCCATTGCAGATCTGGAAATTCTGGTTTCTGGTCATACGCGTATGGCACTAGGCAATACGCATATGATATGGCTGGTACGCGTATGGATGAGGCCTTACGCGTATGAGTGAAAGAGATGAGGTTTTGAACGTGAAATTGTCTCTGTTGGTACGCGTATGAGAATGTGGTACGCGTAGCATACGCGTATGGGCGTGGGCAATACGCGTATGGATTTGGTCAGGAATGGGCAATACGCGTATGGGCAGACTTGTGGTTTCCCTGAACTGTTGTGGTGCAGTTTTTGGTTGTTTAGGCTGAGTGCTGTAACTTAGCTGATGTATGACGTAGTGGGGATTATTTCCCGTTGTTTTGAGTGGTATAGGTATTAGTAGAGTGTGCTAATACTGTGTTTGATTATGCGGCATGATATGATATGCTTTTGTGATAAAATGTGTTGATGATGTGTGATGGTATGCATGATGCTGTGAATGTATCAGTTATGTATGCATTGTGAATAGACTGTTTTATGGCTTAGAGTGTGAGCATATGTCTATTCCTGAGTTGTTGTTATTGTTGCATTGCTAGATGATTAGCATGCATATTGTGGCCCATTTGGGGTGGTAGCTAATTCCCATGGTGAGGAATTAGTGAGTAAATCATTTTGATTGTTGTTGATGTTTGCATGCTAGGTGATTAGCGTGCATAGCATGGCCCATTTGGGGTGGTAGCTAATTCCCATGGTGAGGAATTAGTGAGTGAGTCACTATGTCTCAAATGAGTGGGACTAGTGAGCTTGGTAGCCGTGCCTGGATTTGGACGGTGAGGTTGAACTATATGTTCACAAATAGTCGGTACCGCATGCATGGAGTCTCATTGCATAATATATGTATGGCGTATAATATGAATGGATGTATTCCAATATTATACGTGTGTTTGTGTTGTTATGGAGTATGATTTGAGATTATACTTGTGTTTTATGTTGGTGTTGAGCATGAGATTGAGCTGATGTGCTGTTACTGATTGTATGTTGCGATTAGGGTGATTAATGTGTTAAATTGCTTAACATGACATTATATTCTATAATGCTTATTATATTGATTGAGGAACTCACCCTTACAACTATTTTTCAGGTAACGAGCAATGAGTTGAGTAGAAGTTAATGCTTGGAGTCTAGTGTAGTCTCCTTAGTGGGTCGTGCTCTGATAGATGTAACATCGGGAGGGGTTGTCTTAACTTGTTTTAAATGTTTTATGGTTGGTTGAGAACCATTTTACATGTAATGTTTTACATGATTGATGAAATTTATATCCGCTGTGTTTTATGCAAATGTCTATGTTTTGAATTAATAAAAGAGCATGACCGTTATATTGTTGAATGGTGTGGAATATTGTGTGACACCCTTAAATGGCATAATTACTCTGATGTTGTATTTTGATATTTAATTAAACTTTTGGGGTATTTTAGAAGGGTGTTACAGACGCCACCTTGTGGATTTCGAGATGGATCTGATCAGGTAGATTTTTGAAAGAGCCAGCAATGACCGGACAGGTTGCGAGAGGGCAAATGATTTTGATACGAGATTCAGTATATCCCTCAGAAAGCAATCGAGGGGAGTGAATTGTCTGATTACATCGCCCCGCAACCCGTTGAGGATTATCAACCGATGAAGTTTGAGTTCCCTGATGAGGACATCTCGAGGTGCTCTAATCGAAAGATTGAGAGTGACCGATCCCGGAGGAGGGGCCTGACCCTGAATCCGAACGGATTCTGATGTCTGATGGGGAGGTTAAGGTGAATAAGCTTTCGTTGCCCGGATAACATTTGAATGCACCAACGATGGTGGCTGAGTACGAGGTTTGCATGGGTATCGAACATCGGTGCGTACATCTACTGGGGCAACTCCTTTCTCATTGGTGTATGGAATGAAGCCGTGCTACCGGTTGAGATTCAGATTCCCTCTTTGAGAGTCCTGATGGACGTAAAATTGCAAGAGGCTGAATGGGTAAGGACCCGGTACGAGGAGTTAAGCCTGATTGAAGAAAAGAGGCTGGCAGCCATCTGTCATGGGCAGTTATACCAGCAACGGATGAAGCGTGCTTTTGACAAGAAGGTGCGACCTCGGGTATATCACGTAGGTGATATGGTGCTGAAAAGGATCCTTCCTCCTCAAAACGATCGAAGGGGCAAATGGACACCCAATTATGAAGGTCCATTCGTGGTCAAGAAGGTCTTCTCTGGCGGAGCCTTGTTGTTAACGACCATGGATGGCGAGGATTTTCCATCCCCTGTGAATGCGGACGCAGTTAAAAAATACTTCGTATAAAGAGACCCGCTGGACGAAAAGAATAAAATAGTCCAGGCAAAAATGGGCATCCCGGCGAACCAAAAACAGAAAGAGGTTCGGGCAGAAATTAGGGATAAAAAGAAAAACTGTACGCCCGGCAAGTCGAAAACCTGAGAAGGCGACTTGGGCAAAAAAGGGTATCCCGGTGGACTGAAAACCCGAAAGGGCGGTCCAGGCAAAAGAGGGATTGAAACGAACAACTGCGTCCGGCATGATCGTTTGCGCTTTGGTTAAGGCATCATGGATAATACCCGGTGGGGATCTGTAACACCCCGATAATAATATGATAATTATTTAAATTAAGTTAATAATATATTTATTAATTTAATTAGATAATTGGATTATTATTATTATTATGTTGGAATTATTGAATTATTATTATTATTGGAATAATAATATAATTTGGAAAATATATAAGTGGGAATTAAGGAAAAAGAGTTCATTTTTGGAAAATAAGGTTTTTACGTGAAAAGCAGAGAAGCGATCGTGAAAGAGGAAAAGGGGCAAAGGGGAAGAACCAGAGAGCAAAAGGTTGGAGAAGAGCTTGGAGCTTAGAGATTTTTGCCGGATTAACTCAGGTAAGGGGGGTTTATCGTCGATTAATGGGTATTATGGGATAATATGTGATGGGTAGTGATAAGCCGTTAATTTGACCCTAATTGGGATTATTGATGCTGAAGAATTATGTTGGATAAATTGTATTTAGACTGTAATTGATTCTGTGTTTGGGTTAGTTGTGAAATTCCGAACGTATAGCTTTTACGGAATCGGAATCGGAGGTCCGGAAGTCCTCCAACGGCGGAAAATGCGGAGAATTCTGCATTCTGCCTTGTGTTAGCGCAGGAACTGCTGTTTTGTCTGCGTTAACCGGTTAACCCAGGGCGTTAACCGGTTAACACTGTTGCGAATTGTGAAATTGGTGCTGTTTTGCCTGCGTTAACCGGTTAACCCAGGGCGTTAACCGGTTAACACTGTTAAGTTTTGGGCAGTGAGCGTGTTTTGCCTGCGTTAACCGGTTAACCCAGGGCGTTAACCGGTTAACACTGTTGCAGAGTGGAAAATTGGCTTTTTAATGTTGTGTACATAATTGAGAGTTGGCCTATGTTGGCGTATGATGTAATAGGGATTAGTTCCCGCTGTTTTGAGCAGTATAGGTATTAGTAGAGTGTGCTAATACTATGTTGAATTGATTTACATGATAATGACGTGTTGATACATGTGTTGATGATGTATGATGGTATGCATAATGATGTGAATGTATGTATTATGCATGTATGTGTGAATGGACTGTTGTATGGCTTAGAGTGTGAGCATATGTCCGTTGTGAATTGTTGTTGATGCTGCATTGCTAGATGATTAGCGTGCATAGCATAGCCTTTGGGGCTGTAGCTAATTCCCATGGTGAGGAATTAGTGAGTGAATCATTGTGGATTTGTTGTTGATGTTTGCATGCTAGATGATTAGTGTGCATAGTCTAGCCTTCGGGGCTGTAGCTAATTCCCATGGTGAGGAATTAGTGAGTGAGTCACTAGGTCTCAAATGAGTGGGACTAGTGAGCTTAGTAGCCGTATCTGGAGGGATCGGTGAGCTTGAACTATATGTTGAAGAATAGTCGGTACCGCATGTGTGGAGTCTCATTGCATAATGTATGTATGGCGTATAATATGAATGGATGTATTCCAATATTATACGTGTGTTTGTGTTGTTGTAGAGTATGATTTGAGATTATACTTGTGTGTTATGGAATGTTGAGTATGATGTGAGCTGATGTGCTGTTACTGATTGTATGTTGTGATTAGGGTGGTTAATGTGTTAAATTACTTAATATTGCATGATATTTTATAATGCTTATTATATCGATTGAGGAACTCACCCTTACAACTATTTTTCAGGTAACGAGAAATGAGTTGAGTAGAAGCGAATGCTTGGAGTCTAGTGTAGTCTCCCTAGTGGGTCATGCTCTGATAGATGTAACATCGGGAGGGAACATTTTAATTGTGTTGTTGATGATTGTTGAACCAGTTTACATGTAGTATGTTACATGTTTTGATTAATTTGATTTATATCCGCTGCGATTTATGCAAATGTTTAATTGATTAAATAAAGAGCATGACAGTTATTTTGGAACATGGTGTGAATGATTGTGTGACACCCTTAACTGCATAATTACTCTGATATATGTTTATTATTTTAATTAAATATTTGGGGTATTTTAGAAGGGTGTTACATTAGTGGTATCAGAGCATAGTCGGTCGAGTCGAGTCGTAATTATTCTGTTTCCCCTGTACGGGATAGGTGTTGTGTAACCCTATCAGTACTTATTGTTTGGCTTGTTGGGTTTTCAGAATAGAGATGGCTGGAAGAGGTAGAGACGATGCTGCGATTGCTGAGGCTCTGGGTATGCTAGCTGGAGTACTTGGAGGGAATCCGAATGTTGTGGGAATGGGAGCTGCTCGTCAATTGAGTGAGTTCCAGAAGAACAATCCTCCAATGTTCAAGGGAGCATACGATCCAGATGGCGCTCAGAAGTGGTTGAAGGAGATCGAGAGGATCTTCCGAGTAACTGAGTGTGCCGATAACCAGAAGGTCAGGTTCGGTACGTATATGCTGTCAGAGGAAGCAGATGATTGGTGGGTTGCTACCCGCACTGAGTTGGAATCTGCTGGAAATGCTGAGATCACTTGGGCTGTGTTCAGAGAGAGATTCCTGAGGAAGTACTTTCCAGAAGATGTCAGAGGAAAGAAAGAGATAGAGTTCTTGGAATTGAAGCAGGGTAACAAGTCTGTTACTGAGTATGCTGCTAAGTTCACAGAGCTGTCAAAGTATTATACTCCCTATAATGAGGCTGCTGGAGAATTTTCGAAATGTGTGAAGTTTGAAAACGGGTTGCGTCCCGAGATCAAACAGGCTATTGGATATCAGCGGATCAGAGTGTTTTCTGACTTGGTTGACTGTTGCAGGATTTTTGAACAGGATTCCAAAGCCAGAGCAGAGAGCTATCAACAGAGAGTTGATAGGAAAGGCAAGAATCAGAATGATCGTGGAAAACCGTATGCAGCTGGCAAAGGTTTCCAGAAGCAGAGTGGGATGAAGAGGCCTAGTGGGGGAGACTCTAGTGCCCCTTCTAAGTGTTATAGATGTGGTCGGGCTGGACATCGTGTGCATGAGTGTACCAGTGCTGAGATGAAGTGTTTCAAGTGTGGAAAAGGTGGTCATTTGGCTGCAGAGTGTCGGTTGAAGACTGTAACTTGTTTCAACTGTGGAGAGTTGGGTCATATCAGTCCACAGTGTCCTAAGCCGAAGAGAGAGAACCAGTCAGGAGGCAAGGTCTTTGCTTTATCGGGTTCTGAGACTTCTGCAGATGATCGTTTGATCCGAGGTACGTGTTATATTAATGGCTTTCCTCTTGTAGCTATTATTGACACCGGTGCTACTCATTCCTTTATATCTTTGGATTGTGCTGTGAAACTTAAGTTAGAGATATCTGAGATGCTTGGAAGTATGGTGATTGATACTCCTGCGAAGGGTTTAGTGACTACTACTTCAGTTTGTTTGAATTGTCCTTTGAGTATTTTTGGTAGAGACTTTGGGATAGACCTTGTGTGTCTTCCACTAGTACAGATTGATGTTATCCTGGGAATGAACTGGTTGGTGTTTAACCGAGTTTCTATCAACTGTTTTGATAAGACTGTGATATTTCCTGAGATTGAGGAAGGAAAGAGTGTGTTTCTATCAGCCAGGCAGGTGAATGAGGAAGTAGCAGATGGGGCGGAGTTGTTTATGCTGTTAGCGACCTTGGAAGCTAAAGATAAACTGGTGATTTGTGATCTAGCTGTGGTGTGTGATTTTCCTGATGTGTTTCCTGAAGAAGTGAATGAATTGCCGCCAGAGCGTGAAGTTGAGTTTTTGATTGAATTGGTACCTGGTACTAGGCCGATATCGATGGCTCCGTACCGTATGTCTGCGGTTGAGTTAACTGAATTGAAGAGTCAGTTGGAAGATCTGTTGGATAAGAAATTTATTCGTCCGAGTGTGTCACCGTGGGGTGCACCAGTGTTGTTGGTTAAGAAGAAAGAAGGTACTATGAGGTTGTGTGTGGACTACAGGCAACTGGACAAAGTGACGATCAAGAATCGGTATCCTTTACCGAGGATTGATGATCTGATGGACCAGTTGGTTGGTGCGAGTGTGTTCAGCAAAATAGATTTGAGATCTGGGTATCATCAGATACGTGTGAAAGCTGAGGATATTCAGAAGACTGCTTTCAGAACAAGGTATGGACATTATGAGTATTCTGTAATGCCTTTTGGTGTGACTAATGCGCCTGGAGTATTTATGGAGTATATGAATAGGATTTTCCATCCGTACCTAGATAAGTTTGTTGTGGTGTTTATTGACGATATTTTGGTGTATTCGAAATCTGAAGAAGATCATGCTGAACATTTGAGAGTGGTTCTAGGAGTTCTGCGAGAAAAGAAGTTATTTGCTAAACTGTCCAAATGTGAATTTTGGTTAGAAGAGGTTAGTTTTCTTGGTCATGTGATTTCAAGAGGTGGTGTTGCTGTTGATCCTTCTAAGATAGAAGCGGTATCTAAGTGGGAAGCTCCGAAGTCAGTTTCGGAGATACGGAGTTTTCTTGGACTTGCAGGTTATTATAGGAAGTTCATTGAGGGATTTTCTAAGTTGGCGTTACCGTTGACGACGTTGACTAGAAAGGGGCAAGCGTTTGTTTGGGACTCGAAATGTGAAGAAGGTTTCCAAGAGTTAAAGAGAAGGTTAACTACTGCTCCTATTCTGATATTACCGAGTTCGTCGAAATCATTTGAGGTTTACTGTGATGCTTCATTGTTGGGTTTGGGTGGTGTGTTGATGCAGAATAAGCAGGTTATAGCTTATGCTTCGAGACAACTGAGGGTTCATGAGAGGAACTATCCGACACACGATTTAGAGTTGGCAGCTGTGGTGTTTGTTCTGAAGTTATGGAGGCATTATTTGTACGGGTCAAGATTTGAAGTTTTCAGTGACCATAAAAGTTTAAAGTATTTGTTTGATCAGAAAGAACTGAATATGAGACAGAGGAGATGGTTAGAATTTCTGAAGGATTATGACTTTGGTTTGAATTACCATCCGGGTAAAGCAAACGTAGTGGCTGATGCATTGAGTCGGAAATCATTACATATGTCTATGTTAATGGTTAGGGAATTGGATTTAATTGAGCAGTTTAGAGATTTGAGTTTGGTGTGTGAGAGTACTCACAATAGTGTTAAATTGGGAATGTTGAAGTTAACGAGTGGTATTCTGGATGAGATTAGAGAGGGTCAGAAATCCGATGTGCTTTTGGTTGATAAGTTGACTTTAGTGAATCAAGGTCAAGGTGGTGAATTTAGAGTTGATGAGAATGGTGTTTTGAAATTTGGTAATCGGGTGTGTATTCCGGACGTTACCGAACTTAAGAAGAGTATTCTAGAGGAAGGACACCGTAGTGGCCTGAGTATTCATCCGGGAGCTACGAAGATGTATCATGATTTGAAAAAGTTATTTTGGTGGCCGGGAATGAAAAGAGAAATTGCAAGTTTTGTTTATTCCTGTTTGACTTGTCAGAAGTCAAAGATTGAGCATCAGAAGCCGTCTGGGCTAATGCAACCGTTGGCTATTCCAGAGTGGAAGTGGGATAGTATCAGTATGGATTTTGTTTCTGGTTTGCCGAGGACAAATAAGAATTTTGAAGCCATTTGGGTGATTGTGGACAGGTTGACAAAATCGGCTCATTTCATTCCGATCAGAATGGATTATCCGTTAGAGAGACTAGCCGAGTTGTATATTGAGAAGATTGTAAGTTTGCATGGTATTCCGTCTAGTATTGTTTCGGACCGAGATCCTAGATTTACATCGAAGTTCTGGGAAGGTTTGCAGAGGGCTTTGGGAACTAAGCTGAGATTGAGTTCTACATATCATCCGCAGACTGATGGTCAGACTGAGAGGACGATTCAGTCATTAGAGGATCTTTTGAGAGCTTGTGTTTTGGAAAAGGGAGGCGCTTGGGATTGTTATTTGCCTTTGATTGAGTTTACCTACAACAATAGTTTTCATTCGAGCATTGGTATGGCACCGTTTGAAGCTTTGTATGGTAGGAGATGTCGGACGCCTTTATGTTGGTATGAGTCCGGTGAGAGTGCTGTGGTTGGACCGGAGATTGTTCAACAGACTACGGAAAAGATTAAGATGATTCAGGAGAAGATGAGAATTGCTCAGAGTCGTCAGAAGAGTTATCACGACAAGAGGAGGAAGTCACTTGAGTTCCGAGAGGGAGATCATGTGTTTCTTCGTGTTACTCCGATAACTGGTGTTGGTCGAGCTTTGAAGTCAAAGAAGTTGACACCTCGATTTATTGGTCCTTATCAGATTTTGGAGAGGATAGGGGAGGTAGCCTATCGTATCGCTTTACCGCCATCACTTGCAAATTTGCATGAGGTTTTTCATGTGTCTCAGTTGAGGAGGTACATTCATGATCCGTCGCATGTAGTCCAAGTAGATGATGTACAGGTGAGAGATAACCTGACTGTTGAAACATCACCTATGAGGATCGAGGATCGGGAGTTGAAGCAGTTGCGGGGTAAAGAGATTGCCTTGGTGAAGGTAGCTTGGGGAGGACCAGCAGGTGGCAATGTGACTTGGGAACTTGAGAGTCAGATGAAGGAGTCTTATCCGGAGTTATTCGCTTGAGGTATGTTTTCGAGGACGAAAACTCTTTTAGTGGGGGAGAGTTGTAACACCCCGATAATAATATGATAATTATTTAAATTAAGTTAATAATATATTTATTAATTTAATTAGATAATTGGATTATTATTATTATTATTATGTTGGAATTATTGAATTATTATTATTATTGGAATAATAATATAATTTGGAAAATATATAAGTGGGAATTAAGGAAAAAGAGTTCATTTTTGGAAAATAAGGTTTTTACGTGAAAAGCAGAGAAGCGATCGTGAAAGAGGAAAAGGGGCAAAGGGGAAGAACCAGAGAGCAAAAGGTTGGAGAAGAGCTTGGAGCTTAGAGATTTTTGCCGGATTAACTCAGGTAAGGGGGGTTTATCGTCGATTAATGGGTATTATGGGATAATATGTGATGGGTAGTGATAAGCCGTTAATTTGACCCTAATTGGGATTATTGATGCTGAAGAATTATGTTGGATAAATTGTATTTAGACTGTAATTGATTCTGTGTTTGGGTTAGTTGTGAAATTCCGAACGTATAGCTTTTACGGAATCGGAATCGGAGGTCCGGAAGTCCTCCAACGGCGGAAAATGCGGAGAATTCTGCATTCTGCCTTGTGTTAGCGCAGGAACTGCTGTTTTGTCTGCGTTAACCGGTTAACCCAGGGCGTTAACCGGTTAACACTGTTGCGAATTGTGAAATTGGTGCTGTTTTGCCTGCGTTAACCGGTTAACCCAGGGCGTTAACCGGTTAACACTGTTAAGTTTTGGGCAGTGAGCGTGTTTTGCCTGCGTTAACCGGTTAACCCAGGGCGTTAACCGGTTAACACTGTTGCAGAGTGGAAAATTGGCTTTTTAATGTTGTGTACATAATTGAGAGTTGGCCTATGTTGGCGTATGATGTAATAGGGATTAGTTCCCGCTGTTTTGAGCAGTATAGGTATTAGTAGAGTGTGCTAATACTATGTTGAATTGATTTACATGATAATGACGTGTTGATACATGTGTTGATGATGTATGATGGTATGCATAATGATGTGAATGTATGTATTATGCATGTATGTGTGAATGGACTGTTGTATGGCTTAGAGTGTGAGCATATGTCCGTTGTGAATTGTTGTTGATGCTGCATTGCTAGATGATTAGCGTGCATAGCATAGCCTTTGGGGCTGTAGCTAATTCCCATGGTGAGGAATTAGTGAGTGAATCATTGTGGATTTGTTGTTGATGTTTGCATGCTAGATGATTAGTGTGCATAGTCTAGCCTTCGGGGCTGTAGCTAATTCCCATGGTGAGGAATTAGTGAGTGAGTCACTAGGTCTCAAATGAGTGGGACTAGTGAGCTTAGTAGCCGTATCTGGAGGGATCGGTGAGCTTGAACTATATGTTCAAGAATAGTCGGTACCGCATGTGTGGAGTCTCATTGCATAATGTATGTATGGCGTATAATATGAATGGATGTATTCCAATATTATACGTGTGTTTGTGTTGTTGTAGAGTATGATTTGAGATTATACTTGTGTGTTATGGAATGTTGAGTATGATGTGAGCTGATGTGCTGTTACTGATTGTATGTTGTGATTAGGGTGGTTAATGTGTTAAATGACTTAATATTGCATGATATTTTATAATGCTTATTATATCGATTGAGGAACTCACCCTTACAACTATTTTTCAGGTAATGAGAAATGAGTTGAGTAGAAGCGAATGCTTGGAGTCTAGTGTAGTCTCCCTAGTGGGTCATGCTCTGATAGATGTAACATCGGGAGGGAACATTTTAATTGTGTTGTTGATGATTGTTGAACCAGTTTACATGTAGTATGTTACATGTTTTGATTAATTTGATTTATATCCGCTGCGATTTATGCAAATGTTTAATTGATTAAATAAAGAGCATGACAGTTATTTTGGAACATGGTGTGAATGATTGTGTGACACCCTTAACTGCATAATTACTCTGATATATGTTTATTATTTTAATTAAATATTTGGGGTATTTTAGAAGGGTGTTACAGGATCAATCTGAAACGTCTTATTCAGAAGGCAGAAAGCACGGAGAGTCTGAGGACATATGGGGTATAACCGAGTTGGAACTCGATGAGATCACGGGTTTCACATTGCCATTAGGATAGATTTTTCCTTTTGTGCGCAATTACCTCTTTTCAGGAATTGCTTCCTTTGTATTGCTCATTTGAGCCACACATTTTTCAATCAATAAAATGCATATTCAGTCAAATAATTTTGTTTTTGTTTTTCATTACCGCTTTGATTGCAAAAACATCCAGATATTTTTGATAAAGAATCTTGCATTTTAAGACATACAGGTCCCTTCCAATGCATGTTTATAAGATTGAAAGCTTGAAATCTTATTTGGAAGGTTGGGTGACCCAAGTGTTGAAGTCTTGACACGCTGTTGAAAGAGTATATCTTTGGCAAATATTTTTGTATCGTATCCACAGAGATTGGGTAATATTACCGCCGTTCTATAATTCAAATGTTATAAGTTTAGAAAGTAACAGGGTTGTTTTGTTTGGAAAAGTATCTTGTTAATAAATGTTAACAAAAACTATTAAGTGGTTTTAGACAAATATAAAAGCTTGGCAAGATTGTAGTTCATTATTTCAAATATCTATGATTCCCTATGATAAATAATTAGACTCAAGATTATTGATGATGTTCAAATATCCTCTCAAAGTCATTTATGTCTAAATGAAATCGTGATAGTTACTATATTGATCCTTAGACGATCTCTCCACCTAACTATCAATATAGCAACCTTTAATGTTCAATATCAAAGAATAGTAATGAATAAATCTATCTCTACAACCTATTCACTACTTGAAAATCTGTTTTATGTCTAAACTCGAGTAATCTCTCTCGACAACTACTCAAATCTGGTTTTCAACTTAAAGCAAAAACAGTAATCAACACATCAACAATCTCTATCTCATATATAAATCAAAGTGAATACATAGATAGATGAGAATAGCTACTACCTCCAATCTTGACAAAAGGAGTTTAGCTCCTCATCACCATTGTTACAAAGCAGAAGGATTTAGAAGAAAAACTCTGGTTTTTTCTATTACAAAAGCTCTACAGCACAATGTGTGAATCAATGGAATAATGTCTCCATACCCTAGGTTAAACTATTTTGTCTCCACCAAAAAGGTTGACATTTCCCTAATTGGACATTGTCATCAGCAGCAGAAAAGCACTTCCCAGGCAGACATCAAAATGGCAATTACTTTTTCTGCACAGCAGCACATTTGACCCTTGGTCAGCTTGCTGGATTCGCAGCCTTCGCGGCGCGAAGGGAGTTCGCGGCGCGAACTGTTGCTTTCCCAGCTTCCTTGTTTGGCAAGCTTCCTCCAAAATGCCATGTTAAAACCAAGGTCTTGCTTATCCATAATTCTACACAACTAACAAAAAATGTGAAATAACTATTCGAAACAAAATAAATTAAACCTAATTGCATTTATACAAATTAATGAAGATAAAAGTGTGTAATTACATCAAAACTTGGTAAAAGGGACCAATAAAATGGTATAAAAAGTAGTACTAATTGGTCCCTAACACACGCCTGGGGCACGGTTTTATCTAACGATCTCTTTTGCAGGTACTGTTAGATATTTTCACTCACTTGCAGGTTGTGATATGGAAGGTATGTAGAAATTCCCCGCAGAGTCCAATCTGGGACGAATGAATGGGTAAGAGAAGCGAAGAGACGTTGAGACGTCCGACGACCTTTGGAATTAATCAAGAAGACTCTTCAAAGTCGAAAGATTGAAAAGTCTGTATAGTCCCCAGGAGTTCGCTCTCCGTCGAGCGCGGAGCGGTTGGGAATACAAGATGATGGAGCAGAAAAGGTCCAGACGAGTCTGGGAGTTCTCAAAAGTGGAAAGCTGATACGAGATTGGGAGGCGGATACCGTGGTTCGATGAGTCGACGGATGTTCTGTACCAAATTTTCTCATTTCCCCAGCTTTATCCCCAAGCAGAGTTGTGAGGGCTAACTCTCCAGCAGATCCAAGGTCTGTGGATCCCCTAGCTGAGTCAGGATGGTTATCCCCGACAAGTTTAAAACGGTGTTTCCTCAGCAGCCAGGCCTGAAGGTTGCTATTCCCCGAGTGGAGCGGGTTTCAATGAAATATATCTCCAGCAGTGTTCATCCTACCAATGGATTGGACAAGTTTTCGTAGCAGGCCGATATCTGCATCCCCAGCTGAGTGTATCCTACGTGTGGATTGCATGGGTTGTCCCCAGCGGAGTAGCATTCGTTTTCCCTAGCAGGGTTTGGATGGTTATCCCCAGCAGGTGTCAGATCGATGTTTCCCCAGTCGCCAGGCCTGGAGGTTGCTGTTTCCCAGCGGGGCTATATGTGAGCATTTCCCCGGTGAAGTTTCCAGGTATCTGTGAGGGTTCCCGAAGCAGAGGTGGATGTATATCTCCAGCAAGTCAGAGATTGTGGTATCCCCACAGAGTGCATTGGGGGTTCTTATCCCCGGCAATTCCCGAGCGGATTGGGTGCAAAGGAGGTTCTTCCCTAGCAAGGGTTGCCTTATTCCCAGCAGCAGTGTTATTCCCCAGCAGAGTGGAGATCGGAGTATTGACGAGTTCCTCAGCAGAGTGTCTCGTGCTTTCCGGAAGAGTCCCTTGAGGGGGATACCTTTTTATGCATTCATCATGAAAAATAGCATAGCATGTTGCATAGAAAAAATAAATCGCGTAGCATTTCCATAAGTATGGAGCATTACGCAGAAAAAGATCATGCATCATTGTTGCAAGCATAGAGCTAGTCTCAAGCCGTGGTTACCGTTTGAGAGGTGGTTGTGCCAGAAAGCGAAGATGTTACTCTGTGGAGTTTAGCATCATGACGTCAGATCAGCAATGTTCCCCAGTAGTGCGATATTGGAGGAAATGTTTCCGTCGGACAGAGATGGAAATAAAATCAGAGGACGTTACGCGATCAGCGCGATTCAAGCCGTGGTTACCGCTTGAGGATTGGTTTTGCCAGACAGTGAAGACGATACTCCGAGGAGTTCAGCAGCGGGATTTTGGAGCAGCAGTATTTCCCAGTCATTGTTTAGTGTCTGGTCGAGCTTTCTTTGGTGTCAGTAAACATCATCATTCGATGTCCAGTCAACGTCAAGTTATTTCCCAGTCATTGTTTAATGTCTGGTTGGTCATTGTTTGATGCCTGTCAACATCATTGTTTGATGCCTGTAAACATCATTGTTTGATGCCTGTAAACATCATTGTTTGATGCCTGTAAACATCATTGTTTGATGCCTGTAAACATCATTGTTTGATGCCTGTCAACATCATTGTTTGATGTCCTGTCAACATCATTGTTCGATGTCCTGTCAACATCATTGTTTGATGCCTGTCAACATCATTGTTTGATGCCTGTAAACATCATTGTTCGATGTCTTGTCAACATCATTGTTCGATGTCCTGTCAACATCATTGTTTGATGCCTGTCAACATCATTGTTTGATGCCTGTAAACATCATTGTTTGATGCCTGTAAACATCATTGTTTGATGCCTGTCAACATCATTGTTTGATGCCTGTAAACATCATTGCTTGATGCCTGTCAACATCATTGTTCGATGTCCTGTAAACATCATTGTTTGATGCCTGTAAACATCATTGTTTGATGCCTGTAAACATCATTGCGTGATGCCTGTAAACATCATTGTTCGATGTCCTGTCAACATCCTTGTTCGATGTCCCGTCAACATCATTGTCCGATGTCCAGTAAACATCGAGTTTTCTCCCAGTCATTGTTTAATGTTTGGTCGAGTTTTCTTTGGTGTCCTGTAAAACATCATCGTTCGATGTCCAGTAAACGTCGAGTTTCTTCCCAGTCATCAGTCCGTGTCTGGTTGAAGGTGTACCCTCTGACATGTCGCCATCAGAGTGGTGTTTGGTGTTATTTCCGACGTTGCCAGCGGGATTATCACAAGGAAACAGGAGAGCGGGGTTCAAATGCAGTGATTGGGGATCATTCGCGAAAAAGAAGATTTCGGAGTTCAAGAAAATGAAAAAAGAGCGATCATCAGAAATTTCGGGGTTCAAGAAAAGCATAAAAAAGAAAGGAATGATAATCCCCAGCGGATGTGTGGTGTTCAGGCCATAGTTATCCCTGCGTTACCATTTATTTTGGTATCCAGGTCGACATTTTTGTTTCGGTATTCAGGCCGACTTTCTCCGTTCCAGACGGATTTTTGTTTCAGAGATTGTTTCTTCGCTGATTCTGACGGGCGTTGTTAATTATTGCCCATCAGAGTGCAAATTGTTCGTCTGTTCTTGGTATTCAATCACTCTTCATCCTGATCATCTGAAAGTCGAGGCTATTCATATCGACAGGTTCACAGTGGATTGAATAGGGGCAGCTGTAACACCTCAAAATTTGCCCTCCTCTCTTGGGACTAGCTTAACATATTGCATATCATTTGTAGGTCTTTAGGCATTGCATATTGCATATCATGTGGTTACATTGTGCAAGTCATCCTCACAAGTCTTGATCAGAAGATGAAGAGGTTATGTGCAAGCTAAGGTTTCATTGGACTGATCATTAATCATCTGAGGATGGAGGTCCAAATTAGGGTTTTGTGGTTCTCAAGGAGATTGATCTTGGTCTTGTTTGAAATGATTCATCATCATCATCATGGTTTGTCATCATCAAGAAGATTGATCAGATACCTTGAGATTAGGGTTTTGACCACTGGTCAACCCTAATCAGTTGCATTGGGCCAATCAGGGTTTGTGCAGGAGACGGGGTCTATGATGGATATGGGGATCATTCCATGATTTTATTGAGCTTATTGAGGCTAGGGTTTCATCCTTGAGCCATTTCATCAGAGAATTGGGGCTCAGATTGATTAGTGCATTATCAAATTCATCTATCAGTTAAAAAGTCAACTGTGGTCAACTGTGCTTGATTTTATGGATTTGGAGGTAGGAGAGAGTTGGATACACTTCATTCATGTTGAAACAAGTGTTATTTGATATGTCAAAGCTCAAGAATGAAGAAAATAAAGTCAGGACAAAAATTGCCAGAAATAGAAAGTGACTTGTAATGGAAGTTTCCAAAAATGGAAAGTTTTTCACCACAAAATTACATGTCCAAAAAAGCTTCAAATGAAAATTTGTTCAACATGAAAGTTGTAGATCTTGGTCTCACCTTTTCAAAAAGTCCAAGAACTTGAAATTCTCATGTATGGTTGACAAGTTATGGTCCATTCATTTTCCAAAAAGGCCTATAATCAAAGTGGCATAACTTTCACATGGAGTGTCCAAAATGAGTGATCTTTTTATGAGCAAACTCCATTTAACATGTACTTTCATGGTGCATAATCAAAATTCATCAAAAATGGTCAATGCAAAAGGTCAATTTTCAAGTGTACTAATGAAAATCCAAGGGCAAAATGGTCCAACTTGAGAAATACTTGGAATTTTGGAATGGGAGTTTTTGCAACACATCACAAATGCAAATTAGAAGTGGTTTGAACTATCATGAGTTTTGAAGATGCAATTTTTGGCTAGGCTACTTTTGAATTTGCACTTAAAATGCAATTTTGGCATAGCATAGTGAAAATGAATTGTACAAGGCCAATCAACATGAGACCAAAGCCAACACATTCCAAATGATAATTAGAAGGTGTCTGAGCTGTCACCTTGCTGTCATGTGCCCTAATGTGAAAAGTCATTTTTGCCCTTGCATTGAAAAATGGCATTATGCTAATTATTTCATTTTTGGTTAATTGGTGATTAGAAGGTGATTAAGCTGAAGTATAAAGTGCTAATTGTAACTGAATTGCACACATAACCACAATTGCAATTTTCAAGATCCATAACTAACTTTCCCTCCAAAAGTGCAAAAACTCTTCAATCTTCATCAAACTTCTCTTGATCCAAACTTCTTCAATTCTCAATCATTTTGCGAAATTCCTTTTGCTTCATCTTCCATAGATCCTTAGCTTCAACTGTTTTGGTGATTTGGAGCAAGAAAGCATTGGATTCGTGACTGTTCACATCATGCTCAACAATGGAGTTTGGAGATTTCTCACATCTGGATCGTGCTTGAGCTGAAATACAAGTTCCAATCAACTTCCTAAAGCTTCATCTTCATCTGTTTTTGGTAATTGCGTGCAAGAACTCAAAGAACAACCACTGCCATCACTTTAAGGTCAGTTTTCGAATCTTACCATTTCTTTAATTGTGATAGGCGTTAGAAAGATCATTCAACGTAGAATAACATGCTGCTTGTGGTTTGTGAATTGATTGAGTGTAGAAAGAGAAATCATGATTTTAAGTTTGATGTTCATTTCTTTTTTGGTTCGATCTGTGATGTGTGTTGAGAATTAAGAAAAATCATTAGCATATCTTGAATGTACATGTTAAGACGATTCCAACGGTTATAGATTTGCGCATTTTGGTTGAGATTTGAGCGAAACCGAATTTTGGAAGTGAAGAATACATGAACACGGTGATGGACGCGATTTCCTGGAGATTTTCCCGTGCTTGATCTTCCTTCAGCGCGTTTCAATTTCAAACGCTGTTTAGCGCCAAATCCGTCCACTCACATCACGCCACCGAATTAATGAGACGGTACCGTTTTGGTTTGGAACGCCAGAATTACAAGAATGCCACCAGAATCATTTTAATCCATTAATTCATTTAATAATTATTCCAATAAATTAACAAATCTTTAAAAAATCATAGATCACTCAAAATTCATCCAATTTTTGTGAAATTTTTTGTGCCATGCTCATGATAATGTGTAGAATTTTATGATGATTTTTGTGAAATTTTTGCACGTGTGGAAATTTAATTGGCCTATTGATTTTGTTCATGTGTCATATTTTGTATGTTTTGCCAAAACCATCATGAAATGCTCATACCTTTAAAGAAATGAATGAAAATTTTTGTGCTTGTTCTGGACATGTTGATGGTGATTTTCATGTAGAGTTTGTGATTTTTGGATACTTGGTGATGGAGATATGATTTTTTGAATAGAGGTGTGACAATTTGTGTCACACCAAGCTAGGTCAACTTCATGATTTTATTTAAAATGCCTAGAGATGTTTGTTTGAGCTGAAATTTTGTGTGGATGATCATTGATATGTCAAGATAACATGTGAATTTTGCTGGAATTGTTGATGGCATTTTCTAATTGATTGATAATTTTCTTCTCTGTATGCTCATTTTGTGACATTGTGTGACACATGTTGGCATTTTGCTTGTGAAATTCTCATATGGTATTGGATAAAGATGAAATTTGGTATGAGCATTCTAGACACATTATAGGACATCATGGTTTTGATCCCATTCATTTCTTAATTGTTGTCACTGTTTTATGAATTATTGAAATGGATGCTTGTGTTGATGCCTTGAATTGGCTTGTATAAATGTGTCTGGACTTCTTGATTTTCATTGACCTACTTTCTTTTGTCCAATTGAGCTGAAAATTGACATGCTATACATTGAATGTGTCCTGTTTAGGTGTGAATTTTTGTGGAATTAATTGAATTGTTTTGGTATGCTTTTGAGTGAGATAGTTCTGTTTGGTCATTTGGAGTTGCAAATTGCATGATTGATGTTAAATTGTGCATGAAATGATAATGGTGAATGGTATGAGCATGGGGCCAATTGCATTTGCTTTTGATTTGTTTTAATGTGATTTTGGTTGGTTTGTACTTGCTGTTTAGAACTTTTTATCCCCTTTGGACCCTAGGCTTGGCCTAGTGGTCTAGTTTCTCACATTTGGTTTGGATTTTCAGGATGAAATGCACAATGCTTAAGGAGATTGCTTCAAGGCAATTTGAATTGAGTTTGGTTGATGTTTGTAAACTAACATTGGCTTTGTGTTGTAGGTTTTATGCTTGAGCTTGAGCTCATAGCTTGCACTTATGTGCATTAACTTGTGTTGTCTGTATAGATTGACTTTTGTTGTTTATTGTTGGTTTGTCTGGGTACTGATGATACTTGATTGATTTCAGGTACATTTAGTCGCTTACGGTTCTTTAAGAACTTGCTTGTTGTTGCTTGGTTTTTTAACCAGTTGAGGTAGAATCTCTATACTTCATGTAGTCTGGAAGACCTGGCCTGTTACCTGGCCAGGCAACTGTCTGAAGTCCTCCTTAAGAGGCGATGATTGTGTTTGTTTACATTTGTGCCAAGCAGGTAAAGACCTCTATGAGGCAATTGGTGGATCAAAGGGATATGCAATATATCCCCCACTATTCTGTTGAGTCGTCCCTCTGCTCACACGGCTGTGTGTTGATGCATTGGGACACAAACCCAAGATCTTGTGTTGTTGCACAATCGAGTCAGAGTCTTGAGCGTAGAAGGGTCCCTCCATTCTGGACCCACGCTCCTTTGTCTGAAGCTCTCCCTGGTCAGGGATAAGAGCTGTGAAGTCTAATCTTCACTCACCTTTCATCTGCTTCACCTTAGCCTCGCAATGGCAAGGTTAAGAGCGAACACTACCCATGTACAGACGACTTGCTTCGGCAGTCAAACCCATTGTTTGAGCCCACTTGACTGGATATAGTGTGTGCTTTGTGAATATTTGTTTGCTTGTATGCTTGTATGCTTGCTTCTTTCCTGGATAGGATTAGCTTGCTGTTGTGCAAGTAGGATAGAAACCTGAACATAGGGCAATGATGCATGATAACACTAGGCTCGAGAACAACTCCCTGGTAGTGTGTCTTCCCTTGGTTTCTGGCTAGATTTTCTTTCCCTTTCAGGGGAACTACGTCGCCCTGATCCTCATGCCAGATGAGGTACGTAGGCAGGAGACCGCGCGAGGTCTCTCCGGGCACCCTTTTCTTTTTTGCGTGTGTTTTGTTTGGCAGCTATCAGGCTCGAGTTCCCGACTCCCTGTTAGTCTGTGTGTGCCGTTTCTTCTGACGTCTCAGCGTCTCTTCTGGCTTGCTTGATGACTTGTAGGCTCGAGTTCCCGACTCCCTACTAGTTTGCATGTTCTTCCTTTCCCTTTCAGGGGAACTACATCACCCTGATCCTCGTTCCAGACGAGGTATGTAGGCAGGAGACCGTGCGAGGTCTCTCCGGGCACTTTTTTTTCTTTTTGTGTGTGTTTGCTTGTTAGCTTCTTGTGTGTCAGGATATGGATGTAAGCCCAGCGATTGGCTTTCCGTATCCTGATTGTGTTTGTTTGGTTCGGAAGCCGATGTAAGTCCAGCGATTGGCATTCGGGTTCCAGGTTTGCCTGTGGGTGTGTGTGTCTTGTTTGGCGTGCGTGAACCGAACTACGGCAGCTCTGATTCTCGTTCCAGATGAGATACGTAGGCATAGGATGCGATGTCCTATCGAGCTCTCTTCCTCTTAACCCCACCTGTGTTGTCTTCGGTGCGTGTGTGTGTGGTGTTTTAGCAACCTTTTCTTTTATTAGAGCGTGGATCCCGTCGAGTACGACGGACGTGAGGGGTGCTAATACCTTCCCCTTGCGTAACCGACTCCCTTACCCTTTCTCTTTGGTCGCGAGACCATGCTTTTTCCAGGTTTCTCTGAGCGTTTCCTTTCCCTATCTTGGGATAAATAACGCGCAGTGGCGGCTCTGTTTGTTTTTGTTTTAGCCCGCTGGTTGTTTTTCGCGGATGCGACACCAGGTGCGCAGAGAACTTCAAGAGTTGTTGGATGAGGGAACCATTGAGATTCTCCAAAATCGC
Organism: Lathyrus oleraceus; assembly: GCF_024323335.1. Lineage (NCBI taxonomy): Eukaryota > Viridiplantae > Streptophyta > Magnoliopsida > Fabales > Fabaceae > Lathyrus > Lathyrus oleraceus. Next base: position 404,866,929 of record NC_066580.1, read on the forward strand.
AATGTTGATGAGGATGAGCCGGAGGTGAATGTTATTTCACCGGTGTTCAAATTGCCTGAGCCTGTTGTTATTCGCTATGATAGCAGCAAGCCGAAGGTCTCTCCGTCTCTAGTGATCAAGCCTGCAGGCCCTGTGCCTTATTCATCTGATCGAGTTGTTCCTTTCAGATATAATCCCGTTGCTGTAGAAGATGGGGTAGAAGTGCCTTTGCCTTCAACGTCCGTGACAAACATTGCTGATGTGAGCGGGCTGACCCGTAGTGGTCGCGTGTTTTCTGCACCCCCCAAGGCCCCTGTTGTTTCTGATACCGTTGAGCGTCCGGTTGGGACAGCTGTTAATATTCAGAATCCGGCACCTGTTGCCAAACCCTCCTCTGTACAAAAGACTCCTGCTTCTTCAGTTGGCCCGAGTGGCATTGTGAATGAAGAATGTGATGAGATGCTGAGGCTCATCAAAAAGAGTGAGTACAATGTTGTAGACCAGCTTCTACAAACGCCATCCAAGATTTCCGTCTTGTCTTTGCTGCTGAATTCAGAACCCCATAGGGAGGCTCTGCAGAAAGTATTGGATCTAGCATATGTTGATCATGATGTCACTGTGGAACAATTTGATGGTATAGTTGCAAACATCACTGCTTGTAACACTTTGAGTTTTAGTGACGCTGATCTCCCTGAGGAGGGAAGAGACTACAACATGGCTTTACACATCTCTATGAATTGCAAATCTGATGCCATGTCCAACGTGCTGGTGGACACGGGATCATCCCTAAATGTATTGCCAAAATCCACTCTTTCGAAGTTGTCATATCAAGGTCCTCCTATGAGGCAGAGTGGTGTTGTTGTGAAAGCATTTGATGGGTCACGTAAGACCGTGATTGGGGAAGTTGATCTCCCAATCAAGATTGGACCAAGTGACTTCCAAGTTACCTTCCAGGTAATGGATATCCATCCATCATATAGCTGTCTCCTTGGTAGACCATGGATTCACGAGGCTGGCGCCGTGACATCCACTCTACACCAGAAGCTGAAATTTGTTAAGAACAAGAAACTGGTTGTGGTAGGGGGAGAAAAGGCTCTCCTGGTTAGCCACCTGTCTTCTTTCTCATATATTAATGTCGAGGATGAAGTTGGAACTCCGTTCCAAGCTTTATCTATTGATGAACCAATTGAGAAGAAGTCTCCTTCATTTGCTTCCTATCGTGATCCGAAGCTGGCCATTGAGTGTGGTGCAGTTGCTGGTTTAGGGAAGATGATTGAGCTTGAAGACAACAGATCCCGGGCTGGCATTGGCTATTGTTCTGGGGCATTCAATGAGCAAGGTTTGTTCAAGAGTGGAGGTTTCATCCATGCTGATCAACCTGAAGAGGCTGCTGCTATCTTGGAAGAGGATGCAGAGGATCTGAGCAATTTCATCATACCTGGTGGTGTCTGCCACAATTGGGTCGCTGTAGATGTTCCTACAGTCATCCATAGATCAGAGTAATTGTTCACTTTGTTTAAAACCCTTCTCCCATGCCAAAAGGAGAAGTGATGACATTGTTGGCAGCATTTAATACAATGATGTTTTCATTCAATTAATGCATTGTTAAACATTTGTTTTTCCATTTGTTTTCACTTTTTGCCTTTGCATGAAATCGGTGATCACAAAAAACCCATAAAAACAAGAATAAAAGCAAACATTTTTCATCTGCATAATGATTTGTTTATTTAGATTCTAAAGTTTTTCATTAACCAAAATTATTATGCAGGTTGATTCTAAAACCCATTGAACATAATGATCCAACGCCATCTCCCAATTTTGAATTCCTTGTATTCGAGGCAGAGGAAGATGATGTTGAAGGAATTCCCGATGAGATTACCCGTCTCCTTGAGCACGAGAAGAAGATCATTCAGCCGCACCTTGAAGATTTGGAAACAGTCAACTTGGGGTCTGAGGATTATGTTCGTATGGTGAAGATTGGGGCACTTCTTGAAGAGTCTGTCAAGAAGAGATTGATTGAGTTGCTACGAGAATATTCAGATATCTTTGCTTGGTCATATGAAGACATGCCGGGTCTAGATACAGATATTGTGCAACATTTCCTGCCTTTAAAGCCTGAGTGCGTGCCTGTGAAGCAGAAGCTCAGAAGAACTCATCCAGATATGGCAGTGAAGATCAAAAAGGAAGTTCATAAGCAAATTGATGCGGGGTTTCTGGTGACTTCTACATATCCTCAATGGGTGGCCAATATTGTGCATGTGCCTAAGAAGGACGGAAAAGTCAGTATGTGCGTTGATTACAGAGATTTGAATAAGGCTAGTCCAAAAGATGATTTTCCTCTACCACACATTGATATGTTGGTAGACAATACAGCTAAATTCAAAGTCTTTTCCTTTATGGACGGATTTTCCGGATATAATCAAATCAAGATGGCACCTGAAGATATGGAGAAGACAACATTCATCACACCTTGGGGAACATTCTGTTATCGAGTGATGCCCTTCGGTCTGAAGAACGCCGGAGCCACGTATCAACGAGCTATGACTACCTTGTTTCATGATATGATGCACAAGGAGATAGAGGTCTATGTTGATGATATGATTGCTAAGTCCCGAACGGAAGTTGAACATGTTGAGCATTTGTTGAAGCTTTTTCAGCGCCTGAGGAAGTTTAGACTTCGTCTGAATCCGAACAAATGTACATTTGGAGTCCGTTTCGGCAAGTTGTTGGGTTTCGTTGTCAGCGAGAGAGGTATTGAAGTTGATCCTACAAAGGTCAAAGCAATACAAGAGATGCCTGCACCCAAAACTGAGAAGCAAGTCCGAGGTTTTCTTGGCCGCTTGAACTATATTTCCAGATTTATATCCCACATGACTGCCACATGTGCGCCGATATTCAAGCTCCTTCGGAAAGATCAGTCTCATGATTGGACCGAGGATTGCCAGAAAGCTTTCGACAGTATCAAAGAGTATCTGTCTGAACCTCCGATCTTGTCTCCGCCTGTGGAAGGAAGACCTCTGATTATGTACTTGACTGTGCTTGAAGACTCGATGGGTTGTGTACTCGGTCAACAAGATGAATCAGGGAAGAAGGAATCTGCTATCTACTACCTCAGTAAGAAGTTTACTGATTGTGAGTCTCGGTACTCTATGCTTGAGAAGACGTGCTGCGCTTTAGCTTGGGCTGCTAAGCGTTTGCGTCAGTACATGATAAATCATACAACTTGGTTGATATCCAGAATGGATCCAATCAAGTATATTTTCGAGAAGCCTGCTTTAACTGGGAGGATTGCCCGTTGGCAGATGTTGTTGTCTGAGTATGATATTGAGTATCGAGCTCAGAAAGCTATCAAAGGTAGTATCTTGGCTGACCATTTAGTGCACCAGCCGATTGAAGATCATCAGTCTGTTCAGTATGACTTCCCTGATGAGGAGATTCTGTATTTGAAAATGAAAGATTGTGATGAGCCTACACTTGATGAAGGTCCAGAACCTGGTTCCAGATGGACGATGGTGTTTGATGGTGCTGTAAATCAGTACGGAAATGGAATTGGGGCAGTAATCATTACTCCTCATGGCACACATATTCCGCTTACAGCGAGGTTAACTTTCAAATGCACGAATAATATGGCTGAGTATGAGGCCTGTATTATGGGACTAGAAGAATGTATTGATTTGAGAATCAAACATCTTAATGTGTATGGTGATTCGGCCCTGGTTGTTAATTAGATTAAGGGTGAATGGGAGACGAATCAGCCTAGTCTCATTCCATACAAAGATTATGCGAGGAGAATTTCAACGTTCTTTACAGAAGTTGACTTTCATCATATTCCTCGAGAGGATAATCGGATGGCAGATGCTCTTGCTACGCTCGCTTCCATGATTGTTGTCAAGTATTGGAATGAAGTCCCCAATATTGTCGTCATGCGCTTGGATAGACCAGCTCACGTGTTTGCAGTAGAAGAAGTGAATGATGACAAGCCTTGGTATTTTGATATCAAGAATTTCCTCCAGAACCAGGGATACCCGCCTGGGGCATCTGTGAAAGATAGGAAAACTTTGAGAAGGTTGTCAGGCAGTTTCTACCTCAGTGGTGAAGTGCTGTATAAGAGAAATTTTGACATGGTTTTGCTCAGATGCGTGGATAGACACGAAGCAAACTTGTTAATGACTGAGGTCCATGAGGGTTCATTTGGTACTCATTCCAATGGACATGCCATGGCAAGAAAGATGTTGAGAGCAGGCTACTATTGGCTAACAATGGAGTCTGACTACTGCAAATATGTGAAGAAATGCCACAAGTGTCAGATTTATGCGGATAAGATTCATATCCCTCCGACACTTCTGAATGTGATCTCATCACCATGGCCTTTCTCCATGTGGGGAATTGACATGATCGGCATGATTGAACCGAAAGCGTCCAACGGACACAGGTTTATTCTCGTAGCAATTGATTACTTCACCAAATGGGTGGAAGCCGCTTCATATGCGAATGTGACCAGGCAGGTGGTTGTGAAGTTTATCAAGAACCAGCTGATTTGCCGTTAGGGTATGCCAGATAAGATCATTACTGATAATGGATCTAATCTGAATAATAAGATGATGGATGAGTTGTGCGCTGAGTTCAAGATTGCACACCATAATTCCTCTCCTTACAGACCCAAGATGAATGGGGCTGTTGAAGCTGCTAATAAGAATATCAAGAAGATTATCCAGAAGATGACTGTCACGTACAAAGATTGGCATGAGATGCTGCCATTTGCTTTGCATGGATATCGTACATTTGTACGCACTTCAACAAGGGCGACCCCTTTCTCTCTTGTTTACGGCATGGAAGCTGTTCTCCCAGTAGAGGTGGAGATCCCATCAATGAGAGTCTTGATGGAAGCCAAGTTGACTGATGCTGAATGGATTCAGAGTCGTTATGACCAACTGAATTTGATTGAAGAGAAGCGATTGACTGCCATGTGCCATGGTCAGTTATATCAGCAGAGAATGAAGAAAGCATTCGATAAGAAGGTCAAGCCTCGTGTGTTCCGAGAAGGTGACCTCGTGCTCAAGAAAGTCTTGTCTTTCGTGCCCGATTCCAGGGGCAAGTGGACTCCAAACTACGAGGGTCCATATGTTGTTAAGAGAGCCTTTTCAGGCGGTGCTTTGATACTTACAACAATGGATGGGGAGGATTTCACTCGTCCTGTGAATTCAGATGCAGTCAAGAAATACTTTGCCTAAAAAAAAGAGTATATGCAAATGAAAAACAGAATAGCTCGCTAAGTTGAAAACCCGGAAGGGCGGCTTAGGCAAAAATGAGCGTCTCGGTGGAGAACCCGCAAAGGTAATCCAGGCAAAAATTAGAGACTTGAAAAAAAGGGTATATTTGCATCCCGCTAGATTGAGTACCTCACCCTGGGGCAATCTAGGCAAAAATTAGGGATTTGGCAAGTAACTGCATCCTGACAAGACTTTCTGTTCCGCAGCCGTCTTTTCGTCAGAGATTCTCGATTCGTCGTCAACTGAAGCTTCGCATACATCGAGATTCAAATTGGTAGAGAAAGGATCATTATGTTCAATGTAGCCCTCTTCCAATATATATCACTGATTTCAAATTTGTACAGATCTATGGAGTCTTGCCATTTGCAGGCTACCATTCCATCAAATAAATTCGAGCTTTTTATCCAATTATTTGCACTCCTATTTGTTTCAATTCAACAAATGTTTTGCATGTTTTAATTGATAAAATATCATTGTTTTAAACAAAGAATTTTTCAAAATTTTTGTTTTAAACAAAGTGGATATTTACAATGGTGAAAGGATACTCAAGAATGTCTCAGTGCTCTCCCGAGGGTGGCATGATTTCCAACAGGTAAGACATTTGTTCATATTCCTGGCTTGGTTGTATCCTCTTTCTCCTACTTTGTTGTTGGGGTTGTTCCCCAAGCGGAGTTTGTTGTTGGGGTGTTCCCCAAGCAGAGTTTGTGGGTGGGGTTGTTCCCCAGTATAGTCGCAAGCAGAATGTTGTTGAAGGCCCAGTTGTTCTCCAGCAGCAGTTTCTCTCCAGCATGAATGTTGTTTTTGGAAGATTCAGTTAGTGGGTTGACATCCCTGTACTTTATCTGTCTCCTCAGCATGGTTGCTTTCCATTTTTCCCAGCTTAGTCTGCAGAATGGTTGTTGTGGCAGTTTTTGCCTGTTGAAAACTCTCTCAATCCCCAGTAGGGTCGGTGGGTGGCTCTAGCATCCCAAAGATTAGAGTGATTTCCTGATTTGCTTGTGATCCCAGTAGAGGGGCTTATTGCAGATTCTACTTGTGCGATCCGTCGGATGTATGTTCTCCCCGAGTAGAGCGGCGTGTTGCAGAATCTACTTGTGTGGTGCTTTCTCCTTCAGTGGTTTGTTCCCTAGAAGGATAGCTGACAGCTTTCCCCAATAGAGTTGCTTGTGCAGTTAGATTCTACTTGGATGATTCTCCTGCAGTGGGTTGTTCCCCGGAGTTGTTTGGAGTTGCTTTTGCGGCAGTTCTTGTTTGTGCCGTAAACTTTTGTTTCTCAGTTGATACCGGGATCCCCTGCAGGATCTCGAGATTCTCTCGTTCCCCTACAGATTGGTCTTGGTGGTTGTTTGCCTGTTGTGACTTTCTGTACCCTGGTTGGGTTGGTTATGGATCCATCACTCAGAGATTCTGTGATATCCCTGATTTTTGCCTCCCTGCAGATCTTTGCTTTTTAGCATGTGGATCTCCGCAGATTGGCTTTCCAGTTGGTTTTCCCCTAGAAGTATAGTACCGGGCGTGTGATTCCCGGGCCTGTTGTTTTAGATATGTTTGTTTTGTCAGCATTCATCAAACATAAGTCACGCATATTCATGCATATTCATAAAACATTCAGATATTCATGTTGCATTGTTTGCCATATATCTCTTGTTTGTTGTTCCCCTGTTATGGGTAATATAGATCTTCCCACGCAGGTGTCGGGTGTTAAAATCTCTCCATGTAGAGTCAGCCCCATAAGCAGAAAGTGTCTGTACTTTCCTTCTGCAGTTCCCCACTGAGATATGTCCTCGTGGATGACGGTTGCTTCCGTTTCCTCCCAACACATAGGTTGGGATGGATGTTCCTATTGAGTTATATCCTCATAGGACGAGTTTTGATTCAGTTTGTCTTTTCGGATTAATCCCGAATTGGCGTTTTGTCAACTGTTCCTATACTTCCCTGTGGAATAAATGAATGAACTGCCCAATAACTGGCAATAATTCTTTTTATCCCCAGTGGAGTTTTGTGGGCCTCTACCCAGTAACCGGTAGTTGTAAGTCCTATGTTCCTTCTTCTTGATGGAATTTGTGGTTATATACCTTTTATTCCTCGGCAAGAGTGTTGGTTTTCTACCCAGTAGTCGGTAGTCGTAAATCCTGTTTGCCTGCTCTCCAGCAGATTGTGGTTTGTTATAAACCCTATTATTGTTTCCCGTGCGGATTTGTGATTTTTTCCCATCCCCACGTGGAGTTGTTGGTTTTCTACCCAGTATTCGGTAGATATAAATCCTAATTCGTGTGTATCCCCACCAGAGTATGGCTACTACCCCGTATTCGGTAGTCGTAAGTCCTATCTCTTTTCCCCTATCAGAGGTAACCTTTGTGGTTTGTTCTGGTTGATGGTGGAGTTGGTGCTGTTGTGGTTTTATCCCCAACAGAGTTTGCGTTTCCCTGTGGTATAAGTTGAATAAGTGCTCAGTATTTGGCCTTCATTCACCCTGTCCCCAGTGGAGTCTGTGGTCTTCTACCCCGTATTCGGTAGTTGTAAATCCTTTCGCGGTGTTTTTCTCCCCATCGAAGTTTTGTACCTTGTGGTACAGTTGGATAATTGTCGGATGCTAGCAATTTTATTCCAGCCAGAGTGTGGTATTCTACCCTGTATTCGGTAGTTGTAAACCCTAATTTCTCCTCTTTGCAGAGTTAACCTTGTGGTTCATCCTAACCGGTGATGGTTACTCTTTGTGGTTATCTTCATTCAATATTCGATGTTGATATTCCTCCTTTTGCTTGTGGATAATTGCCGTTTGCTAGCAATTGTATCCCCAGCAAGTTGTCTTCTGGATCATTGTCGTATGCTTGCAATGTTATCTCTTTTGAAGTCGCCAGTGGGTCTTTTCACCGTTTGCTAGTGATTTGTTCCCCGGATCATTGATTGTTTATCAATGTATCCCCAGCTAGTCCATGTGGGTAATTGTCGGATGCTTGCAATTCACCCCCCAGCGAGTCTTCTTTCATGTACCCGTTTGCTTGGTAATGATTGTTGCTCCCTTTTGATTGGTCATCATTATATACCTAGTTGGTATCCCGATACCTTTCTTTTCGGTCGATTTATCCTTTGTTAACCCAGTAACCGGTTGTGGATAATCTTCCGTGTGAGTATGTTAGCCACGTTCTGACGGTAATGGATAATATATCTCATGCACTCTTCAATCGAAGCCTTTTGTGTTTCCCTAGTCGAGTAAGATTCATTTTTCCCTTTTGCGGAGTCGAATATTTGTTGTTTCGGATAATTGTCGGATGCTTGCAATTTATCCTTAGAGTTGTCTTTCGTTTACCCGGATGCTTGGTATCGATTGTCTCTCTTTTTGGTTAGTCACCTATTATATGCCCTAGCCGGTATCTCTGGTGTCTTTTCCTTCCGAGTGTATTATTCACGGTCTGCCGGTAATGAATAATATATCTCTTTCACTCTTTGGTTGGAATCCTTTGTTGATCTTCCCCAGTAGAGTAAGATTCGTATTCTTTGTAGAATTGAATATCCATCCTTTAACAAGTTTGTGTTTTGGATGATGAGTGTTTTGGCATATATACCAATTCACGTTTTCGGTAGGTCACCTATTATATACCTCGGTATCCCTGGTGTTTCCTTCCATGCGAGTATGTTATCTACGTTCTGACGGTAATAGATAATATATCTCATGCGAGTATTCTATCCATGTTCTGACAGTAATGGATATTATATCTCATGCACTCTTTGGGTTTGTGTCCCCAGTTGAGTAAGATTCGTTTTCCCGTTGTGGATTCGAATGTCCATCCTGTAAATCGATTTGCTTTTTCAAGCCCTTCTTTCGGATGATGAGTGTTTTGGCATATAAACCAATTCACGCTTTGGTCGGTCACCTATTATATACCTCGGTATCCCTGGTGTTCCTTCCTGTCTGCTCCCTATTATGACCTTGGTCCCCTGTGGAGTCAGATTTTCCTTAGTTGATGTACCTTTTTTAGGTCTTTCTCGGATGTTTGGTTGATTGATATCTCTCACCCTTATACCGGTCTTAGATATTCATTCTTCCTGAGTTTGTTACCCTTATACCGGTAACACCTCATTCCCTTGTTGCTTTTCCCCGTGAGAGTCTCTTTGTTAGACACTTCTCCAGTGGAATTCCTGTTGTGATTTTACCCTTTGCTATATTGGCGTTTTCCCCAATATATGCATTTTCCCCTGCAGAGAGATTCTTTGTGAATCTTTTCCTGGTCCGAGTCCGGATTTTTATCCGAAGTATCCTTCATGGATAGTTTGAGTCAGCTTGTGTCTTTCCAACGGATGTGTTTTCCTTTGGAATTCGTCTGATCCCCAGTGTGAGTCCTTTACTTCCCTAGTAAAGTCTCCAGTCTGTTTTCTATTTCCCCAAATCAAAGTCGTGTCCTGCTCACGCATTTCTTTTCATTTTATCCCAATAAGAGTCCTGTTTGAATCTCTGTGCCTAGTGAGTGTACTACTCCGATGGATCGTCTTTTCTTCTGTGAGAACCATATCCTCACAGAGTTTGTGTCTTTTACATGCATACATTTGCATCATGAGGTCTCTTAGGGACCAAAATTTGTCTCATTATTGTTATTTAAGCCCATTCTACCGCGTCAAGATGAAGATTTCTAAACTTCACTTCTCCGGCTAGAATGACCTTAAATAGGGGCATCTGTAAGACCCCAATTTTGTCCCTAAGATCCCTCATGGCATCATATCATATCATATCATTGCCTCAAAGATCATTGTGCACCTTGCCTCCCTCTTTGTGGGTGGGTTGTCTTTTGAGAGTGGTTTTCGATCACCAAGCATGTTTTGCATTTGTATATCATTGCTTTTCATTTGTTTATTAACCCAAAAGTACCAAAATATTGTCATCTAACCTTGTTACTTGCAGATGAAGAAACTAGGTCAAGCCAGTCACAGGCATTCCTTGAGCCATAAATGGTGGCCATTCTGAAGAATTTGGGCACCATGATCATTCACAAGAGTTCATATGAGTTGTGACATCATTTGGTATCAAGATCTCAAGTGGTAGAGGATTGAAATTCATCAAAGCATGGTTCAGTCAACCAAAACCCTAGCAAAGTCAACTGTGGTCAACTGTGCATAAAATCAGGGATTTGATGGTGGGAGTTGGTCTGAGAGGCCTTATTCATGTCCATACAAGCCTCATATAACATGTCAAACATCCACATTGAAGAATTGGAGGTCAGACAAAAAGTTTCCAAAAATAGTAAGTGACCTGTAATTTCAAACTGCCAAAAATGGAAAGGTCTTCTCCTCAACTTTACATCATCAAGCAAGCTTCAAATCAAATTTTGTCCAACATGAAAGTTGAAGATCTTGCTCTCACCTTTCCAAAAAGTCCAAGAACATCCATTTCTCATGTGTGGTTCGCAAGTTATGATCAAATCATTGGCAATGGATTTTGAACTTCAACAAGGCATAACTTTTGCATCAAAAGGCCAATTCATGTGATTCTTTTTTGAGCAAATCTCTTTTGACATGCTCTATCATAATCCTTCATCACATTTCATCAAAAATCATCATACAAAAAGTGCATTTTTCAAGTGAATCAATTTGAATTTTGGTGGGAAAAAGTGATTTTGAAAAGTACACATAATTTTCACTCCAAACCAATTGCATTTGCCTTAAAACAGAATTTGTGACTTGCCTCAAGTGGATTTGCACTGTTCCATTGGTTACATATGCATAAGGGCATTTTTGCCAAATTCCATTAACATGCCAATTTCACTAATCCAATCCATTTTGCCTAATCATGTTTAGCTAGTGTGATTAACAGGTGGTATAAAGCACTAATCCTAACAGAATTCTGAATCAACACTTCACAATTTCAGATCCAAACACAAATTCTCTCAAATTCTCTCAAATTCTCTCAAGCTTTTTCAACTTTTTTTCATCGAATTTCACCATTCCTTTTGCTTGTTCTTGTGTTGATCATCATCTGCAGGTATTATTGGAGATCTGTTGAAGCAAATCCTTGAAAATTCTTGAAGAATCGCATCTGTTGGAACTTGCATATTCATATGGCAGTTGAGAATTTCTTCGAATTCAAGCTGTTTTGAGCTGAAGTTTTGCTTCCAAACATTCATCCAAACTTCATTGAGCATCTGTTTTCACAATTAAGGCCTTGTAGAGCACGAATCAAGATCTGCATCTTCATAGAGGTAAGAACTCAAATCCTCCAATTATCATGTGGCTTTTGTAGATCTTAGCATGTAGAGCATTCTGCAATTTGAATCGTGCAATTTCATTAAGTATTGAGAAAGTTATGTGGATTTGAAATTTGGATTGTGAAACTTCTTTGGATCGATTCTTTTGCTATGAGTAAAATTAGGTTAAATCAATGTTGGATTAGTGCTGTGCATGATGAGATGATTCGATTGATATATTGCTTGTTGATTTCTGTAACAAAAAGTTCATGTTGATGATGAACAGCAAGAACACGTGATGAATGTTAAATTTTCGTTTCCAGATCGTGTGTAGATCTTGCCTAGCCTTGCTTTGCATGTTTTTTATGTTTATTTCGCCATGCACCAATAGGAACGCGCCACGTCTTTTAGTGAAACGGAGCGTTTCACTTGAAGCGCGCTCCATTTGAATTGTTCAGGGGTTCGATTCCCCGCTCCACACAAATTCATTTGCCTTGCCTTATTTTTTTCACATATGCTTATCACATGTTAATTTGCTTCCTTCCATTTTTTTTTTATTTTTTCTTCCACACAAAAAATCATAACTCCTAAAATAATAATCCAAATCACATGAGATTTTTTCCACCATGATCCTTATAATGTCCTTTACTTTTTTGACGATTTTTAATGAATTTGTGCACGGTTGGAAAAAATAATTGCCTAGGGTTTGTTCTCACATGTCATTTCTTGCATATAGCTTGCCATTTCATTTGTGAAATCATGATGGCTGATCCAAAATTCTTGAAATTTTACATGTGTAATCTAGACACTTTGATGAACATTTTGGTATATGGTTTGTGATTTTTGCCTTCCTGGATTGTGAGTTATGATGTGATCATTAGAGGTGTGACAATGTATGTCACACCATTTCTTGTTCATGTTCTTGATTTTATTTACCATGCCTATTGAACTTGAATTAATCTGGATTTTTGCATGTTGATACTTATGGATGTTAAGTTTGCTTGTGATTTTTCCTGGAATTTTGGAATGCATTTTCAATTTGTTTGAGAATTTCTCCCCTGTTTGACCAATTGTGAACCTTTTGTGAGTCATGATATCATATGATTTGTGAAATCCTTGGTGTTTATTGGATGGACTTGAAATTTGGCATGTGTATTATAGACATCTTGAAGGTTGCCATGGCTTTGATTTGGTTCATTTATCTTATGTCATCTTTGTTTTATGCTTGCTTGAAGTTGATGCATGATTTAGTGCCTTGTATGAGCTTGTTTGAACATGCTTTGACTTAGTGATTTTAATTGACATGCTTCCACTTATCCAATTGGCTTGATTTTTGGTGTGTTGCTCATTGAATGTGTTCTGTTTAGGCATGATTTTTTTTGGAATTTATTGAACTATTTTGGTATGGATATGCTTGTGTTCATTCTGTTTACATCATTGAGTTCTTAACTTGCCTAGTTTGACATGATTTGCTTATGAAATGGATTTGGTGCATAGTTTTGACATGAGACCAATTAGACTTTGTTCTTAATTGATTAATCTTGGTTTTGGTTAATTTTCATGTTCTGTTTTAAATTTTTTCCTCATTTTTGACCCTAGGCCTTGGCCTAAGGGTTTACCTCTCATGTTTGAAGCTTTGTTTCAGGTTGCACATGCAAGTTACACAATTGATGATGCCTCATCTTGAGAGCATTTGATATTTGCTTTTGATCACTAATGTGTGTTTTGTAGGTTGAAGTTGATTCAATTGGGATTGACTTGTAGCTTATGCCTTTGCCTATTTTGGTTGTCTGTTGCATTAACTGTTGGTTGTTTGTCTGTATAGCATACTGATTTGTTTGATGTTTCCACAGGTACATTTAGTTGCTATAGTTCCATTGTGAACTTGCTATTGCTTTGCTTGATAGCATTAGCATTGAGGTAGAATCTCTTGTCTCCATGTAGTCTGGAAGACCTGGCTTGTTACTTAGCCAGGCACCTGTCTGAAGTCCTCCTTAAGAGGCAATGTTTGTGATTGTTTATCTTTGTCCCCAAGCAGGAAAAGTCCTTTTAATAAGGCAATTGGTAGATAGAAGAGATGTATAGTCCATCTCCTACTATTCCGTGTGTCTTCCCTTTGCTCACATTACATGTTGTAGCATTGTGGATCTTAACCCAACATCTATCGAATCATTAACTTGTGGAGAGAGTTCCAACTTTCTGAATTCCCACACCTTCTGATATTCAAAGCTCTCCCTGACCAGGGATAAGAGCAATGAGGCACACCCCTCATATCCTTTCATCTGCTTCACCTTAACTCTCAATGTTAAGGTTAAGAGCACCACTTACCCCATTCCAGTTTGTAACACGGTGGGAGAACTGACTTTAGTTAAATGTTGCGGATAGCAAGAGTCGCCACCGACTTTTATTTTATCCAAAAGGAAAGGACATAAAAGAACAGGAAAGACCTTAAAAAGATTTTGAGTTCGGGGGGTAGGTTATACAAAGGGAAGGTATTAGCACCCTTTATATCCATGATTATCCATGGGCTCTTAGTTACTTAGCTTATTTTGTTTGTTTGCAAGAGTGTAGTGTGTGATTAGAAAAATTTCTTTAAGTACTTTGTAATGACCCTCGTATGGGTGTATACAAAGCCTAGTTTAGAAATTGTGAGGTGTAAAAGTAATTTTGAAAAGTGTGAGCAAGTAACTATGAGATACCTACCCTAGATTAAGTCTTTCGTGTTCTCGTATATTCTTTCAATGGTAAGACTGTCCCCATTATTAAGGAATAGGTAGTCATTACCTTGGATGTGTTTAAGGGACGGGCGTAGGGTCATCGTATGGTCAATGAAGGCAACATAAGGGGTGTTTTTAGCAACTCGTAGGGACTATCATCATATTTACCGAAGGGACAAGATCATTATATCGTAGGCAACCTCGTAGGGACTTGATCTTTTAAGTTTATAGGGACTTGATGATTTTTCTGTTTGAAGGGACTTTGCTTAAGACACCCCTATTTTCGAGGGACTTGACCATTTAAAGAAGGCAACCAAGAGGAATACCCTAGGAAGTACAGATGGCGATCAAAGATCGACTTACGTGTGTGAGTGTTATTTTTCAGATATTTGTCTTGAATTTAATTTTCTAAGTTCAATTATTTACAGTTAGGTTTTTTGCACTCCCTAAATTACTAACCACGCAATAAATATTTACAAAAATAAAAGCAAGAAAAATAAATTCCTAAACTATTACATGGCTATGGGACAGATACATAATAATCAGGCGAGAAAGAATAAATTTACAACCTATACATTTGTTCCTAATATTATAAACAAAATTAAAATAAGGAAAGTAATGAAGCAAAAATAGAATAGATAAAAGCAAATAATAATAAAATAATAAATAAACAATGGTAATAAAGCAATAATAAAATAACAATAATAATAAAGTAATAATAAAAAGGTTAGAATTTTAAAAGAAATTATTTTAGGTTAAACAAGTTAGATTTTTTTAGAAGTTATTAGAAAAATATGAGTTTAAAATAAATTAGTAATAATAAAAGAATTTAAAATACATTAATGTACAAATTATAAAATAAAAGAGTTATATGAAAAATATTAAGTTAGTTATTTACAAAATAAATAAAGATTATAGAAAATATCAAATTATTAGATTAATAGGTTTATTATTATTATTCAATTAGAAAAATGGTCAATTAGATTTTATTTACAAAATATATAAGGATTTATTATTATAAGTAAGTAATAAAAAAAAGTTATTAAAATAGTTAGTATTTATTATTTATTTACAAAAAATATAAAGGTTATAGAAAAATATTAAATAATTAATTTAGTAGGTTTTCACGCCCTACATTACTAAACCACGCAGTTAATATAGGATCAATGGCAGGAATTTAAATGGCAGAAAAATAAATGGCAGAAAATAACATCTTAATTATTACAACGCTTTGGTGCAGTTACATAATAAAGATGGCGAAAAGTAAAACTGAAAATATTACAAGTTAAAACTTGAAATATTACAAGGGCGAAGCAGTTACAGTGTATGAATAACATAAATAAGAGTGAAAATAGGAAATAATAATAAGGTTTGTTAAGGTTTAAGAAAAGGTTTATGGTTTAGAGGAAACAACATGGTTAAAGTTTTAGGTTTGAAATTTAGAGTTTGTGACGAAATTGTCAGGGTTTAGGAAAAATCAGGGTAGTTAGTTATGAAAAAAATGTGCAGATCTAAATATATGTATATAAAAAAAAACATGAATTAAAAAAAAACAACGGCGTTGCTAGCGCAAAATTGCGATCATCGCAACTGGATCAGATAACACAAATGTCACGCCTCATACACGTATATGTGAAAACGGCGTATTGACACGATCCGATCCGAAAACATAATCAAATTATAACATAAAATAGAAATATATATATATTTAACCAAACCGCATGTATCTGGAATACATAACACAGTCACACATATGAACATGTATTTGAAACACAGTAACAAATATATCAACAAAATAGATAAAGTATATATCATATATAAACTATTACCAAACTGTGTGTACGATAGTATAGATCAGCCACTCTCAGTTTCTCTTTTTTGTTCTGTCTTTTGGCCTCTCTTTATCAGTCATGCTAGTAAATATATATAGGAACAAATTAGGTTAATGATAATGGGCCTAAGTTTATTTTGAAACCCAATATTAAATTAAAAACTGAATAAAGTTAAATAATTAAAATAGTTAAAATTAAAATAAAAACTAATTAACCTATTTATTTATTCTAGACCCAATATTAAATTAAAAACTGAATAAAGTTAAATAATTAAAATAGTTAAAATTAAAATAAAAACTAATTAACCTATTTATTTATTCTAGACCCAATATTAAATTAAAAACTGAATAAAGTTAAATAATTAAAATAGTTAAAATTAAAATAAAAACTAATTAACCTATTTATTTATTCTAGACCCAATATTAAATTAAAAACTGAATAAAGTTAAATAATTAAAATAGTTAAAATTAAAATAAAAACTAATTAACCTATTTATTTATTCTAGACCCAATATAAAAATAAATAGACTCAAAAAAAATAAAAGTCAGGCACCAAAATGCTCGAAAAAATAAAATGAACACGTCAAAATAATCAGCGCGAAATAAATGACTCGGAAAAATACAGCGTTTGGTCGGATTTTGAAATAAAAATTATGACCGTTTAAACTGCTCAGACTGATCAACATATGACCAAAAATAGTCGTAAAAATATTTTTAGCATGTCAAATTAAACCACGTGAACCGCAGATTAATGTTACCGACATTTGCAAACTTAAACTTGACATTTTTTCGTTGACTAATTTTAGGCACAGTTAAAAAGTTAATTTGACCAGTCTGTTTGTAAATTCTGAGAAATTATTCCGGCTAATATTAAGACAGAAAAAAAATGTTATGCTATGAAGATGATGCAAATGAATGTGAAACAAAAAATTGGTTAGAGTTAAAAATAGAGGGCAAATTTTGGGGTGCAACAGCTGCCTCTGTTCAATTTTCTGAAACCTGAGGAGTTAGATTGGCCTGTGTGCCATTCGTGACTTGGAAGGTTGAAGGGGATTGAACACAAAAGCCCAAAAATTTGCACTCGCCGGTGCGTAAAGTAACACTGATGACTGGTTGTATATGCTTAAGTGGGCTTGAAGATGCCACTTGGAAGAACTGGAGATGGGCTTATAGATGCCATCCATAATATCAGGAGGTGATAATATCT
This sequence comes from Lathyrus oleraceus, assembly GCF_024323335.1. Taxonomy (NCBI): domain Eukaryota; kingdom Viridiplantae; phylum Streptophyta; class Magnoliopsida; order Fabales; family Fabaceae; genus Lathyrus; species Lathyrus oleraceus. The sequence goes on from NC_066580.1 coordinate 404,884,109, forward strand.
TGATGTTGATACTAGATATCAGTACTAGGTCTTCGTATAGGCCGTCTCTGAATCGTATCTAAGAACATACTTTTAATTTAAGTGTCAGAACCAAATCTTCGTGGCGATTTCTTTCTGAATTAAGTATCAGCACTAGACCTTCGTATAGATCGTCTCTGAACTATTTTAAATTGTTGAATAAACCAGTAGAAATAAATCTTCGTGATGATTATCTCTTCTGGAAATATCCTGGATTAGGGAATAGATCTTCGTATAGACCGTTTGCCTAATATCCAAGAACAAAAGAGTGTCAGGATGAAATCTCCTGAAAATATCCTGGACTAGGGAATAGATCTTCGTATAGACCGTTTGCCTACTATCCAAGAACAAAAGAGTATCAGGATTAACTCTCCTGAAAACATCCTGGACTAGGGAATAGATCTTCGTATAGACCGTTTGCCTACTATCCAAGGACACCTTGAGTAATGATTAAGTATCAGCACTAGATCTTCGTATAGATCGTTTCTGACCTGTTGTGAATTGTTGATAGTATTTTATCTGTATATAACCATCCTGCAAGGAAAAGGTTAGTTTATGCAATATGTATGCATGCATGGCATGGTGCATCTAAGTAAATGTATTATGCACTTATGGATATGCCATGGTATGATGTAAATGATGTATGTATGAATCATACGGCCTGAAGCGTCCGGATATCTTTGTATAACAACTGCTGGCTAGGGAAAATAAATCCCGATTCGTTGCTGAAGAATATGATGAACTCGTTCCCGTCTTGTTTGATAGTATAGTATTTGTCACTTCCCGTATTCGTTCGTCGTACTTCTATTGAAGGAATAAGTTCCTGAGTATCCCGACTGAGGATAAAAGAGATGGACATAAATTCAAGGGGAGACGTAATTCGAAGCATCTATAAAGATAGATTTGCTCTACTGGGGATTTGTAGTGGGGATGAACCGGCGAAGCTTCGTTGAACTACTACCCTCGTTCGTCCTTAGTAAATACTATTACTGCATTTTATGCATTTCTGGTAAACATCAATCGTATTCAAAAGCATACATACATTCAAACACAACCAATGGACGTTTTCGCTTATGTAAATAGAGTAAAAGTAAATCTGGATTCAAAGATGAAATTTTATTTATATCACAAAGTGACCTATACATAGGCAAGTTTGTACAAGGAGACAGAAATCCTAGTAAGAGGAATTCGTCGTAAATTTTTTATAAAACAAAGAAAACAGCTATGTGAAAAATGATCCTATTGAGTTTCAATTCTACTATTGCCATTATCTTCAAATATCTCATCTTCTGCTGTTGAGACAAAAACGATTGGATTGATCTTTATCTGTTTGAACTTGATTTAGGTAGCACCATCAGTTGAAGTTACATGAGTGATCCAAACGAGACATAGTCATACGCTTTAATCCCTAACTTTTGCCTGGAATGCCCTTTCAGGTTTTCAATCCACCGGGATACCCTTTTTTGCCCAAGCCGCCTTTTCAGGTTTTCGACTTGCCGGGTGTACATTTTTTTTATATATATCCCTAATTTTTGCCCGAACCCTTTTGGTTTGCCGGGATGCCCTTATTTTTGCCTAGGCCAGTCAACCTAGCGGGTCTCTTTTTATGCGTAGTATTTTTTAACTATGTTTGCGTTTACAGGCTGTGGAAAGTCTTCACCATCCATAGTAGTAAGCATCATGGCACCTCCTGAGAATACTCTTTTGACCACAAATGGTCCTTCATATGTAGGAGTCCACTTACCCCTAGGATCACCCTGTGGTAGTATGATACGCTTGATTACCAAGTCACCAGCCTGATATACCTTTGGCTTAACCTTCTTATTGAAAGCTTTGATCATCCGTTTCTGGTACATCTGACCATGACAAACAGCTGTCAACCTCTTCTCATCAATCAAATTTATCTGGTCGAGTCGAGTCTGAATCCATTCATCCTCGTCTAAACCTGCCTCTTTCATGATTCTTAGAGAGGGAATCTGAACTTCCACTGGTAACACGGCTTCCATTCCGTAGACCAAAGAGAAAGGAGTTGCCCCTGTCAAAGTGCGCACTGAAGTGCGATAACCATGAAGAGCAAAGGGTAACATCTCATGCCAGTCTTTTATGTTACTGTCATCTTTTGTATGATCTTCTTAATATTCTTATTAGCAGCCTCCACGACGCCATTCATCTTTGGCCGGTACGGAGAAGAGTTATGGTGTTTTATTTTGAACTGCGTGCAGAGTTCAGCAATCATCTTGTTGTTCTTCCGGAGAGAGCAGGTTTCTCAGATGTATATTTGATAAGATCCATCTTAGAAATCAATAAAGTGGTATGATTCAACATATACTGTCTTAGTCGGCGAGCAGCCTAAGCCAAAGCATAGCAAGCTTTCTCGAGCTGGGAGTATCTTGTTTCACCGTCGGTACCTTTTTCTACGGTAGTATATTGCATGCTCTTTTCGACCAGACTCGTCATGTTGCCCCAACACACACCCTATTGAATTTTCTAATACGGTCAAATACATGATTAGAGGTCTTCCTTCAACTGGTGGCATCAGATTTATAGGTTCTTGGAGATACTTCTTGATTTTGTCAAAAGCTTCTTGACATTCATCATTCCATATCATCTCTTGATTTTTCCAGCGAAAACCTCTACATAGTCATGTAACATCCGACTCAATCTTTCTTTGACACTGTTTTCCAAGCCTGCTCCTATTTTGGCTTCTTTCTTGTCTACTTCAGTACCCAGATTTACAACCTCAATTGATTCCTCATGCGGCTGTGTAACTTTCTCTTCTTATTGTAATAACCTAGCAAGCTCTACAGGTACTTCATAATCTTCATCCTTTCCATCTTCAGCTTGATAGATCGGATTCTCGAAATTATAATTGGCAATAGTAGAACTGTTATCAACAGGATCCAGAGTGGATGAGGATCTGCATTTTAGTGATGTGGGTGTGTGTAGGAACACATAGCTGATGAAAATAAAATAAAAGAAAAACAAAGAGCCCAATATTTACGAAAACGAAACGTCCATTGATTTTTATTGAATGAAGTATGCAAATGAAATGACATCCCGAAACAAGCATACCATTGTGCCCCGGGTAAGGCACAAGGCTTAAAAGTTTAATTACAAACTTAAAAATAACAACACAATAATAGTATTTACTCCTGACTAAAGGAGATAGGAATAACGTCTTCAGTCTTCCAATTGTTGAGCCCATCACCCACAGTAGGAAAAATCCAGTTATCCAGATTGTAGTCTTCATTATAGTCACCCACAACATTGATTTGATCTTTCATGTTCCCTGGATTGGTGATACGAACAGCACGAGCACGACGAACAGCCTTCTGGGACTCTGCAGTGAAACCCAAACCAAACTTGTCAGACTTGTAAGGAATGTCGGGAAGCTGACCCCAAATAGTACAACCACCTTCTTCAACCACAGCTCTAGCATCTTTGAGGGAAGCCATTGTAGGAGGTACTCTAGTAACCACAGGAACTCTTTTAACCACAGGAGGAGCTTCAGTAGCGGGAACGACCCAAGGAACTACTTCAAATGTCTGGCAAGGAGTCTCAACATATTCACCTTCCACTTCAACATACTTAAATGTATTCACATGACTGACCATATATTTTCCTCTCCATAAATAGTTACGATCTTTCCCTTCACTGGATATCTCAACTTATGATGTAGAGTGGAGGTCACAGCACCTGCCCCGTGGATCCAGGGGCGCCCAAGCAAACAAGAGTACGCAGGACGAATATCCATTACATAGAAGGTAGAATCGAAGACTTGAGAGCCTACTTTGATCGGGAGATCTATTTCTCCATGCACCACTCTTCTTGAACCATCAAAGGCTCTCACCACTATATTACTTGATCTTAACACAGCATCTTCAGGACTGAGCTTGTTCAGAACCTCTTTGGGAAGTACATTCAATGAAGAGCCATTGTCTATCAACACATGAGACAAGGTAGTGCCCCTACATTCAATGGAGATATGTAAAGCTTTGTTATGGTTTCTTTTGGCAGGAGTCAAGTCAGCATCAGAAAAACCTAACCCATTATCATAAGTCAGATGTGCAACACAATTTTCAAATTGATCCACAGAAATTTCATTTGGTACATGAGCAGTCCTTAAGAATTTGATCAAGGCTTTAGCATGAGCCTCAGAACACGGCAACAAAGACAACATGGAAATTTTGGAGGGAGTATGCCCCAACTGGTCAACAATATCATAATCACTCTTACGAATGATCTTCAGCACTTCTTCCATCTGTTTAGAGAGATTTTCAGCAGTCGGTGCTTCAGCTTGCACAGGTTCAACCACAGGACCTTTGCCTCGAGCATCAGTACTTGGCTCAGAAGTGGAGGTAGTAGTTGGAAGAACTGTATTTTTTGAGGTAG